>NC_134356.1:477756064-478081064 GCF_048569485.1 Anomaloglossus baeobatrachus
GGGTGGGGGGGAGTGTAAGGACTCAGAATAAGAGGGGGCAGCATTGGGAGCTCATTGTGAAGAAGGGGCAGCATGTGTGGGATCAGTATGGAGTGGAGCAATGTAGGGAAGTCAATATCAAGAGTGGGGTAGTGTGTGTGTGGGGGGTCTCAGCATAAGCGTTAGTGTGGTGGTCTTAGCATGAGTGGGGCAACATGAAGGTCTCATTATGGAAAAGAGGAAGGCAGCATTAGGAGCTCATGGAGAGGGACAGCATGCATGGGACATTGTGAGAAGGGGGCAGCATGCATGGGACACTGAGGAGGGGGCAGCATGCATGAGACATTGTGAGGAGGGGGCAGCATGCATGGGACATTGTGAGAAGGGGGCAGCATGCATGGGACACTGAGGAGGGGGCAGCATGCATGAGACATTGTGAGGAGGGAGCAGCATGCATGGGACATTGTGAGGAAGGAGCAGCATGCATGGGACATTGTGAGGAGGGAGCATCAAGCATGAGACATTGTGCGGAGGGAGCAGCATGCATGGGACATTGTGAGGAGGGAGCAGCATGCATGGGACATTGTGAGGCGGGAGCAGCATACATGAGACATTGTGAGGAGGGGGCAGCATGCATGAGACATTGTGAGGAGGGAGCAGCATTCATGGGACATTGTGAGGAGGGAGCAGCATACATGAGACATTGTGAGGAGGGGGCAGCATGCATGAGACATTGTGAGGAGGGAGCAGCATGCATGGGACATTGTGAGGAGGGGCAGCATGCATGGGACATTGTGAGGAGGGAGCAGCATGCATGGGACATTGTGAAGAGGGGGCAGCATGCATGGGACATTGTGAGGAGAGAGCAGCATGCATGGGACATTGTGAGGAGGGGGCAGCATGCATGGGACATTGTGAGGAGGGGGCAGCATGCATGGGACATTGTGAGGAGGGGGCAGCATGCATGGGACATTGTGAGGAGGGGGCAGCATGCAAGGGACATTGTGAGGAGGGGGCAGCATGCAAGGGACATTGTGAGGAGGGAGCAGCATGCATGGGACATTGTGAGGAGGGGGCAGCATGCATGGGACATTGTGAGGAGGGGGCAGCATGCAAGGGACATTGTGAGGAGGGGGCAGCATTCATGGGACATTGTGAGGAGGGGGCAGCATGCATGGGACATTGTGAGGAGGGGGCAGCAAGCATGGGACATTGTGAGGAGGGAGCAGCATGCATGGGACATTGTGACGAGGGGAGCAGCATGCATGGGACATTGTGAGGAGGGGGCAGCATGCATGGGACATTGTGAGGAGGGGGCAGCATGCATGGGACATTGTGAGGAGGTGGGACATTGTGAGGAGGGGGCAGCATGCATGGGACATTGTGAGGAGGGGGCAGCATGCATGGGACATTGTCCTCACATCATGCTGCTCCCTCCTCACAATGTACAGATCATATTTCATAATCGAGGAAGGTGTGGTGGATATACAGTAGTTTATAAGGGAGGGCAGTGTGGTGTTTATTAGGGGCAGTGTCACAGTCACAGTATATAAGTGGGGACGGTGTGGTGGGAATATTTTATACTCATGCTATGTTTTGATGTGCCTGTGGTGATTCCCATTGGGGGGGGGGGGTTCGTTTCTTATTGATACTTTTTAAAGTGTGCTACAGAGTAGATCTGCCTTAAACAGATGTCGTGTGCGAAAACTCAGTTTTACGTTGTCACTAAGGGGCGCGACCACTTAAAGTGCCTAGGGCAGCACGAAGGCAAAATACAGCCCTGCCCACACACACACTACCCCACTCTTGATATTGACTCCCCTACATTGCTCCACTCCATACTGATCCCACACATGCTGCCCCTTCTTCACAATGAGCTCCCAATGCTGCCCCCTCTTATTCTGAGTCCTTACACTCCCCCCACCCAATCGATTTTGTCATTGCACTATCCCTCATCCCTTGTCCTCTGTCTCTAGCATTAGCCCCTCTCTCCCACTCCCCCAGCATCAGCCTCTCTCCCCCAGCATCAGCCTCTATCTTCCCTCAGCATCAGCCTCTCTTCCCCAGTCTCAGCTTTTGCCTCCCCCCAGCCTCAGCCTGCCCCAGTCTCCGCCTCAGCCTCCCTCCAGCCTCCCTCCAGTCTCAGCCTCAGCCTCCCTCAAGTCTCAGCCTCAGCCTCCCTCCAGTCTCAGCCTCAGCCTCCCTCCAGCCTCCCCCCAGTCTCTGCCTCTGCCTCCCTCCAGCCTCCCCCCAGTCTCTGCCTCTGCCTCCCTCCAGCCTCCCCCCAGTCTCAGCCTCAGCCTCCCTCCAGTCTCAGCCTCAGCCTCCCTCCAGCCTCCCCCCAGTCTCAGCCTCAGTCTCCCTCCAGCCTCCCCCCAGTCTCAGCCTCCCTCCAGTCTCAGCCTCTGCCTCCCTCAAGTCTCAGCCTCAGCCTCCCTCCAGTCTCAGCCTCAGCCTCCCTCCAGCCTCCCCCCAGTCTCTGCCTCTGCCTCCCTCCAGCCTCCCCCCAGTCTCTGCCTCTGCCTCCCTCCAGCCTCCCCCCAGTCTCAGCCTCAGCCTCCCTCCAGTCTCAGCCTCAGCCTCCCTCCAGCCTCCCCCCAGTCTCAGCCTCAGTCTCCCTCCAGCCTCCCCCCAGTCTCAGCCTCCCTCCAGTCTCAGCCTCTGCCTCCCTCCAGCCTCCCCCAGTCTCTGCCTCTGCCTCCCTCCAGCCTCCCCCCAGTCTCTGACTCTGCCTCCCTCCAGCCTCCCCCCAGTCTCTGCCTCTGCCTCCCTCCAGCCTCCCCCCCAGTCTCTGCCTCTGCCTCCCTCCAGCCTCCCCCCAGTCTCTGCCTCTGCCTCCCTCCAGCCTCCCCCCAGTCTCAGCCTCCGCCTCTCTCCAGCCTCCCCCCAGTCTCAGCCTCTGCCTCCCTCCAGCCTCCCCCCAGTCTCTGCCTCTGCCTCCCTCCAGCCTCCCCCCAGTCTCTGCCTCTGCCTCCCTCCAGCCTCCCCCAGTCTCAGCCTCTGCCTCCCTCCAGCCTCCCCACAGTCTCAGCCTCTGCCTCCCTCCAGTCTCAGCCTCTGCCTCCCTCCAACCTCCCCCCAGTCTCAGCCTCTGCCTCCCTCCAGCCTCCCCCAGTCTCTGCCTCTGCCTCCCTCCAGCCTCCCCACAGTCTCAGCCTCTGCCTCCCTCCAGTCTCAGCCTCTGCCTCCCTCCAACCTCCCCCCAGTCTCAGCCTCTGCCTCTCTCCAGTCTCAGCCTCTGCCTCCCTCCAGCCTCCCCCCAGTCTCAGCCTCTGCCTCCCTCCAGTCTCAGCCTCTGCCTCCCTGCAGTCTCTGCCTCTGCCTCCCTCCAGCCTCCCCCCAGCCTCTGCCTCCCTCCAGCCTCCCCCCAGTCTCAGCCTCTGCCTCCCTCCAGCCTCTTCCCAGTCTCTGCCTCTGCCTCCCTCCAGCCTCCCCCCAGTCTCTGCCTCTGCCTCCCTCCAGCCTCCCCACAGTCTCTCCCTCTGCCTCCCTCCAGTCTCCCCCCAGTCTCAGCCTCTGCCTCCCTCCAGCCTCCCCCCAGTCTCTGCCTCTGCCTCCCTCCAGCCTCCCCCCAGTCTCAGCCTCTGCCTCTCTCCAGCCTCCCCCAGTCTCAGCCTCTGCCTCCCTCCAGCCTCCCCCCAGTCTCTGCCTCTGCCTCCCTCCAGCCTCCCCCCCAGTCTCTGCCTCTGCCTCCCTCCAGCCTCCCCCAGTCTCAGCCTCTGCCTCCCTCCAGCCTCCCCACAGTCTCAGCCTCTGCCTCCCTCCAGTCTCAGCCTCTGCCTCCCTCCAGCCTCCCCCCAGTCTCAGCCTCTGCCTCTCTCCAGTCTCAGCCTCTGCCTCCCTCCAGCCTCCCCCCAGTCTCAGCCACTGCCTCCCTCCAGTCTCAGCCTCTGCCTACCTCCAGCCTCCCCCCAGTCTCAGCCTCTGCCTTCCTCCAGCCTCCCCCCAGTCTCAGCCTCTGCCTCCCTCCAGCCTCCCCCCAGTCTCAGCCTCTGCCTCCCTCCAGTATCTGCCTTTGCCGCCTCCCCCCCCGCATGCGCAGATCTCTGGTCTGCATTAGAGACACTCCCACGCTCCTTATGAATCCACTTACCTGCTCCAGTGCCCGCCGCCATCTTCCTGGCTCACGTGAGTATCCTCTTCTGACACCGGCTTCCATCACGGCGTCCTCCACGGCGTCCTGCTGTGAGCTCTGCATGTGACGTCCACACAGCAGTGGACGCAGCACAGAGGAAGGAGCTGATTGGCGCGCGCCTGTGACCCCGGAAGTGCAGGCGCCGGCAGTTCCGGGGTCAATCAGCTCCCTGTGCTCGGCGGCCACAAAAAAAAAAAATGTAAAAAAAAAAAAAAAAAAAAAAATTTTTTTTTTTTTTTTTTTGCTGCCAGAAGGTGCCGCCCCTCACAATCTGCCGCCCTAGGCACCGGACCACGGGTGCCTAATGGTAAATACGGCCCTGCTCTGCCCCACAAGGCTGAACCTCAGTGTGTTGATAGTTGTATATGTACTTGATAAAAAGTAGATCCTTAATTTACTAATTCTACCCAATTATTCTTTTAGAACTCTTATCATTTTGTTATTTCACCAACTGTAAATTTTATTTCAAGGATGGAAAACAGATTAGGAAGATGGCATGAGTTTCTCAACTCATTTCCTTTTAGTTTAGCCCTTCTAAATAATTCTTAACTTTTCGCCATTTATTTTTGTTCAACCATCACTTAGGCCTCCGACACACATCCGTGCCGCCGGTACGTGTTTGGTACGTTTTTGCACGTACCGGCGGCACGGAGATACGTAGACCAATGCTACCCTATGGTAGCAGGCACACACACGTAAAAACACACGGAACGTGTCCATGTCGTTTGTACGTGTGTGCGTTTTCCAACATGCTCGACATGTCTGTTTTTCTCCAGGATCACGCAGGCACGGACCCGCTAAAGTCAATGGGTCCGTGCCTGCACGGACGGCACACGTAGCATGTCCGTGTGCTACACGTACCGTCCGTGTGCGTTTTTAAGTGAGCGATGTCGGTCAATCTATTTTTTATTTGGTTATCAGTCAATTTACCTTTTATTCTGTGGTTGTCAGTAAATATCCCTTTGTCGGTCGGTCTGTATCTCCCCCTGTCCATTACTTACCGATCCTCGATCACCAGCGCAGTGAAGAACAGCTGTGCAAAAGATATGGCGGCTTTAATTATTTTGAAAATGCCGGCCGCTCATTATTCAATCTACTATTTTCTGCTTCCCCCGCCCACTGGCGCCTATGATTGGTTGCATTCAGACACGCCCCCACGCTGAGTGACAGCTGTCTCCCTGCACCCAATCACAGCATCTGGTGGGCGTGTCTATATTGTGCAGTTAAAAAAATAAATAAATAATTTAAAAAAACGGCTTGCGGTCCCCCCCATTTTTGATACCAGCCATGGTAAAGTCACACGGCTGAAGGCTGGTATTCTCATATTCTCAGGATGGGGAGCCCCACGTTATGGGGAGCCCACCACCCTAACAATATCAGCCAGCAGCCGCCCGGAAAAGCCGCATCCATTAGATGCGACATTTCCAGGACTCTACCCCATTTCTTCCCGAATTGCCCTGGTGCGGTGGCAATTGGGGTAATAAGGAGTTAATGGCAGCAGCCCATAGCTGCGACTAAGTCCTAGGTTAATCATGGCAGCCGTCTCCCCAAGATAACTTCCATGTTTAACCTGTTATTAAAATTAAATAAACACACACATACAAAAAATCCTTTATTTAGAATAATTAAAACAAACAAACACCCTCGTTCACCAATTTAATAAAATCAAAAAACCCATCCAGGTCCGCCGTAATCCATGGATGTCCCACGACGCTCTCAGCTCTGCTACATGAAGGTGACAGTAGCGGCCACACACAATGACCGCTCTCTATCACCTCCAAGCAGCAACTGAAGTGAGCCGGGCGATTACCGATGAAGTTATTCAGGTTACTCGCGGCCACCACTGGATCCTCCACCTGTGACAGCGAGTCGCCCAAGTGACTGAAGTGAGCTGCGCAATCAGCGAAGAAGTCACAGGTGAGTTGTGGTGTCGGATGGATGACTCCAGCTAGTAGCCGCGGGTAACCTGAGTGACGGCAGCGCTAATGTCGCCGCTAACTTCAGTTACTCAGGGGATTAGTGGACACCGGTGATTCCATCACGGATGTCTACTAATCAGGATGCCACACACAGACAGAGCCGTGGTATGACAATGAAGTCGGGTGAGGTTCACCCGAGTTCATTATCATCGCTCGTCTGTCTGTGTCGGCTTTTAGCGGGTATGTAGCAACAACATTATAAAACACACACAGATCAACACATACGGACACCACACGGAGGACATTCCACACGCACACACGGCAAGCATACGCCATCACATGGATGTCACACATACCGGAGAAACGCCCATAAAAAATGGAACATGGACCCGAAAAACGGAACGTGAGACACGTACGGTTTTTATGCGGAAGTGTGTTTTAGGCCTCATATAGTATGTATCAATGACCAAGGGACCATTTCCAGGGACTCTTGTTGAACCCATCTAGATACAAAACAATGTTTGTTTGTTTTTTTTGACAAATTAAATACATTGGTTAATTTTACTTATTCAACACTAAAGGGTAAAAAAAAACAACAAAAGAAAAAACTCTTAAGTATCGTACATTGGGACCATTAGAAAAACTACTACATTGTTTCCTTTTCTCAATATAGTGTAATTGTCTGCATTCCTTTAACAAACAGAATTTCACTGTACGATAGGTCTCTAAAGTCTGATTTTAATGTGGTAGAAAAATAAAAAAGGAAATTGAATGTAATTTGTATTGCCACTGCCAAATCTTTTCAGATAAGAAGTCCAAAGAGAGATGAATGTCTCGGTAGTAGAAGATGGAGCTAAGAGCTTGTGCCATTTAACTAGCAGCTGTTCTTGCCCTAAGCTTTGCCTTCAAAGTATACCAAATCCAGATAACAGGATCACACTTTTAATCACTTCTGCATTTTGCTAGGATGCGACAGACATAGATGTGAAAAGTGGAAAGAATATGTATTGTGTGTGACAACAGATGTAAGGTGGGGCTCTTGGGAATTAGGAAACTGGAATATGCTGGGTACATGCAAATGGAGATCACACACATTATATTTGATGGCAGATGGTAAAGATGTAGCAACAACTTATCAGTTTCAGATAGATGACCAAACAACAGAAAACAAACTGAGAAGAGTAGCACAAAGAAATAACTAAATTTCCTGAGCTCATTTGTCAACAGATTTTATAGATTCCTAAAGCAGTGACAGCTCTTTGTAGCGGTCGGATCATGCAATGTCTATGACTTTTTCTGTGCTAATTAAGCAACAGTAACTTTTCTATAAATGAGGATTTTATTTTTTCTACCGACCAGACTTCCACTTTTTCAAGTCCGTAAAGCTTTAAATAGATGACACAGTTTTCCTGATTAGTAGTGATGGGCGAAAATCCTCAGCACTCGATCGAGCATCCTGGTGCTCCAGATGCTTGACACTCGATCGAGTATCCTTGTACTTTGGCACCTTGCTCGAATCCATCCCCACATGTTTTGCTAATGATTTTCAGATACTAAACATGTAGGGATTGCCTGCCAATCATGGTAATACCATAGCTATCTTGAGTACTACCATTACAGTGACTGGCCAGCCACATAGTGTCATCGGCTCTATATAAGAACCAGTGATGCTATGCTCAGAACACTGTACCAGCAAATAGTGTAGGGAGAGCTGCTGGAGAAGCGACAGCGTATTATAGCATTACAGCACCTGCTGTTGCAGCATAAAACCAACAATCCTTTTCAGCGCTAACTCAAATAAATTCTATTTTGTAGTTATACTGCTTTTAGATAAAATGTAGAGTTTCATCCAGCGTATCACTCTATGAAGGTGGTCTCGTAAATCAAAAAATAACTTTTATTTTTACAATGATGAGATATGAGACCCTGCTGCAGACTCAGTCTGACAGGCCACCGTACATGGCAGATCCAGAGGTCATCATGTGGCCTCCAGCTGCCATGATAACCCTCGGCTCCGCCGTGATCGTGTCACAGGGAGCCAGAGAGGTAAGAGAAGGAGCGCACTGCTTCTCTATAATTTCTATGCGCTGCTATCGCTATTGATCATGACACACAGAAGATCGCAAAGGGCATCAGGTCCTGATGATGTCTCCGGGCAGAACTACCATTATGTACTGGAAACCCGGTGATTGCGGTGTGGAGGGGATTGCGATATCCCCCGACCGCTGACCATAATGAATCCTGAACAGGTTAAAATATATTTAAAAAAATGTAAAAAACATAAAAGTTCAAATTACAGCCCCGCCCCCTTTTGCCCTATTAAATAGAGTAAAAAGAAACATGAATATGGTATTGCTGCATTTAGAAAAGTCCAATCTATCACTATGTAATTAACCCGACTGGTAAACACTGTAAGCAAAAAAAATTCAAGAATGCTGAAATTACACTTTTTTTCATCTGCAATACCAGAAAAAAATGCTGCAACAAGAGATGAAAATGCCATATCTATCCTAAAATGGTATCAGTAAAACAGCATCTCAGCCCACAAAAAAATAAACAATCACACAGTTCCATTGATCAAAAAATTAAAACCTTAAGGCCTGTTTCCCACGTCAGTGATTCTGGTACGTTTGTGCTTTCTTTTCTACGTACCAGAATCACTGACATACGCAGACCCATCAATGGGTCTTCTCACACATCAGTGATTTTTCATTGAACGTGTCTCCGTGCGGCATACCCGCGTGTCCGTGATTGCCGCACGGAGACATGTCCATTTTTTTCTGGCATCACTGATGTCCCACGGACCACGCAGTGGTGTGATCCGTGAAACACGTGCCAGAAAAAAACGTGCATATAAAATAAAAATCATTTTTACTCACCCGGCTTCAGCCGCGCTCTCTGCAGCCCGTTCTGCCTGCTGCTTCTGAGCCGGGTCATTACTGTCATGCATATTCATGAATGCACGACACAGCCAACCCGGAAGCAGCTGCTGCGGAGGTCATCGCCGGCCGGATGCTGCCCTGCGGGAGCGTTCAGCACCCTGGAGAGCGAGAGCGGGCACAGGTGAGTTAATCTCTATGTACAATCACGGACCATGGAGAACGGAGCCCGGATTGCACATAGACAACCCACATGTGCCGTGAATCATGGCACACGGAGGGACATGTGCGTGTTTTACACGTCAGTGAAGAATGTCTGTGTTTTTCACTGACGTGTGAAACGGGCCTAAGGGTCTTGAAAAATGGTGACACAATCCCCCCAATTTTTTTTTTTTTTTTTTTCACCACTAAAATAATGAAAAAAATGGACAGCTGTAATTGTTGCCGGACCTGTGCGGAGGTCATACCCATGTGACCAGAAGGGGCAGGGCCTCAGCCAACAAAGCTGATACCACCAAGCGACATTTTTCTTTTGGCTTAGGCCCCGCCCTTTCTAGTCACCTGGGTATGACCTCAGCACAAGCCCTGCAAGTCAAAAATTAAATCGCATGTATTATTATTATTATTATTTATTATTATAGCGCCATTTATTCCATGGCGCTTTACAAGTGAAAGAGGGTATATGTACAACAATCATTAACAGTACAAGACAGACTGGTATAGGAGGAGAGAGGACCCTGCCCGCGAGGGCTCACAGTCTACAGTACATGTATAATACTTATGCTAATTCTAACAGGGGAAGGCGATAACTATGAATACCCCCCAGCTATTATCTGATTCTCAGCTGCTGTCACTCAAGAAGCTGCCAATTTTATAAACTTTACTTTCTTCGATTTCAAAACCTATACATCCTAGCTGACCACTAAAGGTATGCAGAGAATCAGCCTGATACTGCCAGTATAGCACTGGGTTTAGGTTATATACGAAAATCCTGATTATTGGTTCCCTTTAAATTCAAGGCATGTGTCATGCAGGGAGCATGAATTACAATGCCCAAACATAAGCAGCCAAAATGTTCCAGGCCTTGGCACTTGTCCTTGGCATCTTGTCCACTGTATGGCTTTTGTCCCCCATGCTATCTAGCTGTAAAATCATTTGACACTTTTTTACCTTGCATGAGCAAAATGCATTTGGTGTTTGGAATCATCACAATGCCTTGTGGCTCTTGGAGATGGTATCATGTCTGTTGAGTAGGATTCATATGAGGAGTCAGATAACTGCCACATGGTGGTTGAAATACACTTAACTCCCAGTCATGGAAGCTTCACCAGTCCTTTATCAGTTTTAGTGGTGCATCACTGTTACTCCAAACATTTACCCAGTGGGCAAAGACACTCTTGTATTGCTTTTGAAAATAGTTTCTGCTCCAGGTGTCTACAGTGCAGTGCACTTTTAGAGCTCAAAGACAAATTAAGAGAGAGGCCTACATTCTCCTACACATGATAGTACAAAGCAGTCATCCCTGCCTGCGAGAAATAATGGAAGCTTTGTATCTTCCATAGAGGCTAAGCCCATGCTATCATTTTTTGAAAGGCACACCCCTCCACAAGTTGGTATGGCAGCCATTGCTACATCAGAAAATTTTACCATGTAAGAGTTTAGTTAGCAAACCAGTACATGACCAGTAGCAGTGTTTGCTGTATGCAGAGCCGACATCAGGGCAATACAACCCATACTGGTGTATGGGGCCCAGTGAAGAGGGGGGCCAGGTAATTACTTAGCTTTATTAGAGCCCAGACAGAGCCCCCCTCATTGCCAGACTCTAGTCACAACCACAGCAGAGGGGGCCAGCCTTGTTGCTTCATCCAATTTGCCTGGTTAATTTGCATGTGAAGGGCTTCAGGTGCATAGCATGTAAATTAGCCATGTGGTGGAGCCAGAGGCAGTGGGGGCAAAGCAGAACACGTTATCCTGTGGCCCAGCATGCAGTAGCGTGATGAGGTCATCACTCTGTGACCTCATCACACTGCTGCGAGTAACTGAAAGCCACGGAAGTGGCGACGATGTGGTAGCCGGCGGGGAAAGGTAAGCACTCTATGAGCTGAAGGCAGGGGTGGTAGTGGAGGGGGACCCTCCGACCCCAGCCCCTGCTTCAGCTGGATGTGCAGCCAAGGGTGCACATGCAGCTGAATGCATCACGGCACAGAGAAGACGCCGCATGACATGGAAGCTGGGGAAGGTGAATAAATTTGTTGTTTTTTTTTTTTGCGTTAGAGACAGAATGGAGGCATTTACCAGGAGGGGGGACATATAAATCAGAAGGGAGACATACAAACCAGGAGGGGGGCATATAAACCAGGAGAGGGACATATAAACCAGGAGGGTGACATATAAATCAGGAGGGGGACATATATACCGAGGAAGGGTCCAGGAAGGGGACATATATACCAGGAGGAGGAAATATATGCTAGGAAGGTGTTATATATATATACACACAGTATATATACACACAGTATATATACACCATAAAGTATCAGGTCACTGATAATAGAATGTGCAGTAAGTATATAAACAAGACAGTGTCTGCAGATAAATAATATAATCCCAAAACACACAATTCCTGGCTGTAGAGCCTCACCGTAAAGGTAATGTGGCAGTAAGTTAATAGAGGGTATAAAAAAAGTCCTGCTGCTTCTTATTTTATTATATATTTTGCATTGTTTAATCTCATTGCCTGTGTTTTTAAACTTTGTTTTTGTCAGCCGTATATGTTTAGCATTAATAAAAGCCATGTTTATATATAAATAGCTGGGTGTACACATTTTTTACTATGCAGCTTTTTTCCTCTCATGTTACAATTCATTTTTTGAATAGTTTTTCTTCCAACTCCTCCTTTTATTTATATTTATTATCATTTGGTGCCCATTACTTCTTTCTTAAGTGTTGCGATGAGCAGTGTGTGGGGGATATTATACAGACAGGCAGTGTGTGTATGGGGGGATATTATTCAGAGGTGCAGAGTGTGTGGGGGATATTATACAGATGGGCAGCGTGTGTGGGGGGATAGTATACATAGGGGCAGTTTATGTGAGGGATATACAGTGGGGCAGTTTGTGAAGTGATATTATACAGAGAGGCAGTGTGTGTGGGATATTATACATAGGGGCAGTGTGTGTGGGGATATTAGACATAGGGGCAGTATAGGAGAGATATTATGGAGATATTATAGAGCGGTGTAGTGGGTGTTTTATGGAAAGTGGTGGTGTAGGAGGTGTATTAGTAATTTTCTAAGAGATATTCTTCATTCTCTGGAACAACTATATACTGCCAGCAGCCTCTATAATAAATATATATTTACATTATATAAATACACCGTGTGATGAATTATTAGGCAAGTTTTATTCTAGAGGATTTTTTTTATTATTGATCAACAACTATGTTCTCAATCAACCCAAAAGACTCAATAAATATCAAAGCTTAATATTTTTGAAAGTTGTAGTTTTTTTTTTTTAGATTTGGCAATCTTAGGAGGATATCTGTTTGTGCAGGTAACTACTACTGTGCAGAATTATTAGACAACTTAATAAAAACCAAATATATTTCCATCTCACTTGTTTATTTTCACCAGGTAAACCAATATAACTGCAAAAAATTTAGAAATAAACATATCTAACATGCAAAAACAAAACCCAAAAAAATTAGTGACCAATATAGCCACCTTTCTTTATGATGACACTCATAGTTTCATAGTTTCATAGTTTTTAAGGTTGAAGGGAGACTCTAAGGCGGGCTTTGCACACTACGACATCGCAGGCCGATGCTGCGATGCCGAGTGCGATAGTGCCCGCCCCCGTCGCAGCAGCGATATGTGGTGATAGCTGGCGTAGCGAAAGTTATCGCTACGCCAGCTTCACACACACACTCACCTGCCGTGCGACGTCCCTGTGGCCGGCGACCCGCCTCCTTGTTAAGGGGGCGGGTCGTGCGGCGTCACTGCAACGTCACACGGCAGGCGGCCAATCAGAGCGGAGGGGCGGAGATGAGCAGGATGTAAACATCCTGCCCACCTCCTTCCTTCCGCATATCCTACGGAAGCCGCAGTGAGGCCGGTAGGAGACGTTCCTCGCTCCTGCGACTTCACACACAGCGATGTGTGCTGCCGCAGGAGCGAGGAACAACATCGGACCGTCGCGTCAGCGTAATCATGGATTACGCCGACGCTGCACCGATGATACGATTACGACGCTTTTGCGCTCGTTAATCGTATCATCCAGCCTTTACACACTGCGATGTCGCATGCGATGCCGGAAGTGCGTCATTTTCAATTTGACCCCACCGACATCGCACCTGCGATGTCGCAGTGTGCAAAGTGCCCCTTTGTCTATCTAGTTCAACCCGTAGCCTAACATGTTGATCCAGAGGAAGAAAAAAACCCCCAATGTGTCAAATAAGCGCCAATGGGGAAAAAAATTCCTTCCTGACTCCACATACGGCAATCAGACTAGTTCCCTGGATCAACACCCTGTCATAAAATCTAATATACATAACTGGTAATAATATATTTTTCAAGAAATGCGTTCAGGCTCTGCTTAAATTTTACTAGTGAATCCCTCATTACAACATCATACGGCAGAGAGCTCCATAGTCTCACTGCTCGTACAGTAAAGAATCCTCATCTGTGATTATGATTAAACATTCTTTCCTCAAGACGTAGCGGATGCCCCCGTGTTCCAGTCGCAGGCCTAGGTGTAAAGAGATCTTTGGAAAGGTCTCTGTACTGTCCCCTCATATATTTATACATTGTGATTAGATCCCCCTAAGCCTTTGTTTTTCCTAACTAACTAACCCCAAGTTTAATAACCTGTCTTCGTATTGCAGCCCCCCCATTCCTCTAATAATCTTGGTCGCTCTTCTATCTACCTGTAAGATTATGCTATTTATAACCTTCTATACTTTTGCTAACAAGAAATGCATCCATTCCTCTCTTAAATTCATTCAGTGAGTTGGCCATCACCACTTCCTCAGGAAGAGAGTTCCAGAGCCTCACTGCTCTTACCGTGAAGAACCCTCTTCTATGCTGATGTAGGAATTTTCTTTCCTCCAATCGAAAAGAATGCCCCCTTGTTCTTGTCATAGTCCTTGGTACAAACAGATCATGGGAGAGATCTCTATATGGCCCTCTGATATATTTGTACATATTTATTAGGTCTCCCCTAAGTCTTCTCTTTTCTTGAGTAAATAGACCTAATTTTGATAACCTTTCCGTGTATTGTAATGCACCCATTCCATTTATTATTTTAGTAGCCCGCCTCTGAACCCTTTCAAGTTCAGTAATGTCTTTCTTCAGCACCGGCTCCCAAAATTTCACACAATACTCCAAGTGTGGTCTGACTAGTGATTTGTACAGAGGGAGAATGATGTTTTCATCTCGTGCCCCCAGACCTCTTCTAATGCATCCCATCACCCTATTTGCTTTGGTGGCTGCTGCCTGACACTGGGCACTCCAATTTAGATTCTTATTCACTAAGATGCCTAAGTCTTTTTCCATGTCTGATTTCCCCATCAGTTTCCCATTTAGTAAGTAATCATAGCATCTGTTTCTCCTTCCCATGTGCATAACCTTACACTTATCTGTGTTAAACCTCATTTGCCATTTTTCAGCCCAATTCTCCAATTTACTCAAATCCATCTGTAGTTGCAAACTGTCCTCCTTTGTGTTAACTACCTTACATAGTTTTGTATCATCTGCAAATACTGATATTTTACTCTGTAAACCATCCACCAGATCATTAATAAATATATTAAATAGTAGGGGGCCCAATACAGACCCCTGTGGCACCCCACTAGTAACCCTGGCCCAATCTGAGTATGCACCATTAATAACCACTCTTTGTTTTCTACCACTAAGCCAGCTACCTACCCATCTACACACATTTTCCCCGAGCCCAAGCTTTCTCATTTTACTTAGCAGTCTTTTATGTGGGACAGTGTCAAATGCTTTACCGAAGTCGAGATAAATGACATCCAATGATTCTCCTCGGTCCATGTGAGAGCTTACATCCTCATAGAAGCTGATCAGGTTAGTTTGACAGGAGCGATCCTTCATAAATCCATGTTGATATGGAGTTAAACAGTTATTAACATTGAGACATTCCATAATAGTATCCCTTAAAAACCCTTCAAACATTTTACCCACAACAGATGTTAAGCTTACCGGCCTATAGTTTCCAGGTTCCCTTTTGCACCCTTTTTTGAATATTGGTACCACATTTGCTAGCCGCCAATCCAGTGGAACAGACCCAGTTTCTATAGAGTCTTTAAATAAAAGGAATAGAGGCCTGTCTATCACATTACTTAACTCCCTTAATACCCGAGGGTGAATGCCATCAGGGCCTGGTGATTTGTCAATTTTAATGTTACTAAGTCGGTTCTGCACTTCTTCCTGGGTTAGGCAGGTCATACTTAATGGGGCATTTACATGATCACTCTGCATTTCCCCTGGCATATGCTTTTCCTGTGTGAACACAGTTGAGAAAAAAGTATTTAAAACATTTGCTTTTCCCACATCGCTTTCTATGATTTTACCCTCATCATTCTTTAAAGGGCCAACACCATCAATTTTAATCTTTTTTCTGTTTATATAATTAAAGAATAGTTTGGGATTTGCTTTGCTTTCCTTAGCAATGAGTCTCTCAGTTTCTACTTTTGCTAAATATATTTGTTTTTTACACATTTTATTTTTTTCTCTATATATTTTTAATGCTTCCTCGCTGCCTTCTTGTTTTAGCTTTTTAAATGCCTTTTTCTTATTATTCATTGCCCCTTTTACATCCTTATTTAGCCACATTGGTTTTCTCCTGTTCCTAGCCCTTTTATTTCTGTATGGTATGGCTAGCTCGCAGTGGGTGTTTAATACCGATTTAAAAATTTCCCACTTATTTTCTGTGCTCCCATTTTTGAGGACATTGTCCCAATCAATTTGGCGAAGGTCTTCTCTAAGCTGATCAAACTTTGCTTTCCTGAAATTCAGCGTTTTTGTAACCTCCCTCCAAGGCACCTTACTAAAGGACAAGTGAAATTGTATTATATTGTGGTCACTATTCCCTAGGTGCCCATCCACTCGTACGTCTGTTATTCTATCTGGCCTGTTGCTTAAAATTAAGTCCAGAAGGGCTGCCCCTCTAGTTGGGCCCGGCACAAGTTGGGACAGATAATTATCCTTAGTTACTGACAGAAACCGGTTTCCTTTCTGAGATACGCAGGTTTCAGTTTCCCAGTCTATATCGGGGTAATTGAAGTCCCCCATAGTAATCACCTCATTGTGATTTGCTGCTTTGTCTATTTGTTTCAATAATACATTTTCAGTGGTTTCTGTTATATTTGGTGTCTTATAACAAACCCCTATGAGGATTTTATTAGTTTTCCCTCCTTGTATCTCCACCCATAGAGACTCCACCTCTTCATTTCCCTCTTGAATATCTTCTCTTAGTCTGGGCTTTAAACTGGACTTTATATATAGACAGACTCCACCCCCTTTCCTTTTTTTACGATCCCTCCTAAACAATTCATATCCTTGCAGGTTAGCCGCCCAGTCATAACTATCATCTAACCATGTCTCAGTTATTCCTACTATGTCGTATTTCTCCTCATACATTACCAGCTCCAGTTCCTCCATCTTATTGGTCAGGCTTCTTGCATTGGTCAGCATGCAGGAAAGAAGTTTTGCTCCCCTTTTCTTAGCTTCCTTCTGATTACCCCGTCTTGGGTCCTCTTTACGGCATCTAGTATCCTTGATTAGTTTGTCCTTCTGTTGCATGTTCTTGTCTGCTGTTTTTTCTCCCACCCCCTCTTCTTCTAGTTTAAAGCCCTCCTGATGAGTGTGGCAAGCCTTCTGGCGAACGTGTGTTTCCCAGATTTTGTGAGGTGTATCCCGTCTCTTGCGAGAAGTCCATCGTAGAGGTAATTCACTCCATGGTCCAAGAATCCAAATCCTTGCTGCCTGCACCACCGTCGTAGCCAGTTGTTCAAATCTAGTATCCTATTCCATCTTCTGACACCATGGCCATCGACTGGGAGGATTGATGAGAAAACAACCTGTACGTTCCGTTCCTTAATTTTCTTCCCCAGAATTTCAAAGTCTTCACAAATAGTTGGTAGATCATTTCTTGCCGTGTCATTTGTTCCTACATGTATCAATAGGAACGGGTATTCGTCCTTGGATCCGAGGATAGTTGGTATTCTGTTGGCCACATCCTTGATTTTTACTCCCGGTAGGCAGCATACTTCTCGTGCGGTTATGTCCGGCCTGCAGATAGTTGCCTCCGTGCCTCTTAGTAGTGAGTCGCCCATAACTACCACTCTTCTTTTCTTTCTGGATGCACTGCATTTTGCTCCTGAGTGTTTTTGAGTGTCTTTTGTTTCTGCTTTTGTTGACAAAGTAACTTCTTTTGATGATATTGTGTCTTCTCCTGTAGAGACGGTATCATCCTGAGCTGTGCCATTTTCGTTCTCCAGCATGAGGGCTTCATATTGGTTGCTAAGCTGTGTGGGTGGTGCCGACCACTTGATCCGCTGGCTTCTTTTGGTCACATGTGTCCACTTTTCAGCCTCTGTATGTGTTCTGAAGCTTTTCTCACTTTCCATATCCTGAATTGTTGCTTCTGCCTCGTCCAAGAAGTCCTCATGTTCTTTAATTAGCTTCACTCAACAGCCTACCATCCATAGATTGTCAGTTGCTTGATCTGTTTCCGATCAATATTGCATGCAGCAGCCATTGCAGCTTCCCAGACACTTTTCCGAGAGGTGTACTGTTTTCCCTCCCTGTAGATCTAACATTTTATGAGGGACCACAGATTCTCTATGGGGGTTCAGATCAGGTGAACAAGGAAGGGGGCCATGTCATTACTTTTTCATCTTTTAGAACTTTACTGGCCAGCCATGCTGTCGCGTAGTTGGATGCATGTGATGGAGCATTGTCCTGCATGAAAATCTTGTTTTTCTTGAATCATACCGACTTCTTCCTGTACCACTGCTTGAAGAAGTTGTCTTCCAGAAACTGGCAGTAGGTCTCGGAGCTGAGCTTCACTCTATCCTCAACCCGAAAAGGTCCCACAAGTTCACCTTTGATGATACCAGCCCATACCAGTACCGCACCTCTACCTTGCTGGCGTCTGAGTCTGAGTGGAGCCCTTTGCCCTTTACCGATCCAGCCTTTGGCCCATACATCTGGCCCATCAAGAGTAACTCTCATTCCATCAGTCCATAAAACCTTTGAAAAATCAGTCTTAAGATATTTCTTGGCCCAGTCTTGACATTTTATCTTATGCTTCTTGTTCAAAGGTGGTCGTTTTTCAGCCTTCCTTACCTTGGCCATGTCCCTGAGTATGGCACACCTTGTGCTTTTTGATACTCCAGTAATTTTGCAGCTCTGAAATATGGCCGAACTGGTGGCAAATAGCATCTTGGCAGCTTCACAATTGATTTTCCTCAATTCATGGGCAGTTATTTTGCTCCTTTCTTGCCCAACACGTTTCTTGCGACCATGTTGGCTATTTGCCATGAAACGCTTGATTGTTCGATGATCACGCTTCAAAATTTTGGCAATTTCAAGATTGCTGCATCCCTCTTCAAGACATCTCACAATTGTGGACTTTTCAGAACCCATCAATTCTCTCTTCTGACCCATTTTGCCAAAGAAAAGGAAGTTGCCTAATAATTAAGCACACCTTAAATAGGGTGTTGATGTTATTACTTCACACCCCTCCTCATTACAGAGATGCACATCACCTGATTTACTTAATTGGTAGTTGGCTCTCAAGCCTATACAGCTTGGAGTAGGACAACATGTATAAAAAGTATCATGTGATCAAAATACTCATTTGCCTAATAATTCTGCATACAGTGTAATATTTTCAGCCAGCAGATAGTATTTGATGGGAACTGTTAATGTGTGATTGGTGAGGATGTAGTGCAGAAGTGGAGTTTTTCCAAGAGTGGCGGTGACACTGTGGAAGGCTTGTGGGGTGGAGGTGACTCTGGGGTTGGAGCCTGGGCAGAGTCTCAAGGGGGCCCGAAAATGTTGCCAGTATGGGTCTCTGAAATTCCTGGTGGCAGCCCTGGCTGTATGTGTCTGAAATGTGATAGGTGTGTGTACTGCATGCATCTAATATGTGAGCAGTGTGTATTGTGTGACCCCCCTGGACTATCAGGTCGTCACAGGGTACTGCACAAACTGCCCTTCCATGTGGTATTCCACCTCCCTCTTGGTTCTGGGTTCCTATTGAATAGTGTTGCCTCCAACAGCAAATCAAATCCTAGATACACCCTGCACCACACTCACCAGGCACACAAGTGGACGGCTTGAGTGGAATAGAGTCGCCCACCTGGGGGGTCAGGGAGGGGAGGGGAGGAGTGCAGTCAGTCAGAGAGAGAGTAGTCAGGGAGGGTGAGAGAGAGGAAGTCAGGAGCGGTGGCTCCTGGAGAAGCTATCTAGGTTGCAGACGGTGGTCTGGGCCTAGAGGAGTCAGACCCCAGTCGCAGGGGATTGTGGCAAGATGCCTGGACCTGTCGAGGAGGGCAGCTGGCCGCCTAGCACTGTCATCGGTCCAGGACCGAAGGCACGATGGGGTACACGGACTCTAGGTCGGGGAGTAGCTTCAGGCAACCCGACAATTCACCTGAGGAAAACGGAGCCTTTATGATCTGTTCCCACCTGCTCCAGAATCGGGGCATTAGTGCAACGAGGGGGATAGGACTTTTCAATCCAAAATGGTCCAGGAAATCCCAAGCGTGAGCCCTGAGAGCAAGCTCCCACACTTAGCCACAGTGGGGAGCGGGGCCCGGCAAGTTCCATGCTGCTGGGCCAGCACGTTGAAGTTAAACTTAGTGCCAGGAGGCAGGTCACGGATCACCAGGCAACACTATAGGGGACAGGACCCGGATGAGCTTCCCTCAGCGGAACCCAGAAAATTGGGTTACCCGGTTGTCAACGTCTGCTTATGAACTGAGTGAGTACGAGAGTGACCCCTGCATCCCACGGCACCCCACACCGAGTCCCGGGGCATCCCCCCTACCCATGGAGGGCTACGACACCTTGCTGCCCCACCTCAGCACCCCGGGTACTCCCAATGGCAGCGGCGGTACTCCCAAATTACCGTACACCACGGGTGGCGTCACAAACTATACATCAACTCCCCTGTAAATACCCCCTTTCATTTGAGTTGCCGCACGACTCCGGGTCCAGAGACCCTCGAACCACAGCGAACCCGGATCCGAGCAGCTCAGCTGCTTCCACGGGGGTAGCACACCTCAAATTCCTGGCGTGATGAACAGGATACAAGCAGAACCCACTTACATGGCTGACATGCGCCTTGAAGGTCCAAGCCACGAGTAAAAAATCCCATTTCCCACCATTTCCGCCATCTTCCGCCATCTTTGGCGCCAAAACGCCGTCTTCTCGACCAAACGTGCATGAAGCAGAAGCCCCGCCCTTCTTACTGAGAGTCAGCACAGAACCGGAAGTTCCCAGAGGGCCTCAGCACAGCAGTTAGTGGTGGGCGAAAACCGACCGGGCGTGACGGCATGTAGCAGCGGGAGAGAAGCAGGAATGCCAGGACTCCATAACGTTCCTGGACCCCACAGAGGAAAGATGGCGGCTGCGCGGGACTGGTCATCGGAGTGTGCTGCTCCCGGGACCGCGACCTGGATCGAGCAAGAGACGGAGCAGCTTTGCAGGAGGATGCGGACGAAATTTCTCTTCATACTGGACAACTGGAGGGAAGAGATGAGGAGCCTGGCAGTGGCGGTGCGAGCCCGTGAGATCGAAATCCCACGTGAGGAGTGGGTAAGTGGTTGATTCCACTAATCTGGCCGATGCGGGTGTGGGATCTGGTCCGTCCCCCCTCACGGCAAGCACTTTACCACCGGCACCCCCGTCCTCGGCGGACGCCAAGCTGCCTATCTGACCCCGACAGCGGAACCTTCAGCCCCAATCTATGAGAAGCCAGCTGCGGAGCTCCCGGCTTCGTCACTCGACCAGGTCACCACAGCGGTCACCCCGACACTGGTCCGACCAGACCCGGCCGCATCACTAGGCCCGTACCTTGAAACGGAGCACCCGGATTCTGCACCCCCGGCTTCGGAGCAGTCTGTCCTTCTTTATGGAGTGGCGAGGGCAGAACCTGAGGAGCTACCGGTTCCGCCACCGCGCAGCATCCCAGCGGCTGTTGGGGCTGCAGGAGTACACCTACAACCCATGCCAGCAAGGGAGGCGAGGCCGGACGCTGAGGCCCCCTACTGGGAACGACACCAGCAAAAGCTATATCAGGAGATGACAATCCAAGATTAGCGATGACGGGAGATTGCTGCCCGTACTCAGAGGGAAAAAGAACATCTGAGGAAAGCCACCTTCAGCGTCAGAGAGCCGCGGCACCGGGGCCATGTGAGGCATTTTGACCCCAATAAAGGATGGGGGTTTCGAATCTTAGTGGGACCTTGCCATTTAAAGTAGGAATGTTAAAAGAAAATCTCTGTTTTCCTTTATTATTTTCCATACTTTGTTATTTTTCTTGAATAGTAGTAAGTAGTAGTGTTTAGAAAAAGAATAATGCTGAATAATCATACCGGGTTTAATCAACAGAGAATCTCACCAGATTAAGAAAAGTTGATATAATGTTTACACTAGGTGCATGGACTCCGGTTTTTATATATATATATATTTTAGTAGTAAAAATGGACCATGGCCACGGGACTGGTTGTGGCCAACACGGACTTGTGTTATTGTACATAGTTGCACCTCCTGTGCCTACCAGAATCGTCTTTTCAACACCCGGGACCTTAACCTGGTCATAGACGCACGGATAGGAATGCAGCGGGTCAGGTTGTTTGGGTAGCGGGATGATGGGATCCGGGACGTTGGGACTGGACTGTCGCAGGAAGAGGCTGCAACAGATTAGGTTGAGCCTCCGCTACTACCATAACCGGTAGAGTTCCATAGTTAAAAGGATGAACTCTAAAAGTTAAAGTAACGTTTAAGTAATGTGCCTCTCTAATGTGGGATGTACATTGTAAATAAAATGTTATCCCCTTTTTCCTTCCAGTTCCAAAAATAAATCTCTGGATGTCTTGTAGCTCGAGAACGAGCTACGTTTAACCAAGGGGGAATGTTTTGCCCCTGGACTATCAGGTTGTCACAGGTAGATATGTGCCACCACCTTAGTGTTCAAGTTCGGTTCGTCAAAAAGCGGGTGTGTTCGTCGAACGTTCGAAGAACATTTTCGAACACCGTTGAATACCATTGAAAACAATGCCGGGTAAATACAAACACATACAAACACATAGAAAACACCATCTAAGGTGTCCAAAAGGTGACAAACAACTCAGAAGACACCACAAACACATGTAAAAGTGACAAGTACATATATTTATGCTGAAAGAAAAGAGCTGGACGAGTAAAAGGAGGATGAGACACAGATATAGGAGTATCTCAAAGTGACCATCGATGCCATGACTGTGCAACTGGAGCCTTGCTCATTTTGGGCTTCCAATCTGGAAAAATGGCCTGAGCTCGCCACTTACGCCTTGGAGATCTTGTCGTGTCCCGCAGCCAGCGTTCTCTTGGAACGTGTCTTCAGTGCTGCTGCTGCTGCTGTGCTGACAAATAAGCGCACGTGTCTGTCCAGTGACAATGTGGACAGACTAACGTTCATCAAGATGAACAAATCATGGATCCGCAAGGACTTTTCTACCCCTGTGTCATCCTGGGGAGACTAAAAGGCTTGTGGATTTTTGAATGTGCTTTATGAAAAGAACCATTTTAAGTTTGCAACTGTGGGACAATTGATGCCACTTAAGTGGTGTCTGAGCCCAAATTTGTGGAAAAAATGGTGACTCTTGTTGGAGTCCCCTTGCTGTGCTTTACATGATTTTAGAAGGGCACGACATGCCTAAAGCTGGGTTCACACATAGCGACAGCGACAACGACATCGCTGTTACGTCACCATTTTCTGTGACGTAACAGCGACCTTGTAAGTCGCTGTTATGATCGCTGCTTAGATGTCAAACACAGCGACGCAGCAGCGATCATAACGTCGCTACATGTGCAGAGAGCAGGGAGCCGCGCACACTGCTTAGCGCTGGCTCCTTGCTCTCCTAGCTACAGTACACATCGGGTTAATTAACCCGATGTGTACTGCAGCTACATGTCACAGTGCAGAGAGCAGGGAGCCGCGCACGCTGATTAGCGCTGGCTCTTTGCTCTCCTAGCTACAGTACACATCGGGTTAATTAACCCAATGTGTACTGCAGCTACATGTCACAGTGCAGAGAGCAGGGAGCCGCGCACACTGCTTAGCACTGGATCCTTGCTCTCCTTGCTACAGTACACATCGGGTTAATTAACCCGATGTGTACTGCAGCTACATGTCACAGTGCAGAGAGCAGGGAGCCGCGCACACTGCTTAGCGCTGGCTCCTTGCTCTCCTAGCTACAGTACACATAGGGTTAATTACCCGATGCATACTGCAGCTACATGTGCACAGAGCAAGAGCCGGCACTAGCAGCAAGAGCGGCGGAGGCTGGTAACGAAGGTAAATATCGGGTAACCAGGGAAAGGTCTTCCCTTGGTTACCCGATGTTTACAGTAGTTACAGCTTTCCGCAGCTGCCAGACGCCGGCTCCTGCTCCCTGCTCGCTTCATTTCGTCGCTCTCTCGCTGTCACACACAGCGATGTGTGCTTCACAGCGGGAGAGCGGCGACGAAAAAATGAAGCAGGACATTCAGCAACGAGCAACGACCTCACAGCAGGGGCCAGCTCGTTGCTGGATGTCACACACAGCGACAGCGACGGGACGTCGCTGCAATGTCAAAGAAAATGGTGACGTAGCAGCGACGTCGTTGTCGTCGTCGCTGTGTGTGACACCACCTTAAGAAGTTGAATTTTTAGCATCTGCAAGCTGTTGGCTACAGAAATGCTGACTTTCTGCCTGGTGTATACAGAGGATTTTCGAGACCTTATGTCCATCGCAGTGCCCCAGTACCAGATGCCCAGTCGCCACTACTTCTCCAAGAAAGGTGTGCCTGCACTACACCAGCATGTCGCACACAACATCACCGCTTCCTTTAGAAACTCTGTGTGTGACAGGGTGCATTTCACCACAGATACTTGGACCAGTAAGCATGGACAGGGGCGTTACATGTCGCTGACTGGGCACTGGGTAACTATGGTGAGAGATGGAGAAGGGTCTGCTGTGCAAGTCTTGCCGTCCCCACGAGTTGTGCATCAATCCTCTGTATGTAGAAGTTACTCCACTGCTTCTGCCTCCTCAACCTCTTCTCGGTCCTCCACCTCTGCCCAAAGCCTGTTTGGTAAGGCCACCCAGGTTGTAACTACGCACAAGGAATCCAGCACACCTCCTTACTATGCTGGCAGCAGAGCTCAACGGCATCAGGCGGTCTTTACTTTGAAATGTATGGGAAATGTGAGTCACACCGCTGGGGAGTTGTGGTCAGCTCTGGAGACCGAGTTTCATCAATGGTTGTCTCCCCTCAAGCTACAGCCAGGGAAGA
Organism: Anomaloglossus baeobatrachus; assembly: GCF_048569485.1. NCBI lineage: Eukaryota > Metazoa > Chordata > Amphibia > Anura > Aromobatidae > Anomaloglossus > Anomaloglossus baeobatrachus. The sequence continues at coordinate 477,780,542 of NC_134356.1, forward strand.
CTGTGTGCGACAACGCTGCAAACCTGGGTGCGGCCCTTCGCCGGGGCAATGTGACACACGTGCCTTGTATGGCTCACGTGTTGAACCTTGTTGTGCAGTCATTTTTAACCCACTATCCCAGACTAGATGGGCTTCTGCAGAGAGCACGGTGTAACTCCTGCCTGGATCCACAGACTCAGACGGGCTAGAGGGAAGCCACTCACCAAGCAGGACCCTAGAACCCTGAAACACTTTAACCCCTATACAGGGATTTGGAATTACACGGGGACCAAGGTGATCACTACCTGTGGAAGGCTGCAGTCCAAGAGAGTAGTAGTCAGGCAGGGACAAACCAGGAATTGTGGAACAGGGACAAAATCGGCATGCAAGGACGTAATCAGAAAACAAGCAGAGGGAAAATCCGGATCGGGCAACGAGGTACATAAACAGCAGGCAAGAGACGTAGTCAGGAAACAAGTGGTGGTGAAATCCGGATCAGGCAGCGAGGTACATAAACAGCAGGCAGGAGACATAGTCAGGAAACAAGCGGTAGTCAGCACACAAAATCACAAAACAGAACAGGGCGGAACAGGAACCAGAAGTTCAGAACTATCTATGGCAGTGGTCAGCAGACAGGAGAGGCATTAAAAAGGGTGTAGTGTCTTCCCATAGGTTGTAGCTGGATTATGGTACTTCTGCTGGGAGACACCTGCCACCTACAGTTAGCCCAGTAGTACTGCAGATCCCAAGGAAACCCAGCCCAGTGGATGAGCGGAGCCTGCGCCCACCGGCGCCGCTGGCATCGACTCCTCTCCCATGACCAGCACTATCCACTGCAGGAACACGGCATCGCCTGGAGATAGGAGTAGAAGTCTCCGTAGTAGACTCCGGTGGCGACGTAACACACAGTCGCTATGTGCTCACTTCCGCTGTTCACACCCCGCAGCTCAACGACTTGCATCGCTCCAGAAATCCTTCGGCCTGCCGATTCACTGGCTGAAATGCGATGTGCCGACCTGCTTGTGTACTGTCCCGCGCTCGTCCGCAGCCGAGCCGCTCGGATCCGGGCTCGTTTGGTGGGTGGCTCGAGCGCCTCCGGACCTGGGGGTCACGTCGCTCTGAAGGGGGCTGGCGCTATGTGAGGGGTTTCGGTGGGGAGGTTCACAGCCGGAGCCGTGGTGTTTAGGGATTTAAGTTCGTGACGCCACCCACGGTTTGTGGTGAGTGTGGACACCACCGCTGCCGTTAACTAGGCTCCCAGGGACGGTGTTGTGCAGCCTGCTGTTGACCCCTCCGTGGGCAGGGGGTGATGGTCCCTGGGCCCGGTGGTTGTGAGGTGCGGGCGTGTTAGTGAGGTGCGGTGCGCGGCCCAAGAGCACTGTTGTACTCACTATGACAGATACACCGGAGTCTCTGGTAAACCAAAAGGATGGGGGTCGGTGCCCGCAGCTGGCTGCGTCTGGTCCCCCAGCCGGTTCGGTGGTTCCCGCCTTTCTCCTGCACCTCGTTTTGTAGATTATGACTGCCTATGCTTCAGCGACGGTACTCCGCTCCCTGGCTTGGTGTGTGCCGGGAGAGCCCGTTTGCCCACAGATGCTGGCCCGTGGGATCTCTCTGCCTGAGCGGTGGCTTTCTATCCCCCTCGTTGGGCTGTTGTCTTCAGTTGGGACTTGGGTGGGAAAGAACCTAAGGTCCATACCCCAATCAGTGAATTTGACTCAGTCCAGTTTTTTCTGGGCCTCGTTCTGGGTCTGAGTACCCCTCCTAATGCTCCGGTTTCCAGTCGGTTCCCTTGTTCGGTACCAGCGGGCCACTACCCTGTCCCGGTCCCTTACGGTTCCACCAGCCGTCTTCCCGACTCCTGCAGGCGGCAACCACCATCTGCCTCCTGGCCAAAGGGTATCTGGGCTACGACCCAGATCCCTGACAGACATTTCTCCTACTCAACTACTCTCTTTCATCTCCAAAACTGATCTGTTCGTGTTTTTCCCGCCTCAGGCTATCCGAGCTCCTCGGTGGGCGTGGCCAACCGCCTGTCTCCACCCCCGGGTGTGAACGTCAAGACCTGAGAGGGGTGACTCAGGGTTTTTAGGTTGGCTGTTGTTACCTTGTTAGGGGATGGGTGTTTGTGCAAGGGCCTGTCTGTAACTACCTGGCTAGTCCAGGGCGTCACATTCCCCCTTGGTTGGTGGGGGAGAGGCATTATCAAGGGCGCATGGTAGCAGCCAAACTGTTGAGGAATGTGGCGAAATAATTCCTGCCATAGAAAGGGATGCACGTATGCAGGAGTATCAGCTGAAGCTGTTACACAATCTTAGATCGGCTTTTCCACTAAACACCAGTGGTGCACAAAATGAATCTTACAACTTTGTCATGGCTGGGAGGAAATGGTCTTTTACTTGTCCACATCTGAGGGACCAAGGGCTGGCTGCTGTGGTGAGACTGCGTTGAGTAGGGTGTCCCTGCAGAGTTGCAAATTTGGTCATATACAAAATGAGTGGAAAAAGGCCAGATGCTGGTGGAAAGGGGAACAGGCGTGTAGGAAAGAGAAAAAAAGTTTGTGTCCGTGGTTTAGGTGGTAAAGCAACTGTAACATCTGCTGAAGAAACACCATCTTCCAGCCAAAATAAGATGTCTACTTCTTTCCATGGACAATCTGATATGATCCCTTTCTTACGGACACGACCATCGCTATCAAATGTAGATGAGGCACCAAAAGAGCAGGTACTTGAATGGATTTCAAATGCTCCATCAAGTGGCCTCTCCTCCACCTCAACTTCAACATCCCAAATACTCCAGTCCTCTTAGGTGTCACCCCAATCTCACTTGCTTCCTACCAGCTCTCAAGTCTCCACCTGCCCTGCTGAGTATGGGGTAAGAGAGATGGTTGTCTGCAGAGCTGTTCAGTCACACTATAGCCTGGGAATCAGAGGTCTGCTCCAAAGCTGCAGTGAGTCCAGACAAGGAAATGATCTGCACTGATGCGCAGAAGCTTTGTGAGTCGGATCCAGGCCCAGATGAAGAAGGTTCTGAGCATAATGTAGACCCTCATTCCCAAACTGTAGCTCCTCTTGGTGGAGACAATGAGGAACATGCTGATGAGACTCAGATACCTGATTGGAACGACAGCTTTACTATTCGGTCAGGGCAGGAAGAGGTTGGCTCTGAGGATGAGGGGAGGGAGAACACACAGGGGGATGATGAGGTTGGAGAACCCACAGTCAGCCAGTCGATGAGGTCAGCAGAGGAGGTGGAGGAGGATGCTACTGATGACGAGGTTAGGTTGCGCCTTCCTGGACAGAGACGGCGTACTGGAAGCACGTCAACAACTGCATCCTCAGCCACAACTCTGCCTCTGAGCAGAAGTCGTGGTGGCTCTGCAGGTCGCATGGGCTCTAAGCCTTGCCTAGCCTGGGCCCTTTTTGACATCACAAAGGATAACCCATCTCATGTCATCTATAAGATTTGTCACCAATCTCTAAGTAGAGGCCAAAAACTCACTAGTTTGAGTACTTCGTCCATGAACCATCACATGGATAATAATAATCTTTATTTTTATATAGCGCTAACATATTCCGCAGTGCTTTACATACATCAGCAACACTGTCCCATTGGGGCTCACAATCTGAATCCCCTTTCTGTATGCCTTTGGAGTCTGGGAGGAAACCAGAGTACCCGGAGGAAACCCACGCAAACACAGAGAGAGCATAAAAACTCCTTACAGATGTTGTCCTTTGTGGGATTTGAACCCAGGACTCCAGCGCTGCAAGGCTGCAGTGCTAACCACTGAGTCACCGTGCCGCAGTAAGTCGCAGTGGGAAGCTCACTGTGCTACAATGCGGCCTACCGGGGCAGGCCAACCACTGTCTGCCCCATCAAGTGCATCCGCATGCTCTTCATCCTCTGTGACTGTGGGGACAGCAGTCACACATGCTTTTGGACGCAGACCTTCCACCTCCTTACTCGCAACAGGCAGTGTGATTGGCAGGTCGTCAGTTGTTTTGGAAGTGGAAACAGCTGCTGGTGTTGAGCTCTCTCAGACATTGAGAGCACCACCTTTAGATGAAGGCAACATTGTATTTCCGCCTGCACCTTCCTCACTGATTGCCTGGGCTAGCTGCAGTTAAAAATTGGCTACTGGATAGACAGGCGGTGTAGCTTACTTTACAGCTGGGCTACAACACTGACTACCATACACTGATACTATGACCAAGGGATTGCCTGGGCTAGCTGCAGTTAAAAATTGGCTACTGGATAGACAGGCAGTGTAGCATACTTTACAGCTGGGCTCCAACACTGACTACCATACACTGATACTATGACCATTGGATTGCCTGGGCTAGCTGCAGTTAAAAATTGGCAACTGGAGACAGGTGGTGTATCTTACTTTACAAGAGTGCTACACCGCTGACTATCAGACACTGATACTATGACCAAGGGAATGCCTGGGCTAGCTGCAGTTAAAAATTGGCAACTGGAGAGAGGTGGTGTTGTGAAGCCCTTCTCACCTGCAGGTCACCTCAGGGTCTTCACGTGCTGGAAATCTTCCGGCAACAGGTACGTCAGGTTAACTTCAACGGGAATCGTGACGCCACTCTCGGTAATTGCGGTCAGGGGGTGACCGCCACTGCAGTTTGGAGAGCGTCTGGGGCTGATGGTAAATGCAGTCTGGTGTTATGGCCTCCCGAAAGTGAGGCTGGCCCCAGGGGCTCAGGTGTAAGTGTGTAGTACCACAGGTCACAGAAGAACTCCCACACAGGCAGCAATGTCTGTCAGGGTTTTTACTCACTTTTCGCTGGTAGAGTGAGACAACCCGGGCGATGCTATGATGAACCAGGTGGAACCAGGTATCCCTCAGGCTGATATAGGGGTGACTGCTGACTCGCCTTCCTGGCACCTTTGTTTCGGACCTTCCCTGGCTTGAAGTATATCGTGGAGTGCGTCCAGGGAAGTCGCTATTGCCTTTCTCCCCTTTCTGACCCGTTTGCTGACAGCGTGGACCAAGGATAAAATGGCTCCAGGCTCGATCCTCCTCATGGGCCCCCTCATTGCTGTTGATGCTGCGGGTTCTGTGTTGGTTGGCGAGGAATCTGTAGTCCCACCGCCTACAGGATTTAGCAGACCACTAAATGGCTCTAGGGACCTGTAACCCGTGTGTGCATTCATTACCAGGAGTCCCCGTACTTGACTCCTTACTGCTCTCTTTCTTCTGGTGTCTCAGTCTGACTTGGTGGTAATGTTCTCCCCCGCCAGCAGCAACTGCACGTGCAGGGTCTGACAGTGTTCCGCTCTTCAGCCCTACACTTCAGAGATGGCTGCTCCACTCCTTCTCCTCTGACTGCCACTGCACAACTCTCTTCCAGCTTCACTACAGCACCAGACTAACTGAGATGCGAGGGCTACGCCCCCTTCCTGGGTCTGCCCAGGGGTCCCCTCCAATGTGTGTGTGTGTGTCCTGGTCAAAGGGTGCCTGTGTGTCCACACCCTACTCAGCCATCAGGATTACCTGTTTGTACTGACCCAGCATGGGTGCAGTACTCAGTGGTGCCTGATCAAGTCAGGGGCGCCACAGTGTATCTTACTTTACAAGAGTGCTCCACCGCTGACCATCAGACACTAGTACTATGACTAAGGGATTGCCTGGGCTAGCTGCAGTTAAAAATTGGCTAATGGATAGACAGGCGGTGTAGCTTTCTACACAGCAGTGCTACAACACTGACTACCAGACATTGCTACTATGCCGAAGGGATTGCCTTGGATAGCTGCCGTAAAAAATTGGCTACTGGATAGACAGGCGGTGTAGCTTTCTACACAGCAGTGCTACACTACCTGCCCAAAAGGATTGCCTGAGCTAGATTTGGCCAAATGCTGTGAAAAACACTTGCACAGCACTGTCACAGACCTGCCTGGCAAAAATTGCTAGGAACTGCTCTAACCTAGCACTTAAAAGGGGTGAAATTACAACTAGTCCATACTCCCTAAACCTATCTCTCTATTAAACTTTATAGCGTCCACAGTAGCAGTAGAGGTGAGGTGACTGACACACATCTGCAGCTCTGAGGTAATGGCGGCGATGGGGAAAATGTCCGGGTCTTATAGAGCAAGGACATGTGACATACACATCCAATGACACATGCCCTTGCTTGTGTGCAAAAAATGCACTTTGCTGTGTGTGTGTGATTGGCTGACAGCCTGCACCACCCCACTGTACATGCGGTTAGGAAAAAAAAAGAAAAAGAGATCGCCATTATTTAAGCAGCACCGATCTAAACCCTGCCCCCCCCGCACACTATACACTGAAGTTGGATATTAGGCTGGGGCCACACAGGGATCTACTGCGATCCCCTCGCATGACACTGGGTTCACGCTGATGGTAGAGCAGAGCCAAGTGACATGCGAGTGTCCCTGCGACTGAGGTCCGTTCGTGCAAGCAAACCTCAGCTATGGGGGGCGGGCCGGCATGGAGGAGGGGAGGGAGTTATTTCTCTCCCTCTCTCTTTCGTTGCCGGCTATTGCCATTCTTGCCCTGCACTCGCGTTATACCGATGCAATTTTTCTCTCACCCCATTGGCTTGAATGGGTGCGAGAGAAACAATGATCGCATTACACTTACTGTGAAAAGCCAGTTACGCTTTTGGTGATGGAACCATTATCGAACATAACCTCGAACTGTCGAACTTCAAGCTAATTGTTCGCGTTCGTCGAACGACTCGAACATCCCCTAAAACAGGTCGAATTTGAGATTGACGAACAGTTAGATTCGAACACCGCTCATCTCTAGTCACAGGGTACTGCACAAACTGCCCTTCTTTGTGGTATTCCACCTCCCTCTTGGTTCTGGGTCCCTATCTTAATAGTGTTGCCTCCAACAGCAAATCAAATCCTAGATACACCCTGCACCACACCCATCGGCACACCAGTGGACAGCTTGAGTGGAATAGAGTCGCCCAACTGGGGGGGTCGGGGAGGGGAGGAGTGTAGTCAGTCAGAGAGAGAGTAGTCAGAGAGGGTGAGAGAGAGGAAGTCAGGAGCGGTGGCTCCTGGAGAAGCTATCTAGGTTGCAGACGGTGGTCTGGGCCTAGAGGAGTCAGACACCAGTCGCAGGGGATTGTGGCAAGGTGCCTGGACCTGTCGAGGAGGACAGGCGGCAGCCTAGCACTGTCACCAGTCCAGGACCGAAAACACGACGGGGTACATGGACCCTAGGTCGGGGGAGTAGCTTCAGGCAACTCGACAATTCACCTGAGGAGAACGGAGCCTTCATGATCTGTTCCCACCCGCTCCAGAATCGGGGCATTAGTGCAACGAGGGGGATAGGACTTTCCAATCCAAAATGGTCCAGAAAATCCTAAGCGTGAGCCCTGAGAGCAAGCTCCCACACTTAGCCACAGTGGGGAGCGGGGTCCGGCAAGTTCCATACTACTGGGCCAGCACGTTGAAGTTAAACTTAGTGCCAGGAGGCAGGTCACGGATCACCAGGCAACACTATAGGGGATGGGACCCGGACAAGCTCCCCTCAGTGGCAGGGGTACCCAGAGAATTGGTTTACCTAGTTGTCAGCATCTGCTTATCAACTGAGTGAGTACAAGAGTGCCCCCTGCATCCCACAGCACCCCACTCTGAGTCCCGGGGCATCCCCCCTACCCGTGGAGGGCTACGACACCTTGTTGCCCCACTTCATCACCCCAGGTACTCCCAATGACAACGGCGGTACTCCCCAAATTACCGTACACCACGGGTGGTGTCACAAACTATACATCAACTCCCCTGTAAATACCCCCTTTCATTTGAGTTGCTGCACAACCCCGAGTCTGGAAACCCACGAGTCACAGCGAACCCGGATCCGAGCAACTCAGCTGCTTCCACAGGGGCGGCATAATTGTATTTGTCTAATATGTGAGTGATGTGTGTTCTGTATGCATCTAATATGTGAGCATTGTATGTTGTATTTGTCTAAAATGTGAGCGATAAGTGTTCTGTATGCATCTAATATGTGAGCGGTATGTATTGTATTTTTCTACTATGTGAGTGGTGTGTGCTGCATGCATCTAATATGTGAGCGATGTGTATTATGTGTGCCTTATGTGTAAACAGTGTGTATTGTATGTCTAATATGTGAGTAGTTTGTGTACTGTATATGTCTAATGTGATCAGTGTGTCTACTATAAACATCTAAAATATAAGCGGCAGGGGTTGCAGTTGAATCTGGGCCCTTGAGCCTAGGGGTCCCGAAAGATCTTTTTGTACAACATGAGAATAACAACATTAGTGAAGACCAGTGTTAGTTGGAGCCCTGTGTCACGAGTGTCTCCCATTTCTGGGAGACTTGTGATAGCTCTGAGATCTGAGTCTCACATTGCCTTGTGAGACTGGGTTCTAAAAATATTTGTTTTCTTTTGGTGCAGCAAGGGTTAAGTGCTCTTTTTTTTTGCTTGTAGCTTCTTGTTAGTTCATCTCAGGTGCAGCCGGTTTGTGACCACTGTCCACCACCTTAAATAGTCACTGTAAAGAACAGCCGGGTGGGGTCACGCAGATACTCCACCGCTGCCACCAATCTGTGAGGAACAGCCGGGGGGGTTACGCAGACACTCCACTGCTGCCACCTATCTGTGACAAAATCGCACCTCACAGCCCCACCCTGATGTCTCTAATATGTCAGGATCAAGTGATAGGGCCTCGTCATGGGATGCCAACATGTGACGTTCCACACCCACAGGGGTACGTAAGGTCAGCTCGGTGCAGTGTTACACTGACACCTCCTGTTTACGCGTGCACAGGGATGGAGACAGAGTGGGCCACGCAACCTCCGTTGCGACACCCCACTAGCTCACAACCCTGACAGGCCGACAGACCCTTTTCAGTAGCCCCAGTGAAATAGAACCGTCACATCAAGAGGAGGAGGGGAGGAGAGAGAATCCAGCACCGACGTAATAAAAAAATTCTTTATTCAAAATTCATAAAAAAGGTAATTCCAACCAAGTGCAGAATATATTTATGCTTGACGCATTTCGGAGAAAGTAGACTCCTTATTCATAAGCAACATAATCAGAATGAGTAGCCAAGGTGATATATATACACCTATACGCCCCTCATCTGAGCTGGATCTACATACAGAACCAACAAAATAGTGCTCACTTTATATATAAAAGAGATAATACATTCAAAAATATTAGAAATACAAACATACAGAAATATAAAATCAATGTTGGATAAACCACATTTTCATTTTAATATATATACAATGAATCAAAGCAGTGATTTAGTTCTCCTAAATAGCGTGCATTCAGCTTAGGGATCCAATATGCTTCCTTTGAGGCCTAAAACACACGTCCTTGATAACCACGCATGTGTAATACGGGTCGTTTTTCATGTCCGTAATCCGTTTTTTGGTCCGTAAATAACGCACGTGTGGTGGCTGTGTGTCCGGCGTATGGTAACCACGTGTGCGTGTGGAATGGCCGTGTGTGCGTGTGAAACTTAACTGACGTGTGTGTGTTGTCCGTGTGAAATGTCCGTGTGTGATGTTAAATGTCGTTGATACATGCCGGCTGACAGCAGAAGGACTCACCGGTGACCGCTAATCACCAGAGTGACTGAATGGAGTACCCCTCTCGCATACTCACCGTTCCCCGATCACCGTCGCGGCGCTGCACGGCTGTTCTCTAAACTCCGGCGGCTTTTCCTCTTTTGAAAAAGCCGGCCGCTCATTAATCAATCTCGTATTCCCTGTTTTCCCTGCCCACCAGCAAATATGATTGGTTGCAGTGAGACACGCCCACACGCTGAGTGACAGCTGTGTCACTGCACCCAATCACAGCAGCCGGTGGGCGTGTCTATACTGTGCAGTGAAATAAATAAATAAATAAATAATTAAAAAAAACAGCGTGCGGTCCCCCCCTATTTTAATACCAGCCAGATAAAGCCATACGGCTGCAGGATGGTATTCTCAGGATGGGGAGCCCCACGTTATGGGGAGCCCCCCAGCCTAACAATAGCAGCCAGCAGACGCCCAGAATTGCCGCATACATTAGATGCGACAGTTCTGGAACTATACCCGGCTCTTCCCGATTTGACCTGGTGCGTTGGCAAATCGGGGTAATAAGGAGTTAATGGCAGCCCATAGCTGCCACTAAATCCTAGATTAATCATGTCAGGCGTCTCCTAGAGATACCTTCCATGATTAATCTGTAAATTACAGTAAATAAACACACACCTGAAAAATCCTTTATTAGAAATAAAAATCACAAACACATTTCCTGGTTTACCAATTTAATCAGCCCGACAAAGCCCTCCATGTCCGGCGTAATCCAGGATGGTCCAGCGTCGCTACCAGCTCTGCTGCATGAAGGTGACCGGAGCAGCAGAAGACACATCCGCTCCTGTCACCTCCACGCAGCAACTGAGGTGAGTAGCGCGATCAGCTGTGCTGTCACTGAGGATACTCGCGGCCACCGCTGGATTCAGTGACAGCGGGTAACCTCAGTGACAGCTCAGCTGATCACGCAGCTCTCTTCATTTGCTGCGTGGAGCTGACAGGAGCGGCGGTGTATTCTGCTGCTCCGGTCACCTTCATGCAGCAGAGCTGGATGCGACGCTGGACCATCCTGGATTACGCGGGACATGGAGGGCTTTTTGGGGCTGATTAAATTGGTGAACCAGGAAATGTGTTTGTGTTTTTTATTTCTAATAAAGGATTTTTCAGGTGTGTGTGTTTATTTACTGTAATTTACAGATCAATCATGGAAGGTATCTCGGGGAGACGCCTGACATGATTAATCTAGGATTTAGTGGCAGCTATGGGCTGCCATTAACTCCTTATTACCCCGATTTGACAACGCACCAGGGCAAATCGGGAAGAGCCGGGTACTGTCCCAGAACAGTCGCATCTAATGTATGCGGCCATTCTGGGCGGCTGCTGACTGATATTGTTAGGCTGGGGGGCTCCCCATAACGTGGAGCTCCCCATCCTGAGAATACCAGCCTTCAGCCATATGGCTTTATCTGGCTGGTATTAAAATTGGGGGGACCGCACGCCGTTTTTTTTTAATTATTTATTTATTTACTTCTATACTCCATAGTGACACGCCCACCGGCTGCTATGATTGGGTGCAGTGAGACACCTGTCACACAGCGTGGGGGCGTGTCTCACTGCAACTAATCATAGGCGCCGGTGGGTGGGGAAAGCAGGGAATACGAGATTGTTTAATGAGCGGCCGGCTTTTTCAAATTAGAAAAAGCCGCCGGAGCTGTGTGAGCGCCGTGCAGTGCCGCGCCGGGGATCGGGGATCGGTGAGTATGAGAGAGAGGGGGGAAACTTCAGTCACTCGGGGGATTAGCGGTCACCGGTTAATCCTTCACAGGTGACCGCTAATCAGTACACGGCACACAGACAGAGCCGCGGCATGACAATGAAGTCGGGTGAAGTTCACCCGAGTTCATTCTCATCCCGCTACTCTGTCTTCCGACATGTAGTAACGACATTTTGCATCACACACGGACATTTCTCACGGACAACATAACCACACATCCGTGCGAGGAACGTTTTATTTGGACTCCCATATGCTAACATTATGTCCGTGTGTGCATGCTCCGTCCCAAAAATGAACATGCTTCCGTGCCAAACGGAGCAAAAAACGTGGGACGCACATGAACACATGGAAGATCAAATAACACGCACGTGTGTCTTTTAACATAGAACAACATATGTGCACGTTTGGTCGTATCTCCGGTGTGTACGGAAACGGACCAAACACGCACGTTTTAAACGGATGTGTGTTGCGGGCCTGAAAGAGGTTTCTACCAATCTCCTTCTGTAAAAGGTCCATTAACCCTCTCAATACCCTGAAAATTGCAGAGAAATCACATCTCCCCCATAAACCTCCCTGAAATCTTCAAACATGTCTAAAATTGTATGGTCTTGTTTAGAGATCAGATGTGACTGCCTATATATACAGCATATTCCCCAGATCCTTTCTTTAATATACTTCATACAGTGCAACCTATATAATATACATGACAGCTCAAATTGTCATATAAACCGCATGGTCAGTACTGTAATAGTTCTGTGTTTTTGTATCACATTTTTTTTACCTCTATTATCATAGAATTAGTTACCCCTTAAAATAAAGCAGCAAAAAAACGCATTCTATTTGACCACATCTGAACATGTCTTAATAGCACAATCCTCTTTTTTTTTTTATAGATCAAAGAAGGGGCGGCTGATGGGGAGAAATGGAGAAAATCTCGCATTTCACTCGGACCAATGTTATTCAATGAGCGAGAGCAGATGGTCAGCTTTTTTGACATCCAGATTCTAGATGAGAGAAAAGTCACAGCATGCTGCGATTTTCAGCGAGAACCTTGTCACTCGCATCCATACAAGTCTATGGGTGCGAGTGAAACATCGGACTGCACTTGAATGACATTCAAGTGCAGTGCTATAATCACATCAGCTGACAATGAAGGAGATGGGGAGATTAACCCCTCCCTCTCCTCCGCAGCTGTGATCCGATCGCAGTTGCATGATGCTTGGCTCACGCTGGGTGCACAGTGGTAGCCGAGGCTCATTAGCATTTCGCATCCAATGCACTCGCATCAGATGCAATACTTTTGTGGGAATCCAGCATTAAGGACTTATTGGTCCTCATTCATCAAGATCGGTGTGAACAATGCTGGTCTTGATGAGGCAATCGCCTTTTATTTACCCAGACAAAAGGTCAGTACCTAGTGGGCACAGTAAGGAGTGTATGGAAAAAATGGGGTGCTACTAAACTGTGCACATAAATAAGTATGCAGAAAAGAACAGTGAATCTGGTGTATCTGCAAAGTGGAGTGCGCCTCTGTGCACCTCACCCCAAATCTGGAGTCAGGGACTAGAGTATGATTTCTGGTGTACGGAATGACACAGTTTCTCATGAATTAAGGCCGCTTTACACATTGCGATATCGGTACAGATATCGCTAGTGTGGATACCCGCTCCCATCTGTTGTGCGACACAGGAAAATCGCTGCCCGTGGCGCACAACATCGCCCAGAGCCATCACACATACTTACCTGCCTAGCGACATCGCTGTGACCGGCGAACCGCCTGCTTTCTAAGGGGGCGGTTTGTTCAGCGTCACAGTGACGTCACAGCAGCGTCACTGAACCGCCGCCCAATAGCAGTGGAGGGGCGGAGATGAGCGGGACGTAACATCCCGCCCACCTCCTTCATAGCGACCGGGAGGCAGGTAAGGTGAGCTTCCTCGTTCCTGCGGTGTCACACGGAGCGATGTGTGCTGCCGCAGGAACGAGGAACAACTTCGTTACTGCTGCCGTAACGATATTTGAGAATGGACCCCCATGTCACCGATGAGCGATTTTGCACGTTTTTGCGACGATGCAAAATCGTTCATAGGTGTCACACGCAATGGCATTGCTAATGCGGCCAGATGTGCGTCACAAATTCCGTGACCCCAACGACAACACATTAGCGATGTCTTAGTGTGTAAAGCCCCCTTTAGATGAGCTTTGGCATCCCGCCCCTGTCCAAGATCTGCCTGTTTGGCTGAATTGGGCAAAATTGGCATAAAAAAGCCAAATGTCGCAACTTATTTAACAGCTTAAAGGTCCAGTCACACTAAGCAACTTAACAGCGATCCCAACAACGATAGGGATCGCTGGTAAGTTGCTAGGAGGTTGCTGGTGAGATGTCACACTGCGATGCTCCAGCGATCCCACCAGCAACCTGACCTGGCAGGGATCGCTGGAGCGTCGCTACACGAGTTGCTGGTGAGCTCACCAGCAACCAGTGACCAGCCCCCAGCGCCGCGTGGAAGATGCTGCGCTTGGTAACTAAGGTAAATATCGGGTAACCAACCCGATATTTACCTTGGTTACCAGCGCACGGAGCTACACGTGCAGAGAACAGGGAGCAGCGCACACTGAGCGCTGGCTCCCTGCTCTCCTAGTTACAGCACACATCGGGTTAATTACCCGATGTGTACTGCAGCTAAATGTGCACAGAGCAGGGAGCAGCGCACCATGCTTAGCGCTGGCTCCCTGCTCTCCTAGCTACAGCACACATCGGGTTAATTAACCCGATGTGTACTGCAGCTACATGTGCACAGAGCAGGAGCTGGCACTGACAGTGAGAGCGGCGGAGGCTGGTAACAAAGGTAAATATCGGGTAACCAAGGACAGGGCTTCTTGGTTACCCGATGTTTGCTGTGGTTACCAGCCTCCGCAGAAGCCGGCTCCTGCTTCCTGCACATTTAGTTGTTGCTGTCTCGCTGTCACACACAGCGATCTGTGCTTCACAGCGGGACAGCAACAGCTAAAAAATGGCCCAGGACATTCAGCAACAACCAACGACCTCACAGCAGGGGCCAGGTTGTTGCTGGATGTCACACACAGCAACATCGCTAGCAACGTCACAAAAGTTGTTCGTTAGCAGCGATGTTGCTAGCGATGTTGCTTAGTGTGATGGGACCTTAACTTCAGATTTCTTTTGAAAACGCTTTGATGAATCGGGGGCCAATGTTCTATGCAGACAGAATATTACCGGTCATTCTGTGCACATGTAAGTGCGGTTGGCTGGTCTAAACAAACTATTAAACCACTGCTGATCAAACGGCCCAAATGCAATCTCATGCTACAAATTCAGAATCAGAATGGGTAGCAGGGTTAGCATGGGGCTCAGATTCGGCACTGTAATTCTCGTTGATAGTAGTGTACATAAGTACACATTAGAATAAAATGACTAGAATAACAAGACAATTACCGAACATATCAAGTCACTGTGGGTGGTAATATACTACAGAAATTTGTAGAAATAGGATAGAACAGATTTTTTTTTTACTATATTTATTTCTCCCTAGAAGCAGAGACACGCAGATGCTTTGGGCATAAGGTGACATGTATACTCATACCATTAAAAACATTAGTCATTACTGAGTCACAATGAACAAAACAAACATTTAGTAACAGCTAAACTTTTAAAGAGGAAAAATACTTATATAGAGCTGAATCGGGTAATGTATGATTGCTATATGCAAATCCCATAAATTATAGAAATAGAGGATTTACAAAATAATGCAGATTGATAATCATACAAAGAATATTTAATGGGATTACTGCATTTGCTGAATTTTGGATTATACCTTGTTAAGTGAAATGCATCCTTCCTAATAAGTGATCAGAGTTGCCAAAACTCTACTGTAAGAAACATTGATTGTTTCAAACCATGATTAAAGTGATTTAAACCGATTAACCCATTAGAAGCTGGGAGTTTTGGAGCCTGAATTCAACGAGCAAATATCACCATTTGGAATACTACAATCCAAAAGGAAGTTGGTTTCATCTACTCATTTATTTTTTCTGCAGCATGTCTCACACATCAGATTCTGCCCCATTCAAACTCAAAATCTAAAGCAGGCTTTACACGCTACGATATCGTTAATGATTTATCGTCGGGGTCACGTTGTTTGTGACGCACATCTGGCGTCATTAACGATATCGCAGTGTGTGACACTTATGTGCGACCTAAATCGATCGCAAAAGCGGGCAAAATCGTTTGCCGCGGAGAGGTCGTCCTGAAACAAAAAATCATTCTCTTCTAATTAGCGATGTTGTTCCTCGTTCCTGAGGCAGCACACATCGCTATGTGTGACACCGCAGGAGCGACGAACATCTCCTTACCTGCCTCCACCACCAATGCGGAAGGAGGTGGGCGGGATGTTTACGTCCCGCTCATCTCCGCCCCTCCGCTTCTATTGGACGGCTGCCGTGTGACGTAGCTGTGACGCCGCATGACCCGCCCCCTTAGAAAGGAGGCAGATCGTCGGCCAGAGCGATGTCACAGGACAGGTAAGTCCGTGTGACGGGGGAAAACGAAGTTGTGCGCGACTGGCAGTGATTTGCCCATGTCGCACAACCGACGGGGGTAAGTACGATCGCTTGCGATCTCGCTAGCGAGATCGCAGCGTATAAAGCCCGCTTAATTATCGATGTGCACAATTCGACCTATGACACTAAATGATCACTGTTCAGCTGCCTTTTTACTGATTTTAAATCGTCTGATAGCCTGTGTAGGAGGCCAACCTGGCATTAGATGTGGCCTGGACAGAGTTAAACATTCTGTACACATAGGCTGCAATTGTTCTTGGCAGCGTGAATCTGGTACAGCAAGTGATGTTTTTAAAAATTTTAAATTTTTAATAAAGACAAGATCAGTAGAAGTGGATCTGATCATTTCGTACCTATACTTCTAAGCCACTTGATTGTGCGCTGACCACCCTTCTCCTTTTGTCTTACAGTGTTGTTGTGGCTAGTTACCCTAGCAACTAATAGAACAGCTGATGCACATGTGTGCGTTCACTTTCTTGTATCCGCAGTTTGAATCTGCAGACCTCCCGGATCATGGCTGAGTACACGTTGTGTGCATGCGCCACCTCTCCCCCTCTGTCCATATGCCTTCTGGCAACAGGATTGCATTTCTGCGGCATTGCTGCTATCTTAGCAACCCGACGGTCATGTTATCCGAAGACCAGAAGATGAAGGACATGTTAGTGAGGGAGGAGGGTGTTTGCATGTGCCAGTACTAACAAGGTTAGGTGCGATTTTCAATATCAGCTGCTGTTTATAGGACTATTAGTAGTAATATAAATAAATCCCTGATGAAGGAGACGAAACGCGCGTTGGTGGCAGGAGGGAGACACAGAGGCCAGTATTTTGTGGTGGCAGGCATAGTCAGGATTATTGGTTTACTTCCACATATGTGCATAGTTTAGTAGTATTTTCATATATTAGTACTGGTAATGTGGATTACAGTTAATAGTAACAGTAATAGTAAATATAGTTGAGGACTGTCGGGCTACTGCAATAAGGATAGGTAAATTGTATTATTTTTCTGAATTTTGGCATGAAATAGATAATAACATTATTACAAAGTGAAGGTTTGAAGAACTTGTTTATATAGCAGGAGTGAGAGATTTGGTAATATCACTTTTACAACACATAGTACTCTTGATTAGTGATGAGCGAGTACTAAAAAGCTCGGGTGCTCGAAGCTCGGGCCGAGCCTCCCAAGATACTCGTGTACTCGGCCCGAGCAACGAGCCCAATGTTATCCTATGGGAGACCCGAGTATTTTTGTGAAATGACCCCCCGGCAGCATGTAGAAACCCTAAAAATGTCACAAAAGTCTCAGAAGAGTGCTCAAATGACATGGCAACAGCATAGGGAAGACCCCTTGAAGCATTTATCACTCAAAAGTCACAGCTGTGAACAATTTTGTCCGCGTTTCACGCCATTTTTACGGACTCACCAGAAAACCTTCCAAAATGACCCCAAAATGATTTTTCATGGCAGAAATGTTAAGGGCACATACCCAATAGTGATATAGAGCTGGTGTATGTTACTTTTTGAGATTAATACATGAAAGATTTTACGTGAAAACATTGTGTGGCACTCCGATGTCCCTGAGAAGAGACGTACATGAAGGCCTCTTGAGTCTAATGTGCCCATTTTGAGGAAGTGAGTCTTTGTAGTATTTTCCTTTGCCAGGGCAGTCCAAAATTGTGAGGTTCACCAATGCCCCTGCATACAGACGTGCATGAGGGCCTGTAAACCTGAAGTGCCCATTGTAAGGAAGTGGGTCTATTGTAGTATAGCCCTTAGGCAGGGCAGCCAAAAATTGGGAGGCTCCACATTGTCCCTGGATAGAGACGTGCATGATGGCCTGTAAACCTGAAGTGCCCATTGTCAGGAAGTGGGTGTATTATAGTATAGCCCTTAGGCAGGGCAGCCAAAAATTGGGAGGCTCCACATTGTCCCTGGATAGAGACGTGCATGATGGCCTGTAAACCTGAAGTGCCCATTGTAAGGAAGTGGGTCTATTGTAGTATAGCCCTTAGGCAGGGCAGCCAAAAATTGGGAGGCTCCACGTTGTCCCTGGATAGAGACGTGCATGAGGGCCTGTAAACCTGAAGTGCCCATTGGAAGGAAGTGGGTCTATTGTAGTATAGCCCTTAGGCAGGGCAGCCAAAAATTGGGAGGCTCCACGTTGTCCCTGGATAGAGACGTGCATGAGGGCCTGTAAACCTGAAGTGCCCATTGTCAGGAAGTGGGTGTATTATAGTATAGCCCTTAGGCAGGGCAGCCAAAAATTGGGAGGCTCCACATTGTCCCTGGATAGAGACGTGCATGATGGCCTGTAAACCTGAAGTGCCCATTGTAAGGAAGTGGGTCTATTGTAGTATAGCCCTTAGGCAGGGCAGCCAAAAATTGGGAGGCTCCACGTTGTCCCTGGATAGAGACGTGCATGAGGGCCTGTAAACCTGAAGTGCCCATTGGAAGGAAGTGGGTCTATTGTAGTATAGCCCTTAGGCAGGGCAGCCAAAAATTGGGAGGCTCCACGTTGTCCCTGGATAGAGACCTGTTAGGTTCTTAGTGCCTCCGTGCTTGCATTTAAAAACCGCACGTGTGTGCCTGTTGGTGGCAGCTTTCCGCTGCATTTGTGTGAGTTTTGCAAAAACTTGGATATAACGCACAAGTCTAGTGAATACACATCAGCACAGCATTGCAAAATGCGCAAGGGCGTTGTCAACGAACAAGGAAGTGGACGTGATGGTGGTGCAGGCAGAGACCGAGGTTGTGTGCAAGCTCTAATTTCGCCACAACAAAGGGCCACATCTAGTCGCTCGCACGTCCTGTCCCAAATTCTTGGGGACCGCAGCAGTACACCGCTCTTGAACCAAGACCAGTGTCAACAGGTTGTTAGTTGGATAGCGGATAATGCTTCCAGTCAGATTGGCACCACCACAAACACTCTGTCTTCCACACGGTCAAGTGTCAGTAGCCGTGATACTGCACCGCACATTTCAGAACCTGATCCTCCTTCCTACCACCAGGCCGAGTACACGTCCACGGACATTACTGATCCCACACTTGGACACTCGGAAGAGCTGTTCGTTCACGTTTCCATTCACAAATTCTGGCCTCTCGCCAGCTCCTGTTGAAGTGGGCCATGACGAGATTGTATGTACAGATGCCCAAATATTTGAGCAGCCACGTTCTCACGAAGTTGGCAACGTGTCTCAACAAGGGGTGGACGATGATGAGACACAATTGTCAGGAAGTCAGGAGGAGGAGCAGGGTGCGGAAGAGGAAGACGACGTGGTGGATGATCCAGTAACTGACCCAACCTGGCAGGAGGATATGCAGAGCGAGGACAGCAGTGCACAGGGGGAGGGAGGCGTAGCATCCCAACAGGCAGTAAGAAGCAGAGTGGTGGCCACAGGCAGACGTCAGGCAACTGTTCCCCGGAACAACACGACACAAGGTGCCTGTACAAATGTTAGGTCTTCCCGAGTCTGGCTGTAATACTATTGTATGTATTGAGGATTTCGATTGCGTTAGGGCAATGACAACCAGAGACGAGTTCTTGGTGCAAGACGTTTATAATATGCAACCAGCAAATATGTACATAAACGGAACAAAAACACAGTAGAACATAAATACAGGAAATACCTTCCAGGGACGGAGCGAAAGGGAATTCCCGGGACCGCGCACCGGACTCCCCCAGGGAGACCACCAAGAGCGAACCCCTATACAGGGACTGTCTGGCAATCACCCCAGAAGCCCTAAATGCGCAGCAGCCGGGACACAAAAGGGCAATAGGTAAGTCTAAAAATGTCCGTACGTGATGTGAGTCCAGAGTGGTATTAAACGGAAGGAACCGGGCAGAAGTGCCGACCAAAGACGGCAAACGGAGTCCGGGCACAGCTAGATGATACCAGATGAAGTCCAGAGTCGGTGTCGGTTGTTTTCCAAGAGGATACGAATAACAATCAGGAACCAAAAGCAGCAGGGCAGGAGCACACAGGAAGCAGTATACTCAGGCACTGGACTAAGCTTTAGGGGCGGCTTTTAAACAGATGGACAGGAAGTAGGGCAACAGAACAGAAAACTCCATGTTAACAAAGGGCAAGCTCTTTCAAAAGAAAACTGGAAAACCCGGAACTCTGACACTGGCAGTTTTTTAAGTTGGCTCCAGATTATTCTAAAAAGGCCATTTGCAACACCTGCCATGCCAGCATCAGCAGGGGTACCAAAACTAGCAGCCTGACCACCACCAGCATGATCAGGCACATGTCAGCCAAGCACCCGACTTTGTGGGAAGTACAACAGAGTCGAGGAGCAGTGCTTGCTGATGTCACTGCTACGTCTTCGCTGGTTGTGCATGCGAGCCAATCCCCTGTCCATGCTGCCTGCGAACAAGCCTCCTCCACTCCTGCACCTGCAGTTGCCTACGCAGAAAGAACACCATCATCAAGCACGTCCTTGTCCCAGCGCAGCGTTCAGTTATCCATTCAGCAAACCTTTGAACGCAGGCGCAAATACACTGCCAACACCCCACATGCCACAGTTCTAAATGCTAACATTTCGCGACTGCTTGCGCTGGAAATGTTGCCTTTTAGGCTGGTTGAGACAGAAGCATTCCGCGACCTGATGGTGGCAGCTGTCCCACGTTACTCGGTCCACAGCCGCCACTATTTCTCCCGGTGTGCCGTCCCCGCATTGCATAACCACGTGTCACAAAACATCACACGTGCCCTGAACAACGCTGTTTCAGCCAAAGTCCACCTAACCACAGACACGTGGACAAGTGCATGTGGGCAAGGCCGCTACATCTCGTTGACGTCACACTGGGTTAATATTGTGCAAGCTGGGACCCAGTCTGAGCGAGGGACGGAACACGTCCTTCACACACCAAGTTTTGCAGGCCCTACCTCAGTCAGGGTTTCACACACACTCTACAGCTCCGGAATGTCATGCTCCTCAGCCTCCTCCTCCTCCTGCGCATCCTGATCCACTTTACCCTCCACACCAGTCCCAAGCTGGAAGTGTCGCGGGCGGAGGAGGGGACGGTGCGCTCTCCCACTGCTCGGGTCCGGCTGACGCTGCTCTACGGCTGCTGCTGCTCGTTGGCTCGAGCGATGGCCGGATCCCGGGGACTCGAGCGGCGCTACTCGCCCGTGAGTGAAAAGGGGTGGTTTGGGTTTTGGGGATATTGTCCGTGACGCCACCCACGGTTGTGGTGATTGTGTGGACACCACCGCTGCTCTGGACGGGGATCCCGGGAGCCTGTGACAGGGAGCAGCTTTGTTGTTATTTCTCCCCTCCGTGGGTAGGGGGGTTGGTTGTCCCGGGGCCTGGTGATGGGGTAGAGATGGATGACAGGCGGGTTGCGGGGCCTGATGAGGTGCAGGGTCGCAGGGGCAGCGCTGTGCCGCACGGCACGGAGGTACTCACTCAGCCCAATGATGATGACACAGTTCACGGTAAAACAAGTGGCTGGATGGACGGGTCACTCGGACGGCTGCGGTTGTTCCTCCCTGCAGGTTAGTGATGACTGTCTCTCCCTGCACCTAAGTTAAGTGTTGGTAGTGATGGTTTCCCAACGGTAACCCGCTCCCCGACCTGGATATGGGCCGGAGGAGCCCCTTTTGCCCACAGGCGCTGGCCCTGGGAGATGGTTGCCCTTGGCGGTGGCGGTGTCTCCCCTTCACGGTTGTACGGTTGCCTTCTATCTGGACTTGGCTGTTTGGAAACCCTGAGGTTCCCTTCACTAACGGATTTGGCAAATTCACGGCGACACCAAGCCTTGCCGGGATCCGAAAGTCCTCTGCCAATGGTGCTGGCTTCTCTTTGTATACCGGTCCGGTATGGCCGGGTCACCACCCGTCCACGGTCCTTACGGCAGACTCCAATCGGCCTCCACTGCAGACGGTCACCACATCCTGCCAACCTTGCTGTCCTGTCCGGGCCACACACCCGGACCAACTTCAGGCTCTTTGCTGTCACTTTTCTCCTCTCTACTACTTTCCTCCTTCCACTTCCTTAGCTTAACTCTCACTGCCTGTGTTTTCCCTCCTCCTCGGTGGGTGGAGACCAACCGCCTGGCTCCACACCCTGGTGTGGACAACAGCCCCTGGGGAAGGCAACAAGGATTTTGTGTTTTGACTATGATATGCCTGCAGGGAGTGTGGGGTGTTTAAGTGTTGTGCTCTGTGGCCCCTGGCTTGTCCAGGGCGACACAGAAGCACTGCAGCACTGCCTCGGCGAAGCGGCAACAGGCAGTGCTGAAGCTAATCTGCATAGGTGACAAACCCCACAATGCAGAAGAGGTGTGGACAGCTCTGAAACAGCAGGCAGATCACTGGCTCACAACTTTGAACCTAAAGCCAGGAAAGGTCGTGCGTGACAATGGCCGGAACCTGGTGGCGGCTTTGAGGCGAGGCCAGCTGACACATGTTCCATGCGTGGCCCATGTGCTCAACCTCGTGGTTCAGCGGTTTCTAAAGTCATACTCAGAGCTGTCTGATCTGCTGGTAAAAGTTCGCCGCCTGTCTGCACATTTTCGAAAGTCACCTACTGCTTCAGCCGGCCTTGCCGGCTTAAGACGCCGTTTGCATCTTCCGGCACACAGACTGGTGTGTGATGTCCCCACGCGTTGGAATTCAACTCTGCACAAGTTGGTCAGGATATGTGAGCAGAAGAGGGCAGTTGTTGAGTACCTGCATCACCTAAGCCGTCGGGAAATGGGTCAAACTCCACACATAACACCTGAGGAGTGGAGATGGATGTCCGACCTATGCACCATCTGCCAAAACTTTGAGGACTCCACCAAGATGGTGAGCGGCGATGACGACATTATTAGCGTCACCATACCGCTTCTCTGCCTTCTAAAATGGTCTCTGCTCAAAAAACAACCATGATGCATTGCAGGCGGAGCGCGATGAGTTTGAGCAAGAAACAGTAGTGGGTGTGGGTGATGATAACACAGAGCCCAGCCTCGTCTCATCACAACGTGCAGTGGAGGACTATGACGAGGAGGAGGATGAAGACATGGAGCAACTCTCCGGCCAAATTGAGGATATGACATGCAGTCATATCCTCGGTTCAGCGTGGCTGGCCAGAGGACAGGGTAGATGATGAGGAGGAGGAGGAGGAGGACAGCATGTTCAGTCATCGTGTTGGTCAGGATACTGAAGTGATGGCTGTTAAGAGTCTGGCACACATGGCTGACTTTATGGTAAGCTGCCTGTCTCGTGACCCTCGCGTTAAGAACATCTTGGCCGACAATCATTACTGGTTGGTAACACTGTTAGACCCACGCTAAAAGGAGAACTTTATGTCTCTTATTCCCGAGGCGGAGAGGTCAGGCAAAATGCAGCAGTTCCAGAAGGCCATAGTCACGGAAGTAGGCAAAGCATTCCCCTCACAAAACGCTAGCGGCATAGGTCAGGAATCAGTGGACAACCAAGGCGTACAGCCGAGAGGGGCACAAGTCCAATCCGCCAGAGGTAGGGGAACAGTCTTTAAGATGTGGGACAGTTTTCTCAGCCCCTCACATACCACAGCCCCTGAGGTGAGGGGTAGTGCCACAAGAAATCCTAAGTTTGGCCAGATGCTCAAGGAGTACCTTGCAGATCAAACAACTGTACTCCGACATTCCTCTGTGCCTTACAATTAATGTGTATCCAAGCTGGACACGTGGCATGAATTGGCTCTCTACGCCTTGGAAGTCCTGGCCTGCCCTGCCGCTAGCGTTTTGTCAGAGCGTGTTTTTAGTGCCGCAGGTGGAATCATTACAGATAAACGCACCCGCCTGTCAACTGTAAATGCTGACAGGCTGACTCTGATCAAGATGAACAAGGGTTGGATTTGGCCAGACTTCACCACACACACCAACAGCAAATTACAGCGGAATTTAAAGTTTGTAACGGGAATTTGCCATGTACCTCCACTCACCCATGGTAACACACTTCTGGACTTTGGCTAATCGCTGGACTGCTCCTCCTTCTCCTCATGCGCCATCATGGTGACCGTTACAATAGTTAAGCCGTTGTTTCAGGTATACCCCAGTGGTAAATTTTTTCGCCCATTCTTTCTGAATGGGCATTACAACGACAGGAGACCCGCTCCTTTGCAATGGGAACAATGTTTTGAAGCCCTCATGCACATCTCTATCCAGGGACAATGTGGAGCCTCCAAATTTTTGGCTGCCCTGCCTAAGGGCTATACTACAATAGACCCACTTCCTTACAATGGGCACTTCATGTTTACAGGCCATCATGCACGTCTCTATCCAGGGACAATATGGAGCCTGACGCTGCCACCGACTGCCACACACATGCTGTTTTTAAATGCACGCACGGACGCAATAAGAACCTAACTGGTTTTTAGGAGCGACAATTACTGAGAAGTCTGACACTATCAGACACTGCTGACTGACGTGTATTATACACTAGACTTGTGCGTTATATAATAGTTTGTGCAAAACGCGCACCTGTACGCTGCCACCGACTGCCACACACGTGCTGTTTTTAAATGCAAGCACGGACGCAATAAGAACCTAACTGGTTTTTAGGAGCGACAATTACTGAGAAGTCTGACACTATCAGACACTGCTGACTGACGTGTATTATACACTAGACTTGTGCGTTATATAATAGTTTGTGCAAAACGCGCACCTGTACGCTGCCACCGACAGACACACACGTGCTGTTTTTAAATGCAAGCACGGACGCAATAAGAACCTAACTGGTTTTTAGGAGCGACAATTACTGAGAAGTCTGACACTATCAGACACTGCTGACTGACGTGTATTATACACTAGACTTGTGCGTTATATAATAGTTTGTGCAAAACGCGCACCTGTACGCTGCCACCGACTGCCACACACGTGCTGTTTTTAAATGCAAGCACGGACGCAATAAGAACCTAACTGGTTTTTAGGAGCGACAATTACTGAGAAGTCTGACACTATCAGACACTGCTGACTGACGTGTATTATACACTAGACTTGTGCGTTATATAATAGTTTGTGCAAAACGCGCACCTGTACGCTGCCACCGACAGACACACACGTGCTGTTTTTAAATGCAAGCACGGACGCAATAAGAACCTAACTGGTTTTTAGGAGCGACAATTACTGAGAAGTCTGACACTATCAGACACTGCTGACTGACGTGTATTATACACTAGACTTGTGCGTTATATAATAGTTTGTGCAAAACGCGCACCTGTACGCTGCCACCGACAGACACACACGTGCTGTTTTTAAATGCAAGCACGGACGCAATAAGAACCTAACTGGTTTTTAGGAGCGACAATTACTGAGAAGTCTGACACTATCAGACACTGCTGACTGATGTGTATTATACACTAGACTTGTGCGTTATATAATAGTTTGTGCAAAACGCGCACCTGTACGCTGCCACCGACAGACACACACGTGCTGTTTTTAAATGCAAGCACGGACGCAATAAGAACCTAACTGGTTTTTAGGAGCGACAATTACTGAGAAGTCTGACACTATCAGACACTGCTGACTGACGTGTATTATACACTAGACTTGTGCGTTATATAATAGTTTGTGCAAAACGCGCACCTGTACCCTGCCACCGACTGCCACACACGTGCTGTTTTTAAATGCAAGCACGGACGCAATAAGAACCTAACTGGTTTTTAGGAGCGACAATTACTGAGAAGTCTGACACTATCTGGACTGTTTTAGACTGTGTACACCAGCCCCAGATATGATGAAGGCTGGTATACGGTCACCACTAGGAATGGCTATATATACCCTGCCTGCCTGCCTGCCTGTATACTGCTACAATAGTCCTGACAAGGACTCTTCTGGTCACTAGCCTGTATTCCGACCTGGCTATACCCTGCCTGTATATAGCAACAATAGTCCTGAGAAGGACTCTGCTACTGTACTCCGACCTGGCTATACCCTGCCTGCCTGTATACAACTAGAATAGTCCTGAGAAGGACTTTTGGTCACACTGTTTGCAGCCCTGCAACTGAAAAAGCTATAAAGGGCCGCAAAGCTTTCCCTGAATCAGCGACACTCTCCCTGCACTGACTGTCTGGATAGCTGTGAGCAGAGCACAGCGCGCCGGCCGGTATAAAGGCTCGGTCACGCTGTGCAGGCCGGCCAATCACTGCAATTCCACAACTAACAGGGCTGTGGCATTGCAGTGGTCTGCCAGCCAATCCCTGCATGAGGGCTGGCTCTCAAAAGAGCGCCAACATGCAGAAATGAAGACCACGAGTACAGCACGAGTATCGCGAGATTACTCGGTCCCCGCCGAGCAGCCCGAGTACAGCGATACTCGTGCGAGTACCGAGTAGTTACAAGCATGCTCGCTCATCACTACTCTTGATGTGTTTGCATTATTAATTTTGTATATACTTATTTTAAGGATCTTATTTATGAATTATTGATTGTTTTTATGACCAATATTACTCATATTTTTTACTGCCTATATACTTGATGCTGTGTGTTGTCATATATATATATATATATATATTTTTTTTTTATTGTATATATACACACTTTTATATTGAACTGTGTTTCTCTCTCGCATTGGTGATGTTCCTTGTATTTTAATAGGTTTTTAAATGAATTATTAATAAAAGTTAATTTATTAAATTTTACGTGTCAGGATGTATGTTTCCAATCTAATATTAGGAAATTTTTGATTGTAATTGATATCAACAAAGCAAAACCAATTCTTAGACAATTCATGCTGTTTGATAAATCGATCCATTTTTAAGACTGTCTAGTCCAAAGCTCCCTATACACCTTTAGATGATGTCAGCTGACAGCTATCTTCTTCTACTCTCTCATACACAGAAATGCTTACAATGAGGGCTCCAGTAAGTACTGTCTATGAAAGAGTTGCTGACAGACTCAAAACAATAGGATTGGCATGTCAAATCTTTGGAAAATTTTGTGCCTTGACGTCATCTGTAGGAGGACAGTTGGAAGGCTCCCATACATATTAGACTGTCGGCTGATCCTGTTGTTATCCTTATGTTAGGCTGATTTTAGTTTAATGTGTGTGGAGGCTTTTAATTTACACTACCTGTTAGTTGGCTTTAATGGTGGACACAGAGTAAAAAGGGCCCATCTGCAAAAATAGTATATGGGCCCTTTGCTGCCCAATAAGCCTGTCTTTAACAGAAGCTTATTACTGCTATGGAGGTGTAAACTGGCCTCTTACCTCTTGGGCCACTGGGCATCTTCTAAAAAAGTGCACCAATGATATGTTGGCTCATGGTTGGCTTTTGATGTGCCATAAAAGTGCCCTGCTATTTTTCTGCTTTGTGTAGCACATTAAGCCATGCACTTTCCAATAAGTTATACCCCTTTTCAGTGAAGTTACACCCTCAGGTTGGAGAGAGAATAAAGGGGGCTTTACACGCTATGATATCGTTAATGTTTGGTCGTCGGGGTCAAGTTGTTAGTGACGCACATCCGGCGTCATTAACGATATCGCAGCGTGGGACACTGACTAGCGACCTTAAGCGACCTCAAAAATGGTGAAAATCGTTCACCATGGAGAGGTCATCCCAAACTCAAAAATCAGTAAGGGTTGTTTATCCAGATGGTTCATCGCTCATGCGGCAGCACACATCGCTATGTGTGACACCACAGGAGCGAGGAACGTCTCCTTACCTGCCGCCGGCCCCAATGCGGAAGGAAGGAGGTGGGCGGGATGTTACGTCCTGCTCATCTCCGCCCCTCCGCTTTGATTGGCTGGCCACTTAGTGACGTTCCGGTGATGTCGCTGTGATGCCGAACGTCCCTCCCCCTTGAAGGAAAGATTGTTCGTCAGTCACAGCGATGCCGCCGACCAGGTAAGTATGTGTGACGCTGCCGTAGCGATAATGTTCGCTACGGCAGCGATCACAAACAATCGCATGCGCGACGGGGGCGGGTACTTACACGCTCGCTATCGCTACAAATTGCTAGCGATATCGCTACCGTGTAAAGCCCCCGTTAACGTTGTAAAACCAGAAGGAAAACGTCTCATTGTGAATACACCTGTAGTTCGGCAGCATTAGTTCATCACACCATTGGTGTTAATGGGTGAAAAACGCTGCTAAACCGGACCAATAATTGACATGCTGCAGATTATTCCTGCATTATAATCCACAACAAAATCACATGGAAAATAAATGCAGTGTGTACACAGCAAAACCAAAAAAACATGGATTTTGCTGGCGTCAGGAGAGACATGCAGATTTTGTAAAAACTACATCAAAAACTGCTGTATGTGCACAGGGCCTATCTATGTCTGCACTAACTGTAGACTCAAAATACTTCCTGTGGGATAACAACCCAGAAGAAACAATGACTTCAAGAGAATATATCTTAAAGAAGAATGATTTTTTATTTATTCTTAAAAAAAAATATTTTTTATTAACACTTAGATTAACCCACCAGAGACACTGCGGTCAATAAACCATTAATGCCCAAATGCCTACAGTATTAAAAGTTATAGTGCCCCAATAAATGGATGTAAACTGCCTACCTGGACGTGACCAGATGTATATTCACTCCAAAGTCGCTTCTCAAGCCCTTCCTCGGGGTGTGTGTGTGACTTTATAGAGTCCATCAATAAATTCAGAAACTTCACCTAAGCTTAAAGGAATGTTCTCAAGTTTGGAAATTATTCCCGATCAGTGGGATAGGGAATATATTAGCAAATGCTAGTGGACTGAACTCTGGGACCCCCACCTGAGAACTATGGCTCCAAAGAGCTGTGTGTGACTAGAATAGTGGGCAGTTATGTGCATTGCTACTCCATAAATTCATATGGTCGTGATGAAGTCCAACCAAACACTGCACTCAGCTATTTCTGGTGATCCCTTTAAGAATGAATAAAGCAGTAGTGCTGATGATCAACAACTGCTACAATCTCATGGCGATTTTCAGAGACCTGATTCTCAGGATCTGTGGGAGTCACACTGGTCGGGCCACCAGCGATTTGAAAGCTATCCCCACCCCATAAAAAGGGGTGACTTCCACATGTGAGAGTACTTCTTTAATGAGGATAACTAAAGCTATTACTGTAGCAAGAGTGTCAGGTTCTATTACCAACCTATCTGGCACTTGATAAAAGTTTAGTTCCAAAAATGTCGCACACTAGGTCCCTCACCTACTGTATCCTCACCCATCCCTTGTAGACTGTGAGCCCTCGCGTGCAGGGTCCTCTGTCCTCCTGTATCTGTCTGTGTCTTGTATTGATTATGATTATTGTACTTGTCCCTATTATTTATACCCCTTTTCACATGTAAAGCACCATGGCATAAATGGTGCTATAATAATAATAAATAATAAAAATAAATCTATCTTTCCAGGATGTATCTTTCGCACTCAGAATATACCGTGCTCTATATATGGAGTACACCCCCTTTGCAAAGTAAGATTTTAATCAATATTTCACTAAACACAAGAAAAATTTCCAAAATTTTGACAAGACTGTTTCATAGAACATTGTTTTAAACAAACAACATAAAAGTTATGGGCAAACCCACAGGTGTTTGGGTTTGGCGGGTCTAGCAGGACTTAAAAAGAAGATTCTCTCCAAGCAGAAATGTCTACACCAGATTTCTGCACCAAATTTGCATCTACTGGTAGAAAGCCGCACTGAAACGGTGGCAAAACTGTGGCTTTTGTGAGGTTTTCTGACAGGAGATGCGGATTTGGTGCTAGGAGTTATACATTCAATTTCTGCACCAATACTGCATCTCCTGGCAATACAATGCATCAAACCACATTGCGTTTTGATGTGTTTTTTTGCCAATAGATGCAATATTGGTACATGACTTTGGTGTATAAATTCCAGCACCAAATCTGCATCTCTTGGCAAAAAAACCCATGGTTTTCTACCAGGATATGCAGGTCTCATTGAAGTCAATGAGTTTGAATGCGTAAGGTCACTGAGTTTAAGGAGTGACAGTTTCAAAGGCAGGCAGATAACGACGGATGCAGGGAAAACAGGCACATGTGAGGTGTAATATTCAGCGAATTCAATCAGAACTTATCCTGGTGTTCAAGCTGCCTTCACAGAGCAATCCTCTTTCCCATTGAAGTGGCGTTCCCCAGCAGACCCCAGAGCCATTTCTCGCTGACCTTCATGTTGTTGTAGGATTCCTGTGTTCCTATCTATTTATGGAGGAACACCCTCATGGCCTGTACTCTTCCTACACACATAGTGTAGCGTTTTCTTCTAGGCTAAGGGTGCTGTGCAGGCCAGAGCATTCCATCTGCTTACAGGGTGCTAGTCCTCAAGTATTCTACAGGTTTGCTTCCGGTCAGTCCATTCCCATACAGTACAATGAAATGAGGGTAGAATTCCCCTGCATGTTTCTGGTGAGTCCTCCATATGGTTTCCAACTGTTCTCTGACAAGGCTTTAGGGTATGTCTGCATGCTGCGTTCTGGCTTCACAAATAAACTGCAGCATTTTGACAACTGTAAACACTGCGTTTGACAAAAAAAATGCATCCAAAACATGCATTTTGAATGCATTTTGAACGCATTTTGGATGCATTTTTGACAGTGCATTCCCACTCGGCTCTGCTACATCCCTAGATCCCCATAAAGCATGGTTGGCTGTGAGACAGAGCCGCGCGGTGAGAATGAACTCGGATGAACTTCACCCGACTTCATTGTCATCATGCGGCTCTATCTGTGTGCCGCGGCCTGATTTGCGGTCACCGGTAAGTGACTCACCGGTGACCGCAAAACCCCTGAATGACTGAAGTTAGCTGTGCGATCAGCGGTGCCGTCACTCAGGTAACCCGCGGCCAGCTGGAGTCCTCCACTCGAGACCGCAAATCACCTGAGTGAGGGCACCGCTGATCGCGCGGCTCACTTCAGTCACTCAGGCGATTTGCGGTCACAGTTGGAGGATTCAGCGGTGGCAGCGGGTAACCCAAGCAACGTCATCTCTGATAGCGTGACTCACTTCAGTTGCTGCATGGAGCTGACAGAGAGCAGTCGTGGTCTGTGGCCGCTCGCTGTCAACTTCTGATGTAGCAGAGCTGAAAGCATTGTGGGACCTCGTGTGGATTATGTCGGACCTGGATGGGTGTTTGGGGATTAATAAAGTGGTGAAAGAGGGTGTTTTTTGTCTTTTGCGCCAAATAAAGGTGTGTTTATTTTCTTTAACTTACAGGTTAATCATGGCAGGTGTCTCATAGACACCTGCCATGATTAACCTAGGACTTAGTGGCAGCTATGGGCTGCCATTAATTCCTTATTACCCCAATTGCCATCGCACCAAGGCAATTCGGGATGAGCCGGGTAGAGTTCCGGGACTGTCGCATCTAATAGATGCAGCATTTCCGGGCGGCTGCTGGCTGATATTTTTAGGATGGGGGTCTCCCCATCCTGAGAATACCAGCCTTCAGCCATGTGGCTTTACCTTGGCTGGTATCAAAATTTGGGGGACCGCACGCCGTTTTTTTTTAAATGATATATTTATTTATTTTGCTGCACGATATAGGCCTGCCCAGCGGCAGCTGTGATTGGTTGCAGTGAGACAGCTGTCACTCAGCATGGGGGCTCGTCTGAATGCAACCAATTATAGGTGTCGGTGGGCGGGGAAGCAGTGAATACGAGATGGAATAATGAGCTGCTGGCATTTTCAAAAGCTGGAGAAGCCGCCGGAGCTTTTGGACAGCTGTGCAGCAGCGCCGGTGATCAGTGAGTATGTAAGAGAGAGGGAGAGACTGACCGACCAACCGATTGACAGAGGACACCTACAGAGAGAGAGACCGAAAGACCTGCGTTTTGTTTGTCAAAAAAACATGCAGAACGCAACAAAAATGCAGTGCAAGTGCACAGCTAAACATTTTGGTTGCATTTTGACACACCTCATTGATTTCAATGGGTGGAAAATGCAACCAAAACGCACAAAAGAAGTGACATGCTGCTTTTTTAAACGCATCGATTTTGTCAAATATTTGGCATCCAAAACGCTGCGTTTTAAAAAGCAATGTGCACATGGAATTTGCTGACTTCTCATAGACGTTGCTGGGGAAGCAGAAAGCATTCATTTACGCTGCAGTTTAAAACGCAGTCAAAATGCATGAAAAATGCACACGTGCGCACATAGCCTTAAGGTAACAACTGCTATGTGTACCAAGACTTCACCCACCCAAGCTATTTTCCTAGCAAGTGGCTCAGTGAGGAGTTACCCATTTATTACCTGAGATGCTGAAATATACCTATGGAAAATAGCGCAAACTTCTGTAACATACACATTATCAAAAAACGTTATGGTAATACCAAGCTCTGAGAAATTACAACTCTCTATCCAGCCAGGCTCCAAAAGGTTGTTCTTTAAAGAAAGGATTTGAAAGATAGATATTGCAATATGTCATTAACATGTGCCTACTCTATGCCTAGAAAACTTGGTGCTGTCCTTAAAAATTGTAAAATTTATATAAAATACAAAATGTAGATATTTTTAATGTGGGATGTATTCATTATTGCATCAACGAATTTGAGTGTTCTGTAGATTCTGTAATGAACGTGCTTACTTTTATGATCTGGGTTAAAAAATGTACTATAAAACACAATCTTGTTAAAATTTTGGACAATGTTCTTGTGAGATATTGATTAATATGTTAGTTTTCAAAGGGGTGTACTCATTTATAGCAAGCACTGTATATGATTTCAAGGAATATTCCTTTGACGGTTTCAGTTTACGTAATTGTGAAGAAAGCTGAGAATTTTATACATTTCTTTCAAATTATCATAGTAGTGTACAAGAAACTGCAAACCTGACTTTAATAGTAAATGAAATGATGATGAGAATTTCAATTAAGATTCTAGTAAAATAAATTGGAAAATATAACGCCAGTGGAGCAAGAAACACATTCTGTACTGATAGAAAATGAATATTTATTTTAATGATAAAGTAAAATAAAATTGACAAATGCTCTCTGGTATTGGCAGTGTCAGTTGAAGGATGTTTGTGTAAAGTGGTTGGTCATACTCTACTATGGAAGTCCTATTTTTAGGATTAGTGTGGGACCGATCCTCAACACCCCCACCGATCAGCAG
Source organism: Anomaloglossus baeobatrachus (assembly GCF_048569485.1). Classification (NCBI taxonomy): domain Eukaryota; kingdom Metazoa; phylum Chordata; class Amphibia; order Anura; family Aromobatidae; genus Anomaloglossus; species Anomaloglossus baeobatrachus. Next base: position 477,813,442 of record NC_134356.1, read on the forward strand.
TTACCAAGTCTCGAACCTGCCATGTCGCTAGATGTACGGAGTCAGAACATCATAGCGCCATACAATATGTAATGGCCATTCTCAGGTATTGCAGCTCAGCTCCCATTCACTTGTTTTATCACTACAGACTGTGATTTTCTTGGTATAAGTTAAAACTGTTAATCCTGATATTTTATTATGCTTGTTTATATAACGCCAACATATTGCACTTTACAAGCATTTTACAGACCTTGCCATCATTGTCTGTACCGGTCCTCACAATCTACATTCCCTATCAGTATGTCTTTAGTGTGGGAGGAAACTGGAGAACCCGCAGGAAACCCACACAAACACAGTGAGAACAAACTCCATGCAGACCGTGCTTGATGAAAAATCTAATTTTCTTTTAATGGGTCACAATTATTAAAATGAGCACATTAAAGGTTTTTTTTCCCCCTTTTCTTGTATTTTACTTATGACTTGAGCCTCCATGATTATATGTTTTTTATTATAATTATATATTTCTTTTGGCTTCCTCTCAAAAGTAATGCTACTACTACTACTACAGCTACTCTTTAGTAACATAGCATGCAGTTTATATCCTCTTTATCACATGTGTAACCATGCAGAATTAACATTGTAGCAAAAACATTATACATTTTTGGTGCTTTAACCCTTCACAACAGGGAGATTTTATTGGTTTTGCCTTTATATTCCTTGCCTTCTCTGGACAGCCATAACTTTCTTCGAGATTTTGCCCAGTGATGTGGATGACGTTTATTGTGTCATCCACATACTTAGGCTCAATCTCACACCTAATCACCGACTTTGAGGATTCATGTATGCGCACCTATGTGTTCAGCACTGCTCACAGTAGGTGCACCGAGTCAGCAATGTCTCTGCGCAGGGGTGAGATTTTGCTCAGCACCAAGGATGGCACAGGAGGTGTGTCAATCATCAATCATCAGCAGAAGATGGAGATCAGCGAGGAGAGGAGGGACAGGAGCCGCAACCAAGGATGCCCATTGGACGGGACCCAAGTATTACCATATTGTGATGGAGATTTTCAAAAAGTATTTGTAGGGTGTATAGGCGGAGTCAATGGATAACATTCACCTTTATAGAATGCAGCACAGGCACTGCTTAATCCCTTTACGCCTGGCTGTTTTTTGTTTTTTCGGGTTTTTTTGCTCCCTTTCTTCCAAGAGCCGTAACTTTTTTTATTTTTCAGTCAATCTTGCCATATGAGGGCTTGTTTTCTGCGGGACAAGTTAAACTTTTAAATGGAACTATATGTTGTATTATATAGTGTACTGGAAAGTGGCAAAAAAAATTCAAGTGCGGAAAAATTTCAAAAAATTATTTTGATTGCATGATTGTTTTTGAGATATTTTATGCACTGTGTTCACTATATGGTAAAACTGATGTGTTTGTGTGATGCCTCAGGTTAGTACAATTCGTAGACACCAAACAGTATAGGTTTACTTTTACCAAAAGGCTTAAAAAAATTCAGAAATTTGTTCAATAAAAGTAGCGCACTTTTTGCACCATTTTCTTTGACCCGTAGTGTTCTTATTTTTCCTGATCTATGGCACACTCTTGGCTTATTTTCAGCATCTTAAGCTGAAATTTTTAATGGTACAATCTTTGCACAAATTCTACGCTTTGATGGCCTGTTATTCCATTTTGTACAAAATTTGCGGCAACCAAAAAACGTAATTTTGGCATTTGGATTTGTTTTGCCATTACAGTTTACTGATCAGATTAACTGATTTTATATTTTGATAGATCGGGCATTTCTGAACACTGCGATACCAAATGTGTGTATATTTTTTATTTTTTAACACTTTAATTTTCAATGGGGTATTATTTGAACTTTTTTTTTTTTTAATTTTTAAAAACTTTTTAAAATTTTTAGAGTCTGCCTAGGGGACTATAAGATTCAGCAGTCTGATTGCTCACTCATTTCTGTTGATCATAGCTACTCAGCTGTGATCACCTGAAATGCTCACCTCTTGTTACAGGCAGCACTCGGCCGGGTGAAACAGGAAGTGAGTCATGTAGGTTACAGGAGTTATCACATGACCCTATGCTACCATGGCAACCATCGGCTCACAGTGATCCTGTCACGGCGCTGGCAATGGAGCCAAGTGAGTGAAGATTTACCGCTACAGAGATTTAAATCACGCTGTCACATTTTGACAGCACGATTTAACGGGTTAATAGGCAATGAGTAGATTGCGGTTCCACCCGTGCTTGCGTGGCCATATATCAGCTCTTCAAATCAGCTGACATGTGCGCGGATCGCCGCTAGCTGCCCGCAGCAGCCACAGGTGATTACAGCGATATGGCTTAGGATGTAATGTTATGGTCCATGGTTGTTAAGGGGTTAAGGTGCTAGTTTTAGTTTATAACTAAAGAAACTGATCACAGGTTCCCTTTAAAAAAAAAATAAAAATAAAAAAAATTAAGTTTATTCTTCTGATACATCTTTGGTAATTTTTCCATTGGCTTACATCTGCTGTCATGGGAGTGGCCTTCACCTGGCATCTTTTTTTTTCAGAATGTACCAAAGTACTGATTTGACCACTCCTAACATTTCTACTATCTTTCTGATCTTTTCCATTGTGTGCTTCTTTAAGCACATGTTGTGAGTTCATAGTGACAACTTCAAAATGCAAATACCACACCTGAAATCATCTCCAGACCTTTTACCTGCTTAATTGATGATAGAATAATGAGGGAATAGCCTATGCAGCCCATTAAAGAGCTTTTTAGATAATTGTCAAATTACTTTTGGTCACTTGAAAAAGCGGCAGACACATATTAAAGTTCTATAATTACTAAACTTAATCTCTTACCCAAATTTGGATGCGAGTAAGCTCAAATTAAATCTTAGAATATGCAGTTTAAGCCCATATTGATTATAACTGTATCTTGAATATGTTTTGGTAATAAGCTAAAATGCCAAAACTTGTGCCACTGTAAAAATATTTCCAGACCTAACTGTGTATGTATAATATTTTTATATTTATTTTATACATTTATTTTTTTTTTATAATGTAATATATAATATACAGGGAAATGTGAAAAAATTTCAAAGTGAATTGAAATAGCAAATAAAAACCAAAACAAAACAAACAAACAAACCCTCAATTCCATGTATTTTGAGGTTTTTGGGATGTTCATTATGCAGTAAAAATAACCTCACAATGTGATTCCTTAGGTCAGTATTATTATGGTGATGCCAAACATGTTTATTTTTATTTTTTTCATTTAAGTGGTAAAACATTTTTCTGAAATTTGAAAAAAAATGTCACCATTTTTGTCATTTATAACGTTAACATTTTTTTGAACAATGGAGCTGTGTGAAGGCTTACTTTTTTGTGGTTGGCAAGAAAACATTTTTATCTACACCATTTTGGGTTATATACAATATTTCATGGTCTTTTATTGAATTTTTTTGGGTGCAAAGTGCAAAGTTTTCTTTTCGGTATTTATGGTTGGAGTTAATCTTATATTTTAATAGACCAGATTTTTATGGTTGTGCTGATACCATCAATGCATATTGTTATTATTTAGTTATTAAAGAAAAATAAGGAAGTGATTTAAATATTTTTTTCCTCACCATATTAAGAGTTTTAGGGGACATCAACCTGTGCCATACTGCTGCATTGCAGTATATAGTTAAAATGTAATTTTTGTGGCAGTTATGTGGGCATTAGTGATTGGCGGACTCGAAGATACCCGGGTCCAACCTGGTTAAAAAAAAAACGATTTGGGCTCGGAATTGATCCCGGTGATATGGCCGTATGTTGGTTCTCATATAACTCAGTGGGGACCAGAAGCCTTAAAATGGTGGCAGAAATAATAGGGGGATTGGAGCAAGCGCGTTATACTTACCAAGTCTCCCATGCAGCTCTAAGGGGTACTTTTGCACACTATGACATCGCAGCTGCGATGTCGGTGGGGTCAAATCGAAAGTGACGCACATCCGGTGTCGCTGTCGATATCGTAGTGTGTAAATCCTTTATGATACGATTAACGAGCGCAAAAGTGTCGTAATCGTATCATCGGTGGAGTGTCCGACATTTATATAATGTAGCTGCAGCGACGGTACGATGTTGTTCCTCATTCCCCTGCGGCAGCACACATCGCTGTGTGTGAAGCCGCAGGAGCGAGGAACATCAGCTTACCTGCGTCACCATGGCTCACGCCAGCTATGCGGAAGGACGGAGGTGGGCGGGATGTTTACGTCCCGCTCATCTCCGCCCCTCCGCTTCTATTGGCCGCCTGCCGTGTGACGTCGCTGTGATGACGCACGACACGCCCCCTTAGGAAGGAGGCGGTTCGCCGGCCAGAGCGACGTCGCAGGGCAGGTGAGTGCATGTGAAGCTGCCATAGCGATAATGTTTGCTACGGCAGCTATCACAAGATATCGCTGCTGCGATGGGGGCGGGGACTATCGCGCTCGGCATCGCAAGCATTGGCTTGCGATGTCATAGTGTGCAAAGTACACCTAACACTACTTCCGGGGCCACTCATTATCCTTCATGCATATGCACTGCTTACTTCATCCACTGGCAGTTCCCTTTCTCTGATTTGTTGCAGACTGTTAGACAGCGTGTCTGACTGCTTTCAATCAGAGACACTGTCTATGCATCTGTATTGGTGAAAAAAATAAATAAATTGGTGTAGGCTGCCCCCATATTATGATATCCAGCACAGATAAAGCATACGCCTACAGGCTGCAGTCCACAGCTATGTGCTTATTTTGGCTGTGTATCAAAATAAGAGGGACAGCATGCAGCTTTTTTATTATTTAAATAATTAAAAAAAAAAACTGTCATGCGGTCCCCCCAATTTTGATACCCAGCCATCATAAAGCAGACAGCTGAAAACTGGTATTCTCAGGCTGGGGAGACCCATGCTTTTTTGGCCCCTCCAGCCTAAAAATAGCAGCCTGCAGCCGCCCAGGATTGTCGCATCCATCAGGTCAGGTCAGGAGAGCGTGGAGGCCACTCCACGCAGCCACTATACCCACTGACTAGTAGGAAGGTCTCCATGAAGTATCGTTTCACGTCCGCAGCTTTGTGAGTTTTCCACATTCTAATCATAGCATTTCTGTATGCAAGGTGTTGATTCGCATTGAATTGATGATGCCCTACAACTTTGTAATTCCCTTTTTCTTCTCTATCTTGTTCCGTTTTCGAGATAAAAATGCTAACTCCGTTGTTTCATTTGAGATAAAAATGCTAACTCCGTTGTTTCATGGTTTCATTCCGTAGCGCATGGCTACTTTACTATACAGTACCTAGACACCACTTCTATGCCTATAGCTTCGGCCGTTCTCAAGTTAATGGTGGTGGACAGGATATGGGTGGACACACTGTATAGAAGAATGATCACATCTAATATATCAATTCAATACACAGTAATATAATATTACCTGCAGAATACGGACTACTACTTTTGGGGTTTTGCAATGTATTTTTTCCAGCTTTTCCATCAGAAAGACCTAGAATTATAGACCATTAGAAAAATTAGAATAACTATTCTAAAAACATAATATTTACAACTTAATGAATATGATGCAAAAAGAAACACAAAAATATTTCTAGTGTTTATTGCCAGAATCCAACAATAGGCACTGCTGACATTTTTAGACATTTTCACAGATTACGACTGTATATAGGTATAATTTAATTTATACACCCTGTAAATAGATATGGTACTTGTATCTCCTTTCTTTAGAACACTATACCAGGGAGGTCATCTAGAAATGTACAACAAAATTCAAGAAACTGCAAAAATTTCAAAATGGATATTGCTTTTTGCTTTGGTTTTCATTACACATTTTTTCATTTTTTTGGCTTATATAAAATTATATCATGAGTTTTCAGCATTTTTATACACCTGCATTTTTTAATAAATTATATAGAAATAGTGAAGACTATGAGAAAGTACATAAAAAAGTTGCAATTATAGCATGCTGTCTTAAAAGAGATAATTAATTCACCCTCCCTTGGTCTGCTGATGGTCGCCTGCTGCTTAGGACCTTGTGTATTTGCTGCAGCAGTGACATCACACCAACATCTTACATTACTGCTGCAGCCAATCTCAGATTTCAGGATTTTTGCTACAGCTCACTGATTGGCTACAGCAGTGATGCACTCTGTTGACATGACATCACCGCTACAACAAAAAACTGAGATCTGAGCAGCAGTGGGGAGCTAGTGTTGGATCTGGATGTTGCATGCGAGTTTCGGAAGGAGGGCGGGTGGGGCGTGGGAAAATGCTAGCTTTTATTTGTTACCATGCAGAAAAAATATTGGGTATGAAAATACCTGATACTGATGAAATCCCAATGCTGTGAGTGTGTATGACATACTTATTTTTTTTTATGCTGCCAACTATACTGTGTAGCTGAATCTATGAATTCCTGGAATTTAATGCTGCCAACTGTACCGTATAGTTAAATGCATCAGCCTCATTTATAATGCAATCCAGGCAAAAAGCCAGTTTTATACTTGGAGACCTTCTGTCTTCTCTTCTATGAGACTGTCTATTTTGATTGAGGCATCTTATTCTGTACCTTAAATGCACAATGTTTTGTTTTTTAACATGAGTAAAAACGCTCGAGGTAATATGCATAACTTGTTCTGCTCCAGGCATTTTACATTTGGGTAAATGATTCCCTTAGCACAGTTATTTTCCCATTTATTGCTGCATTCTAAAATGTGCACCAAGAACTTTCAGATATCTATTTATCTACTGACTTTACTGTTATAACTAGTGATGGGCAAACCCCCCGATGTTTGGTGTTCGGGAGACTCGTTCGAACATTTTGTAAAGTTCGTGTTAATTTTCTGATATAACGCGAACTTGCTTCCGAACACCAAACTTGGACTTTACAGTTATGCAATGGGGGGGGGGGGCTGTAAAATAAAGAATACAGTTAATAATATACATTGTCATTATACTTACAGGTCCCGCAACGCGTCCTGCAGACTCTGTCTCCCGCCGCTTCTCCTTTCGAGTTTGATCATCGCTGTGCAGCCCGGTAACCAAAGGATCTTCTGTGACGTCATAGCATGTGACCAGTCACGTGTGAATGTTGTGTTATCTCATGGGCTATAGCCTGGTCACATGGCTATGACGTCATGCTTCTCCTTCCGAGTCTGATCATCGCTGTGCAGCCTGGTAACCAAAGGACCTTCCGTGACGTCATAGCATGTGACCAGTCACGTGTGAATATTGTATTATCTCATTTTCTACAGACTGGTCACATGGCTATGATGTCATGCTAGGTCCTGTCAGTGCATCTCGCCGGTACGCGGTGCTCGCTCAAGCATCTTAGTACTCGGTATACTCGTCGAGTGCCGTGTACCAGTGAGATGCTCAGGCACATGGTCGGCTCCCCATCTCTGCATGTCGGCGCTCTTTACAGAGTCAGCCCACATGCAGGGATTGGCTGCTACAGCCGGTGATGAATAGCGGCGCGGGGAATCTGGTGATCGGAGATCACCGTTGCTACAGTAACCCGCCCACCAGGTTACTATGGCAATGATGGCAGCGGTGACGTCACCGCTTACCAACCTGCAACTTCTGTTCACTTATTGAGTGATTGGACTGCAAGGGGAGCAGCAGTGTTCCTCCTCCCATCCTGTGCTGTCTGATATAGCAGAGCTGCATGGGTTGAAGGAGAAAGAAGACAGAAAACCAGGATCGTGGAGGCGTGAGAGGCAGTAAGTATTTTTTCTCTGTGTGGTGTCTTTTTTTAACCCTTTATTGGGGATTCTTAATGGCCGGGTCAAACTTGCCTGACATTAAGAATCTTTGGCTTAATACTAGCTAGTAAAACAAAGCTGATATTAACCAATTATTACCCAGCGTGCCACCCAGCACCAGGGCCGCTGGAGGAGTTGGATACAGCACCATAAGATGGAGCTTATATGAAAGCGCTATTTTCTGGGGTGGCTGCAGACTGCAATTGGCAGCGGGGGGCCCACAAAGCTTGGGCCAACCTTTGCTGCGGATTCCAATCCTCAGCTGCCTAGTTGTACCTGGCTGAACACAAAAATTGGACGAAGCCCATGTCGTTTTTTTTAATTATTTCATGAAATTCATGAAATAATTAAAAAAAGGACTTCCCTATATTTTTTGTTCCCAGCTGGGTACAAATAGGCAGAGAGGGGTTGGGGGCAGCCCGTACCTGACTGCTGTACCTTGCTAGCATACAAAAATATGGCGAAGCCCACGTCATTTTTTTTTTAGTTTTTTGGCAAAGAAAAAAAAAAAGGCTTCCCTGATTTTCCATTCCTAGTGAAGGTAACACCAAGCAGTAGGGGTTAGCAGCCAGTAGCTGCTTGGATTACCCTTAGCTTGCAATAGAAAATGCAGCGGGAACCCATGCATATTTTTTTAAATTATTTATTTAAATAACTAAAAAAATGGGCTTCGCTGTATTTTGATTGCCTGATATCACAGTACTGTAAAATTAAATAAGTCATTAAAAAAATGAGGTAGCGCTCCGCGGTATTTTTGATCCTCAGCGCAGATAAAGCAGACCGCTTGGGGCTGCCACCCCCATCTGCCTGATTTACCTTGGCTGGCAATCAAAATACAGGGAAGCCCATTAATTTTTTTTAATTTAAAAAAATAATTAAAAAAAAAAATGCATGGGCTCCCGCCGTATTTTTATCGCCAGTCAGGTAAAGCCAGGCAGCTGGGGGCTGAGATTCTCGGCAATGGAGCATTGTTTCTTTGCGCCATTTCCAGGCACTATACCCGCCTCGTCCAGCGGCCGTGATGGCGGTGGCTCGCTGGGTAATAAAGGGGTTAATACCAGCTTTGTATTCTCAGATGGTACTAAGCCCGAAATTCATTGTGTCATGCCAAATTAGACATGGCCACTATGAATTTCTAGGAAACTAAAAAAAACACAACACTCAATCTTTATTATGAAAAAATTATTAGTCCGACGTAATCCAGAGGGACAGCAATGTCAACTCTGTTTCATTGCTGTGCACAGACACAGTCTATACACAGTGAGAAGCAAAGCGCAAAGTCAACTCTGCTTCATCACTGTGCACAGGCTGTCTATATATAGTGAGAAGCAGAGAGAGCCATGTTAGGTCTGCTACATCTCTCTGGACAGAGTGATGAAGCAGAGGCTGACAGTGAGAGGATGATTGCACTTGCGTCTCGCCTTGCATCACCCCACTCTCAGGACAGGAGCGCCTCAGCTGCATGGAAATACATGCCGCTGACACGCTGCCATTGGGAGATTGTGCGCCGTGATGTGATGACACTCGCATCACGGCACACCAGGACCTTTGATGGCGTCATACTCACGTGACCAGTCTGCAACCAATGAGGTAATACAACATTCACACGTGACTGGTCACATGGGTATGATGTCACGGTTACGGCAGGTCCTTTAAGCCAGAGGTGCTTACCGGGGGGAACAGCAATGATCGGACGGACGCGGAAGCAGAAGCGCTGGGACGCGTCGCGGGACCTGTAAGTATAATCATAATGCTTTTTTAATAATGTGCTTTTTTTTTTTTTTAACAGCCCCTGGACCCGAACTGTAACAAGAACGTCCCAGAAAGCTTGTGTTCGGGGTCGTGTGCACGAACACCATGTGTTCGGTACAGACCCCAAACTTTACAGTTCGGGTTCACCCATCACTAATTATAACTAAGGATGGGCGTACAAGGACTGTAAAAGTCTGGATCCGCACTGTTTCAAAAGTATCCAGGTGCTGGACCCGGGCTGGAGTTCTCAGGGAATTCCGGCTAATGATCTGGGTCCAGCACTCGGGTAATACAAAAAAATTAAAAGAAAAATAAAGAAAAAAAAATAATAAAAGCAAGCAGTGCTATAGTTACCAAACCTCTGCAACAGCTGTAACTGCTCCTACGGCTGCCCATTCACTTCCGAAATCGCGTATTAGACTTATGCATATGCACTGCTTTCTCCGCCCACCATTGCCTGTGATTGGTTGCAGTAAGATGCACCCCCACACTGAGTGACAGAATGTTTAACACTTCCAATAACAGACACAGTCTGCGGGTCTATTGTACAGTAATAATAAATAAATAAAAAAAATTGCCGTAGGGTTCCCCCATATTATGATACCAGCACGGATAATGCATTCGGCTACAAGCTGCAGCCCCCAGCCATGCTCCTCTTGGCTGTGTATCAAAATAAGAGGAACTTCATGCTAGCTTTTCTTGTTTTTTAGAAAAAATATTTAAAAAAAAAAAAAAACAGCATGCGGTCCCCCCAATTTTAAAACCCAATCATGATAAACCCCGACAGCTGGGAGCTGGTATTTTCAGGCTGGGGAAATCCATAGTTATTGAGAGCCCCTCAGCCTAAAAATAGCAGCCTGTAGCTGGCTAGGATTGCTCCATCCATTACATGCAACAATCCCAACACTTTATCAAGCTCTTCCTGGTTGCTCTTCTTTGTTGGTAATTGGGTTAATCACAGCCCAGAGTTGCCACTAAGCCATAGATTTGTAATGGCAGGCGTTTGAGACCCCCCCCATTACTTATCTGTAAGTAAAAGTAAATAAACACTAACACCGAAAAAATCCTTTATTGGAAATAATAGACTTAAAAATCCCTGTTTCACCACGTTGTTAACCCCCAAAACAACTTTGCAGGTCCGATGTAGTAAACACAAGATCCTACAATGGTTCCAGTTCTGCTACATTACTGAAGGCACAGAGCTCGATCATGGAACATGACCGAATGCTGTAAGGTTCAGGCAGAGACTGAGCCGCGATGAGCAGTGACATCACTCAGGCTAGTTGCGGTCACAGATGGAAATTCCCAAGGCCCTCTGATATGAACTGGTAACCATGGATGATCACAAAAAATCCCATTAATCAGGAAAAAACAAAAACCACAAGAGTAGTTAGAAACTAAGCTGACCGCAATCCCTTATCTATCGGACGACACTAGAAGTAGCAGTGGAACGTTGCTAACACACCTAGACACCTTGTCACTTCCGGAGAAACTTACTACACCTCAAAGATAGAAATGAAGAATCCTAACTTGCCTCGAAGCAGTCCCCAAAGGAATAGCAAGCCCCCAACATGTAACGATGGTGATGTAAGAAAACACAATACACAGAAAATATAGATTAGCAAAGGTGAGGCCCGACTTACTAGATACAACAGGACAGGAAAGATAACTGATTGCGGCCAGCAAAAAACTCTGCAAAAAATACCAAACTCCTGATAGAAAAAAGATCTAAGACCACACGGTCTTTCTCCCACTATACCAGGTACTCTTGTGCCAGACACTTGAGACAGAACTGCAGATATAATGGAAAGAAACAAAATCACAGAACAAATAATATTCAAAAGTGCAAATAATCAAAATCAGAACAGGGAGAAACTCCCTTTCTTGCTGAAGGAACTTCCCTCTCAAAAATAGCTGAGAGCCAGATCCTCACATACAAGAAAACAAACACAGAACAAAATGGAAACAAAAACACAAACACCCGTAGGGGCAAACCAGGCAATATGGCGAAGAAAACCAGCAAACTTATGTGGAGTGAATTCTGGCGCAGGATAAATGGAGGAAACTGATGGACAAACTCCAAGCCATCTTCAGAGGCAGAAGGAACATTTATCAATGGCAGTAGCTAGCAGAAACTGCTCTCCTAATTACACTAGGCTGATTTGCAATAGGACTTCCTGTATTCCCAATTAATACACACCTGTTTGAGTCACAGATTCAGACTCAGCTTCATTATCATTCCTGGTCACCAGAGGGAGATGCACACCAGCACCCACTCAGATGACATTAACAACAGTACACCCCCCTTGAGGAGGGGTCACCAGAGCCACTGTGTTGGTCAGGATGGACATGATGAAAGGCACAAACCAATCTGTCAGCGTGAATGTCAGAAGCAAAAACCCAATAATTGTCCTCCTGACCATAATCCGTCCACTTAACAAGGTACTGAAACATTCGTCAATTAAGACGAGAATCCAAAATTTTCTCTACTTCATACTCTAGATCCCCTTCTACCAATACAGGATCAGAGGGCGCTGCCTTGGGAACTGCTGGTTCCACATGTTTTTTTTAACAAAGACTTATGAAAAACATTGTGAAATTTAAGATTCAGAAAGAGCCAAACTAAAAGATACAGGATTAATAATCTCTGAAATCTTATAAGGCCCAATAAATCTTGGCTTAAATTTAGGAGAAGAAACTCTCATAGGAATATTTTTTGAGGACAACGGACAACTAAACCATATCCCCCACATTAAACCGGGGACCAACAGTCCGACGCCAGTTGGCAAACCTTTGGGCATTCTCCTGGGACTGAAAAAATTTGTCCACTACTTGACCCCAAATCTGCTGCATTCTCCACCACAGAATCAACTCCCGGACAGGCCGAAGCCTCAACCTGCCCTGAAGAAAACCTGGTATGAAACCCAAAATTGCAGAAAAACGGAGACATCAAAGTAGCAGAGCTAGCCCTATTATTGAGAGCAAACTCTGCCAATGGCAAAAACAAAACCCAGTCATCCTGATCCGCAGATACAAAACACCTCAAATAGGTTTCCAAGGTCTGGTTTGCTCTCTCAGTCTGACCATTGGTCTGAGCATGAAACGCAGAAGAAAAAGACAGCCCAATTCCTATATTAGAACAAAATTCTCTCCAAAATCTGGACACAAACTGAACTCCTCTCCATGTAAATGAACCACCTGTTGAAAAAACAAGGGCACCAAGTCAGATGAAGACGGCAACTTAGGCAATGGTACCAAATGGACCATCTTAGAAAATCTATCACAAATAACCCAAATAACAGTCATCCTCTGAGAGACAGGAAGATCAGAAATAAAATCCATAGTGATATGAGTCCAAGGTCTCTTAGGTACAGGCAATGGCAATAACAACCCACTAGAACGTGAACAACAAGGCTTGGATCTAGAACAAACCCCACAAGATTGCACAAAACTCCTGACATCCCGAGATAAATAAGGCCACCAAAAAGACCTACTCACTAGATCCCTAGTATCAAAATACCAGGATGACCAGCCAAGACGGAACAATGAATTTCGGACATCACTCTACTCCTCCATTGTTCAGGAACATACAGCTTCTCCACAGGGCATCTCTCAGGTTTATCCCCTTGAAATCTCTGAAGTGCTAACCTCAAATTGGGCTAAATGACAGAGAGGACCACACCTTGATTCAGGATGGTAGATGGCTTAGCAACATTAAGAGAATCAGTAAAGAAACTTCTAGAGAGGGCATCTACTTTAATATTCTTGGTGCCCGGTAGAAAAGAGACCACAAAATCGAAACTTGCAAAAAATAGAGCCCACCTGGCCTGCCTAGGATTCAGTCTCTTGACAGATTCAAGGTGGGTCAGATTCTTATGATCAGTGAATACCATAATTTGATGTCTAGCCCCCTCTAACCAATGTCTCCATTTTTCAAAAGCCCACTTCATAGCCAATAATTATCGATTACCCACATCATAGTTTCGTTCAGATGGAGAAAATGTCCGAATGAAGAAGGCACAAGGCTTCAGTTTGGAAGTTATAGGATCTCTTTGAGACAAAACAGCTTTTGCTTCAATCTCTGAAGCATTTATCTCCGCTTGAAACAGAAGAGAAACATCAGGTTGCGGCAGGACTTGGGCAGAAGTGAATCTCTTTTTAAGATCCTGAAAGGCCATAATGGCCTCTGGGTGGGGTCCAATTCTCAGCATCAGCTCCCTTTTTGGTCAAATCTGTCAAAGGCTTAACAATACTAGAGAAATTGCCTATACATTTACGGTAGAAATTTGCAAAACCCAAAAATTTCTGAAGGGATTTCAAAGAGGTAGGCTGAACCGAGTCATGAATGGCCTGAACCTTGACTGGATCCATTTCAATAGAAGACGGGGACAAAATATATCCCAAAAGGACATTTTTTGTACGCCAAAGAGACATTTTGACCCCTTAACGTACAATGCATTGTTCTTAAGTACCTGAAAAACAGTCCAAACTTGCTCAACATGAGAGTCCCAATCATCAGAAAAAATCAAAATATCATCCAATTAGCCGATCAGAAATTTACCAATTAGTTCCCGTAAAATATTCATGAATGACTGGAAGACGGAAGGGGCATTAGTGAGCTCAAAAGGCATCACTAGGTACTCAAAATGCCCCTCCATTCATCACCCTCCTTAATTTGAATGAAATTGTACACCCACTTAAGATCAAGTTTAGTAAACCATTTAGCCCCCTTAACTCTGGAAAACAGATCTGACATCAGGGGCAAAGGATACTGATATTTAACAGTGAGTTTATTAAGGAGGCGATAGTCGATACAAGGTCTCAATGACCCATCCTTCTTGGACACAAAGAAAAAAACGGCAACCAGGGGTGAAGATGACGGTCTAATATGACCTTTTTCCAATGACTCCTTAATATAAGTTTGCATAGTATCATGTTCGGGCACAGACAAATTGAAATCCGTCCCTTAGGAAATTTGGAACCTGGCACTAATTCAATGGCACAATAACACTCCCTATGTGGAGGCAAGGAATCAGATCCAGTCTCATTAAACACATCAAGGAAGTCCAATAATATTCAGGTACATCATGTGTCTGAGCAGAAATAGACAACAGAGAAAGGTCAGTATGCACACATTGAAAACCCCAACTAACCACAGACAAGGATTTCCAATCTAGAACTGGATTATGAGTCTGCAGCCAAGGGAATCCCAGTACCAAAATATCATGCAAGTTGTGTAGTTCCAAAAATTTACAATTCTCCTGATGAGCTGGTGCAACCCTCATAGTCACCTGGGTCCGAAATTGGGGTTTATTCTAAGCTAATGGAGTAGCATCAATGCCCATTAAGGGAATAGGAGTTTGCAAAGGTACCATGGGAAAGTCACAATTTTTAGCAAACCCAAAATCCATTAAGTTCAGGGTGGCCCCTAAATCAATAAAAGCCATATCAGAAAATGAGGATAACGAGCAAATTAAAGAGACTGACAAAAGAAATTTAGGTTGCACAGTACCCACAGTAAATGAATGAGCAAATCTCTTTTCTCGTTTAGGGTAGACAGAGATACAGTGCCTACAAGTAGTATTCAACCCCCTGCAGATTTAGCAGGTTTACACATTCGGAATTAACTTGGCATTGTGACATTTGGACTGTAGATCAGCCTGGAAGTGTGAAATGCTCTGCAGCAAAAAAGAATGTTCTTTCTTTTTTTTTTTTTTTTTTTTTAAATTGTGAAAAGTTTATTCAGAGGGTCATTTATTATTCAACTCCTCAAACCACCAGAATTCTGTTTGGTTCCCCTAAAGTATTAAGAAGTATTTTAGGCACAAAGAACAATGAGCTTCACATGTTTGGATTAATTATCTCTTTTTCCAACCTTTTCTGACTAATTAAGACCCTTCCCAAACTTGTGAACAGCATTCATACTTGGTCAACATGGGAAAGACAAAGGAGCATTCCAAGGCCATCAGAGACAAGATCGTGGAGGGTCACAAGGCTGGCAAGGGGTACAAAACCCTTTCCAAGGAGTTGGGCCTACCTGTCTCCACTGTTGGGAGCATCATCCGGAAGTGGAAGGCTTATGGAACTACTGTTAGCCTTCCACGGCCTGGACAGCCTTTGAAAGTTTCCACCCGTGCCGAGGCCAGGCTTGTCCGAAGAGTCAAGGCTAACCCAAGGACAACAAGGAAGGAGCTCCGGGAAGATCTCATGGCAGTGGGGACATTGGTTTCAGTCAATACCATAAGTAACGTACTCCACCGCAATGGTCTCCGTTCCAGATGAGCCCGTAAGGTACCTTTACTTTCAAAGCGTCATGTCAAGGCTCGTCTACAGTTTGCTCATGATCACTTGGAGGACTCTGAGACAGACTGGTTCAAGGTTCTCTGGTCTGATGAGACCAAGATCGAGATCTTTGGTGCCAACCACACACGTGACGTTTGGAGACTGGATGGCACTGCATACGACCCCAAGAATACCATCCCTACAGTCAAGCATGGTGGTGGCAGCATCATGCTGTGGGGCTGTTTCTCAGCCGAGGGGCCTGGCCATCTGGTCCGCATCCATGGGAAGATGGATAGCACGGCCTACCTGGAGATTTTGGCCAAGAACCTCTGCTCCTCCATCAAGGATCTTAAGATGGGTCGTCATTTCATCTTCCAACAAGACAACGACCCAAAGCACACAGCCAAGAAAACCAAGGCCTGGTTCAAGAGGGAAAAAATCAAGGTGTTGCAGTGGCCTAGTCAGTCTCCTGACCTTAACCCAATTGAAAACTTGTGGAAGGAGCTCAAGATTAAAGTCCACATGAGACACCCAAGGAACCTAGATAACTTGGAGAAGATCTGCATGGAGGAGTGGGCCAAGATAACTCCAGAGACCTGTGCAGGCCTGATCAGGTCTTATAAAAGACGATTATTAGCTGTAATTGCAAACAAGGGTTATTCCACAAAATATTAAACCTAGGGGTTGAATAATAATTGACCCACACTTTTATGTTGAAAATTTATTAAAATTTAACTGAGCAACATAACTTGTTGGTTTGTAAGATTTATGCATCTGTTCATAAATCCTGCTCTTGTTTGAAGTTTGCAGGCTCTAACTTATTTGCATCTTATCAAACCTGCTAAATCTGCAGGGGGTTGAATACTACTTGTAGGCACTGTAGTGTGAGAAGCGTCTCCACAATAGAAGCACAACTTGTTTCTCCATCAATAGAAGCACAACTTGTTTCTCCATCTAAAACCTGCCGCTCAGTAAGAGAGAGAACCCTATCACACTGTATAGGCTCCGAAGACTGTTCCGCAAGCAATACATCAGCATGTATCCTTTTGCGCTCGTGTAAACGTCTGTCAATCTGAATGGCTAAAGTCCTGGAGGCATCGAGACCAGAAGGGATAGGAAATCCTACCATAACATCTTTCACAGTATCCGCACGACCCTTCCGAAAAAGGGCCGCAAGTGCATCATCATTCCATTTGGTAAGGACCTCCCACTTTCTGAATCTCTGGCAAAAAAATTTCAGCGGAATCCAGGCCCTGGATCAATACCATCAAGGCTTTCTCAGCTTGATCCACAACATTAGGTTTGTCATACAACAATCCCAGGGCCTGCAAAAAGGAATCAACATCATCAAGAATCGGATCACCAGGTACCAAGGAAAAGGCCCAGTACTGAGGGTCATCGCGCAACAAGGAGATGACAATCCTAACCTGCTGCACAGGACTCCCTGAGGAATTGGGTCTTAAGGCAAAAAATGATTTACAATTATTTTTAAAGTTCAAGAATTCAGACCTATCCCCCGAGAACAATTCAGGAATGGGAATTTTAGGTTCTACAACACGAGTCTGTCTAAGATAAGCCGATATACCCTGAACCTCCAAAGCAAGATGCTCAACACGGTCAGACAACTGGTTAATATCCATGCCAGCAAAAGATCTCCCACGGAACCCACAGAATAAGAGGAATAATATACAGAATTAAAAAAAAATTCCCTTATTTTGAGTACCTTTTTTTGTGTGACCGGTGATACTGTTATGAGCTGGTACAAAAATTCAGGAATCTGGCACAGCATCTTCATAAAAAAAAATGTTATTAATCCATTAAAATCCAATAAAACGGACACGATGTGTTTCGGGGACACCCTTGAGATTGTGAACAAGGGTGTCCCCGAAACGGGTCTTGTCCTTTTTATTGGATTTTAATGGATTAATAAAATTTGTTTTTTTATGAAGATGTTGTGCCGGATTCCTGAATTTTTGTGCTAACCTCTTGGCTGGAGATTTTCTGTGCACCATAAAAAAGGACTACCAAGTGCACATGGTGAGCTGGATTTAGGAGCATTCCTGCACCTGCTTGTGCGTGTTATGAACTTGTAACCATGGATGATCACAAAAATCCCATTAATCAGGAAAAAACAAAAACCACAAGAGTAGATGGAAACTAAGCTGACCGCAATCCCCTATCTATCGGACAACACTAGAAGTAGCATTGGGATGTTCCTAACACACCTAGACACCTCGTCACTGCTGTAGAAACTTGCTACACCTCAAAGATAGAAATGAGGAATCCTAACTTGCCTTGAAGCAGTCCCTAAAGGAATAGCAAAGCCCCAACATGTAACGATGGTGATGTAAAAAAACACAATACACATGACATTACCAACAGGTAACCTGACCCCAGGTGACTTCACTAAACTCTCACTAAGTTCACAGACCTGCATCTCCTGGCGACAGAAAACTGTGTTTTTTTTTTTGCCAAGTGATGCAGATTTGGTACTGAAATTTTTACACCATATTCCTGTACCCAATCACCCAATCTACACCTCCTGGCAAAAAACACATCACTACCGCATCATAGCGCATGCCGTAGTTATGCATTTTTTTTGCCAGGAGGTGTGGACTGTGTGCAGGAATATGGTGTAAACATTTTAGCAGCAAATCTGCGCTTCACTTGGCAAAAAAACCTCAGTTTTCTGCCAGGAGATGCAGGTGTGTGAACTCAGTGAGAGAGTTCATTGAGGTCACCTGAGGTCAGGTTACCTGCTATCACAAGTGGAAGACCATGGGAACCTCCAGCTGTGACCACAAATAACCTGAGTGACATCACCACTCCTCACACGGCTCATTCATTCTCTGCCTGAACCTCACAACAGGCGGTCATGCTCTATGGTGCTCGCTGTGAACTTCAGATGTAGCAGAGCTGAATCGTTATGGGACCTCATGTGGATTACTTCAGACCTGCAGGGGTGTTTTGGGGTTAATAAAAGCGTGGATTTTTTTATCATAGACACCTCCCCATTACTAATTTAGGGCTTAGTTGCAGCTGTGGGCTCTTATTAACCCCTTATTACCCCAATTACCACCGCACCAGGGCAATTGGGAAGAGCTGGGTAAATCGCTGGGCTTGTCGCATATAAAGGACCATGGGCCTCCCCAGCCTGAGAATACCAGCCTCCAGCTGTCAGCTTTATTATGGCGTGCTATCAAAATTGGGGGGACCACATGTTGTTTTTTTTTTAAAAATATTTATTATTATTATTATTATTATTTATTATTATAGTGCCATTTATTCCATGGCACTTTACATGTGAAAGGGGTATACATAATAGGGACAAGTACAATAATCATAAACAATACAAAGCACAGACTGGTGCAGGACGATAGATTTAAATAATTAAAAAAGAAAAAAGTGGTTCTCTTATTTTGATACATAGCCAAGATAGGCGCACAGCCTGTAGCCATATTCTTTTTCTATGCTGGGTATCATAATATGGGGGGGGACCCTACTCCAATTTTTTAATTTATTTATTTTTACTGTACTGATAGATGCGCATCTGTGACTGGAAGCACTTAGGGTGGGGGCGCGTCAATCACAGACACCGGTGGGCAGGGCAAGCCGTGCATATGCGTAAGCGTAATGGGTGGTCCCAGAAGTGAATGGGAGCAGTTACAGCCGTGCCGGAGTCTCTGTAATTATAGCGCGCCTGCTCCTATCCCCCTATCCCTTCTACCATCATTTTTAATCTCCGGATTCTGGTCCCTATTGACTTATATGGGGACCGGCATCTAGCCAGATATCCAGGATCAATTCCGGGCAGGAACCAAATTGTAGTTTTTTAAGTCCGGTTAGTCATGCAGATCCTGAATATCTGCAAGTTCGCCCATCAATAGTTATAACATATAAGTTTTCTGTATTTTCAGTCATTCAAATGCTAGAGTCAAAAGAGCAAGCACATTTTTATGTCATTGGTCAAAGATAGAACCTTGAATAATTTGGAACTAGAGGCAGTAAACACTTTACAATCCTAGAAGTATCCGGTGCATAATATATTTACTGTAGAAAGCTGACTATAACATAAAAATACAATTAAATATCATTAAGATGACCACTGACATAATGTTTGAGAAGAGTGGTCTTAATAAAGAGTGCCAATTTACATTACATAAGGATAACTGATATATGCCATGACAAAAATTCTGGTCTAGATCATAAGCGGTCTTCTCAAAGTGATAGTTTTCTTCCACCTTTCTTTCTTCCTACACAGTCATTTATTTATTTTTTTTAACATTTTTATTCAGTTTGTAGAAAGCAACATTACTTCCATTTACAACTGTTTGTTCTTAGAGGTTTGCGTTCACACATGTATGTTGTTCATGCTTTTAAGGTGTAACTGTCATTTCAAGAGAACTTGCAGCAGAATGTCAGTGTCTGCCTTTAGCTCCTCCCTCCTCCTCACCCCTCCCCTATACATAGAATTCATGAGCAGCCGTTATCTCCTATCTTAGTAATTGCAAAGTCTATAATTACTGAAGACAGATTTTACTTGTGAATTATGAGTATCGAACATAAAAGATCACTCCAGAAGCTGAAATAAGCAGATTTCTTTAATAACATATTTTGTAAAGTTTCTTCTATTCACGTGTACTATTGGATTCTGAAAAGAATAAATAAATAACAGTTACAGTTTGGTTCCTATAGCAACACATGAAAATTGTGATTCACAGATTGTAGTGGATTCACATTTTTCTATTTACTTCAGTGCAGCTCCATAGGTCACTGCCAGTCAGTGGTAGCACATAAATTCCTACGCTCATGTGAAATTCCATACCTACCATTCATCGGCCGTAACCACTATGCAGCCTTATTCTAATAACGTTCTCAGAACGAGACATCACCGCCAGTAGCGTAGCTAGCGGGGGGACAGAGGGGGCAGTTGCCCCGGGCCCCGTGCTCAGAGGGAGCGTAGATGACGAAAATACATGCTAGTGGTACTGCCAGGACCTGCGATGATGTCGCGCCCATGTGATCAAGTGGGAGGAGCCAAAGTTTTGCCGGTCAGAAAACAATCATCAGGAGATACTGATTCCTGAAGGAGCTGGGACTTGTAATGAGGTAAGATGGGGCTGCAGGGTGAGTGGCATATGAGGGCTGCAGACTGTGACAAAATAGTGTGAAGGGGTGCAGGGTGTTTCAGTGAGGGGTACGTTGGGGTACAGGCTGTGTGACACATAGGGATGCAGGCAGGGCTGGCTCTAGGATTTTGTGGCCCCGGGTGAAGGAGTCTCAGTGGGCCCCATCCTCACATAGACACACACATACAGATACGTACACATACAGACATATGTGTAGATATATAAATATAAATAAATATATATATATATATATATATATATATATATATACCGTATTTTTCGGATTATAAGACACACTTTTCCTCCCAAAAATATGGGAGGAAAATGAGGAGTACATCTTAAAATCCAAACGTAGCTTACTGGGAGGTGGAGAGGGGTCACAGGAGGCGGGGGAGATGCTATGCGGTGTGCAGCGTGGTTCTGCTCTTTGCGCCAGGCAGCGCAGCTCTCCTCTGTGCGGCTCACTCTGCATTGTGCAGCGCAGCGGGGCACAGCTCTGTGTGGCTCACTCTGTTCTGTAGCACGGCTCTGCACTGTACGGCGCGGCTCTGCTCTGTGCGGAGCGGCTCTGCTCTGTGCAGGGCTCCTCTGCTCGGCGTGGGGCTTACCTGCTCTGTGTGGCGAGTGGTAAGGTACCGGCCATTCTGAAGATGTTAGTGGTGAGGTCTTCTTCAAATAATGGCGCCTAGAGTCAGCTCATGCGCAGATGGAGCTCTCGGCTCAAGCTCTCATCTGCGCATGCGCGGACTCCCGCCGCCATTATTTGAAGAAGTCCTCACCGCCAACATCTTCAGAATGGCCGGTACCTTACCGCTCGCCACACAGAGCAGAGCAGCCCCACACAGAGCAGAGCTGCACAGAGCAGCCTCGCACAGAGCAGAGCAGCCATGCAGT
Organism: Anomaloglossus baeobatrachus; assembly: GCF_048569485.1. Lineage (NCBI taxonomy): Eukaryota > Metazoa > Chordata > Amphibia > Anura > Aromobatidae > Anomaloglossus > Anomaloglossus baeobatrachus. The sequence continues at coordinate 477,835,268 of NC_134356.1, forward strand.
GAGTATCTGGGCCCTCCTCTGTACCACTCACAGTATCGCCATACTTCACTATCGCCCCTGCCTCCTGTGACCCCTGATTATAATACAGATCCCATTTTTTTTTTCTCTAAATTTGGGGAGCGTTGTATAATCCGGTGCATCTTATAAAACGAGCAATATGATATTTAAAGAGAAATTAAGAAAAATACATATAAATAGACAGAAATCTATACACACTCATATACACTGACACACAGATATACATATCATACATGCACACAGACACATTAGAGATATTGATATGGAGAAGCCGGCAACAGCCTCACTCACCTCCCCCGCTTGTCTTCGTCCAGCTCCTCCTGGGCATGTGGATGTGCAGGCCGCACTGCGGGATGGTCGTCACTAACAGACATGGCCGCATACAGTACACACAGACTGCTGTATATACATCACAGGAGGGGCTAGGGCTACAGGAAATATGTGACGCCCTGAACCCCAGGGGTCACAGGTAACAACACCTACCACATTACACACACACCCCCATCCCCTGTGAGGACACACCCGTCACCCGAAAGGGAGACCTGATGCCTCCCTCAGGGCCAGTAGGGCACACCAGGTGGGCGGAGTCAGGCGGAAAGGCACGCCCACCGAGGAGACTACTGGCCTGAGGCAGGAAATACAAACAGTCTAAGTTGGGAGTTGTAGAGTGTGACAGTGAGAGGAGTAGAGTTGCAGAGCTGTCAGGGACCCGGGTAGGAGCCTGGGACCCTTGAAACATCAGGCAAGCAGACGGTGGTGGCCATCTGCAGGAGTACCGATACAGCAACCGTAGGGACCGGGCCAGGGTTGGAGACCGCCGGCCCTGAACCGGGCAGTCAACCGTGTACCGGAGCACCAGAAACCGGGTATTCAGACCCCGTCCTAGCTTAGAAGCCACTGAGTTTAGGCAAATTGACTGATTGCTGGCTGGACCTCACGGGTTCATCCACACCCAAAGTCCCGAAAGAAGGCAAAAGCCCACCGATACCGGGTGAGAGCCACCGCCAAGGGCCAAACATCCGACGGGCCAGCGCCTGCGGGCAACCGAGGGCTCCTCCGGCAGCTCAACGCCGGGGAGCGGGCTACCACTGTCCAGGCAGGGGAGCCGGAAAACCACAACAAGAGGTGCAAGGGAAAGGGGCCACCATCAACCTCACAGGGGACACAAGCAGCCGGCTGTGGGACCCAACCATACCCGAACTTTGGTTTACCAGTGACTCTGAGTGTGAATTAATCGTGAGTACACCAGTGCCATCCGGGGACGACACTGCACCGCAGCACCGCACCCTGCACCCCGACAACAACACCATCATCACCATCAACACCATCGCCATCAGTCTCCCCCATCGGGCCCCGGGACACACCGCCCCTACCCACGGAGGGGCTAACATCTAGGCTGCGGCCGCAACACCGATCCCAGACGAGCCCACCTTCACTCCAGCCGCAACGGTGGTGCATCTCGTCACCACGACTCATGGGTGGCGTCACGACCCGTAGGACGACAACGCGGCCCCTCCCGGCTGCGCGCTTCGTCCCACACCACCACCACCCTACTGCCTCCCCCTTAAAAGAGCGACGTGGCCCGCGGTCCGGAAGCGCTCGTGCCACCGACAACCCGAGCCCGGACCTCGAGCGGCTCGGCCCGAGCAGCGGAGAAGCGGCTGGGCCCCTCTCAGGGCGGTACATATACTTCACAGGAGGGGCTGCGGGCATAGACATTACTGGGAGCCATACATGTTTCTGAAGTGCATACATAGATATTACTGTGGTAGTATACAACTCTGGGGGGCATACACATTACCAGGGTGGGTGGCATACTACTCTGGGGTGGCAGCGCATACGGCTCTGCGGGGTTACACATACGGCTCTGGGGTGGCAGCACATATGGCTCTGGCAGTCCCATACAGCTCAAGGTGAGTCACCTATTGGTCTGAGAGGGCTCATACAGCACAGGAGTGGGGGCCCATACAGATCAGGAGAGGGGTGGATTATACAGCTCAGATGACGGGGGTCCTATACCATACCTCCCAACTGTCCTGGATTCTGCGGGACTGCCACGATTTTAGAGGTGTGTCCCGCACTCCTGTGGCTCACAGCTGATGTCCCGGCTCCTCCCCTCAGTGCAGTGAATAAATTAAATTAAATTATCACAGCTCTGAATTTTCGGGGTGGCCGGGACTCGAACCTGTGGAACTGTGAGTTCATTGTTTCAAAGGCAACAGCTTTACCACTGAGCTACTGCCTGCATTGAAACCTATATTTTGTTATCTTGACCTCTATACTGCAGGTGAGACGCCAGAAGCAGGTTATTCAGCTGCAAAGATGGATGGAGGGATGGATGAATGGAGGGATGAATGGAGGGATACAGGGATGGATGGATGATAGAGGGATGAATGGAGGGATGAATGGAGGGATAGAGGGAGGGATGGATGGATGATAGAGGGATGAATGGAGGGATGAATGGAGGGATAGAGGGAGGGATAGAGGGAGGGATGGATGGATGATAGAGGGATGAATGGAGGGATGAAGGGAGGGATAGAGGGAGGGATGGATGGATGATAGAGGGATGAAGGGAGGGATAGAGGGCGGGATGGATGGATGATAGAGGGATGAATGGAGGGATACAGGGATGGATGGATGATAGAGGGATGAATGGAGGGATAGAGGGATGGATGGATGATAGAGGGATGAATGGAGGGATGAATGGAGGGATAGAGGGAGGGATGGATGGATGATAGAGGGATGAATGGAGGGATGAATGGAGGGATAGAGGAAGGGATGGATGGATGATAGAGGGATGAATGGAGGGATGAATGGAGGGATAGAGGGAGGGATAGAGTGAGGGATGGATGGATGGATGGATGATAGAGGGATGAATGGAGGGATGAATGGAGGGATAGAGGGAGGGATGGATGGATGATAGAGGGATGAATGGAGGGATGAATGGAGGGATAGAGGGAGGGATGGATGGATGATAGAGGGATGAATGGAGGGATGAAGGGAGGGATAGAGGGAGGGATGGATGGATGATAGAGGGATGAAGGGAGGGATAGAGGGCGGGATGGATGGATGATAGAGGGATGAATGGAGGGATACAGGGATGGATGGATGATAGAGGGATGAATGGAGGGATAGAGGGAGGGATGGATGATAGAGGGATGAAGGGAGGGATAGAGGGAGGGATGGATGGATGATAGAGGGATGAATGGAGGGATGAATGGAGGGATAGAGGGAGGGATGGATGGATGATAGAGGGATGAATGGAGGGATGAATGGAGGGATAGAGGAAGGGATGGATGGATGATAGAGGGATGAATGGAGGGATGAATGGAGGGATAGAGGGAGGGATGGATGGATGATAGAGGGATGAATGGAGGGATGAATGGAGGGATAGAGGGAGGGATAGAGTGAGGGATGGATGGATGGATGATAGAGGGATGAATGGAGGGATGAATGCAGGGATAGAGGGATGAATGGAGGGATGAATGGAGGGATAGAGGGAGGAGGGATAGAGGGATGAATGGAGGGATAGAGGGATGAATGGAGGGATAGAGGGAGGGATGGATGGATGATAGAGGGATGAATGGAGGGATGAATGGAGGGATAGAGGGAGGGATAGAGGGGATGAATGGAGGGATAGAGGGATGAATGGAGGGATAGAGGGATGAATGGAGGGATGAATGGAGGGATAGAGGGAGGGATGGATGATAGAGGGATGAATGGATGAATGAATGGAGGGATAGAGGGAGGGATGGATGATAGAGGGATGATAGAGGGATGAATGGAGGGATAGAGGGAGGGATAGAGGGAGGGATGGATGGATGATAGAGGGATGAATGGAGGGATAGAGGGAGGGATGGATGGATTATAGAGGGATGAATGGAGGGATGAATGGAGGGATAGAGGGAGGGATGGATGGATGATAGAGGGATGATAGAGGGATAGAGGAAGGGATGGATGGATGATAAAGGGATGAATGGAGGGATAGAGGGAGGGATGGATGATAGAGGGATGAATGGAGGGATAGAGGGAGGGATGGATGGATGATAGAGGGATAAATGGAGGGATGAATGGAGGGATAGAGGGAGGGATGGATGATAGAGGGATGAATGGAGGGATAGAGGGAGGGATGGATGGATGATAGAGGGATGAATGGAGGGATAGAAGGAGGGATTGATGGATGATAGAGGGATGAATGGAGGGATGAATGGAGGGATAGAGGGAGGGATGGATGGATGATAGAGGGATGAATGGAGGGATGAATGGAGGGAAAGAGGGAGGGATGGATGGACGATAGAGGGATGAATGGAGGGATAGAGGGAGGGATAGAGGGAGGGATGGATGGATTATAGAGGGATGAATGGAGGGATGAATGGAGGGATGAATGGAGGGATAGAGGGAGGGATGGATGGATGATAGAGGGATGATAGAGGGATAGAGGAAGGGATGGATGGATGATAGAGGGATGAATGGAGGGATAGAGGGAGGGATGGATGATAGAGGGATGAATGGAGGGATAGAGGGAGGGATAGAGGGAGGGATAGAGGGAGGGATGGATGGATGATGGAGGGATAAATGGAGGGATGAATGGAGGGATAGAGGGAGGGATGGATGGATGATAGAGGGATGAATGGAGGGATAGAAGGAGGGATTGATGGATGATAGAGGGATGAATGGAGGGAAAGAGGGAGGGATGGATGAATGATAGAGGGATGAATGGAGGGATAGAAGGAGGGATGGATGGATGATAGAGGGATGAATGGAGGGATAGAGGGAGGGATGGATGATAGAGGGATGAATGGAGGGATGAATGGAGGGATAGAGGGAGGGATAGATGGATGATAGAGGGATAAATGGAGGGATGAATGGAGGGATAGAGGGAGGGATGGATGGATGATAGAGGATGAATGGAGGGATGAATGGAGGGATAGAGGGAGGGATGGATGGATGATAGAGGGAAGAATGGAGGGATGAATGGAGGGATAGAGGGATGAATGGAGGGATAGAGGGATGAATGGAGGGATGAATGGAGGGCTAGAGGGAGGGATGGATGATAGAGGGATGAAGGGAGGGATGGATGGATGGATGGATGGATGTAGAGGGATGAATGGAGGGATAGAGGGATGAATGGAGGGATAGAGGGATGAATGGAGGGATGAATGGAGGGATGAATGGAGGGATAGAAGGAGGGATGGATGGATGCTAGAGGGATGAATGGAGGGATAGAGGGAGGGATAGAGGGAGGGATGGATGGATGGATGAATGGAGGGATGAATGGAGGGATAGAGGGAGGGATAGAGGGATGAATGGAAGGATGAATAGAGGGATAGAGGGAGGGATAGAGGGAGGGATGGATGGATGATAGTGGGATGGATGGATGATAGAGGGATGGATGAGGAGGATTTTTTTTTCTTCTTAGGCTAGTTTCACACTTGCGCTATTTTGACGCAAACGGAATCCGTCACTAATGTAGTACCGTTCATTTAGTTACAGTGGAAGCGCGACATCATGTGGACACAAGCGGGTACTGCATGACACACACACGCGCCATAGTAACGCGCTTCCACTGTAAATAAATGAACTGTACTACATTAGTGACGGATTCCATTTGCGTCAAAATAGCACAAGTGTGAAACTAGCCTAATAAAGTTACTAAAAATAATAAAAAAAATAGAATAATGTAATTTTATTACACTTTTTTATAAAATAATAAACATCACAAATCAGCAAATAACATGGACATATTTGGTGTCCCTGTAATCGTAATGACCTGAACAACACAGCGATCAGGTTATTTATGGGGATCGGTAAATGGCGGGAAAAAAATGGCGCAATTTATTATTTTTCTTTATTAAAACCCATAAAAAATGTTATAAAAATGGATCACTGAGGCCGTGTTCACACATAGCGTAAATGCTGCATTTTTTCTGCAGGTGTCCGCGCCAAGAGTGCAATAACAATGTTCTCTGATTATTGCGTGTTTGCGGTATTATTTATACATTGTCCCCCTTATTGGATACATGTTTGTTGCTGATGTGAGTCCTGAAGCTTATAAAGAAAGAAACACCAAATCCGCACAGTTCAGCGGCGTCTTTCCATGCACCAGGGGCGGAGATTTCCTGACGTCTCATCCACTTTGCTTGGACAATTAGTCCATATTCACATGTAGTGTAAATGCGGCATTTTTTTCTGCTGTTTCTTTGCACATTTATTCTGCTGTGTTTAATTGTCCAAGTAAAGTGGATGTGATTCCATGAAAAGACGCCGCTGAATTTGTTTTTTTTTTTCTCTGGAGGTTTCTATGTGGAGCTTAAAAAAATGCAGGAAAAAGCTTCTCTGTACAACAAAAACACTTAAAAACGCAGATTCACATCTGAACCAAAAACACATTAAATAATGGAGTAAAGGCAGAAAAAATGCTGCAAAAATGGAAAAAAAAGATAGTTATTGTGTAGTTTGGTGCAGACAGAAACAAAAAAACAGAATTTATGCAATGTGTGAACACGGCTTTATAGGCACAAATAAGCAACATGTCATATAGTGACACATAGAAATATAAAAAAATTCTGACTGCTATAAATATGAATGAACAGTCCGGGGCATCTGCTGAATGATCCTTACTGCCAAATGGGTGTGGCTAGGGGTGTGGCTAGGGGTGTGGTCAAAATTTACCCCTCTATCCTTTCTTAAAAAGTTGGGAGGTATGGCTGTACAGATTGCTGGGTAGACCATACAGCTCAGGAGGGGGCCACATACAGATCGGGGGTGAAACATACAGCTCAGGTGGAGGTGGGCATAAAGCGTGGGAGGGCATATGCTGTGCTCAGTGTGCTGGGGGACGCTGGCTGGAGCTGCGCTGTGGCTCCTCTTCATCTGTGGGACTGGAGCACACTGTGCGGTAGCTCAGGCCACAGATGAACTTTAATGGAGGAGGTGCACAGAGCATTCAACAGTGACTGCTGTGTGTCAGTGTGGATCAAAGGGCTGGCAACCACACTATTCAGGATCCAGGCTAGTTCGGCTGCCAACCCAAGCACTGCAGTCCCTGGAACTCAGCTCGCGGCCCGCAGGACTGAAGATAGCGAATGAGCACCCCTAGCTGTCCAGGGCCGCGGCATTTGCCCGGGTGTGCCGGATCCTGATGCCGGACCTGGATGTAGGGTGTGTGGAATATGGGGGTGTTTGATAGAGGTGTAAGTTGGGATCTGTGTAACATATAGGGATGCAGCATGTGTGGGATATGGGGTGCACGGTCTGTGGGATATGGGGGTACAGGCTGGGGTGCAGTGTGGATATGGAGGTACAGAATGTGTGTGGGATATGGAGGTGCAGGATGTGTGAGATATAGCACTACAAAGGAGGTAAAGATGAGGGACAATGTAAGTGCTCCACTATGGAGCTGTAGATGCGAGGAACTTTTACTGTAAAGTGTGGGAGGGGGAATAGGAGCAGTCACTCAGTATACAGAGTGACAGCACATTATGGGAGGCAGTAAGGACAGTGTGAGGGCACAGTATGAGAGGAGCAGTATACGAGGGACAAAGTGAGGGCACAGTATGAGAGGAGCCGTATACGAGGGACAATGTGAGGGCATAGTATGAGAGGAGCAGTATACGAGGGACAATGTGAGGGCATAGTATGAGAGGAGCAGTATACGAGGGACAATGTGAGGGCACAGTATGAGAGGAGTGGTATACGAGGGACAGTGTGAGGGCACAGTATGAGGGGAGCCATATACGAGGGACAGTGTGAGGGCACATTATGGGGGGAGCAGTATATGAGGGACAATGTGAGGGCACAGTATGAGAGGAGCAGTATACAAGGGACAAAGTGAGGGCAGAATATGAGAGGAGCAGTATACGAGGGACAAAGTGAGGGCACAGTATGAGGGGAGCAGTATACGAGGGACAATATGAGGGCACATTGTGAAGGCTGTACAGTGTGAAAAGACAGCAGAGTATGGAGAGGGGGTAGTGTGGTGAGGGACATGGAAGGTGTTTACAATGTGGAGGCCATTGTTCATATCACAGGTACATTATTTTGTATGTAAAGCATATAGGACATGATTATTGGTGGTTTTACAGATATTTTTCATGAAGAAAGACAGTGTAGCGGCCATAATTCATGGTGGGGGGATGGTGCTGTAGCTGTAGTATATCAGAGGCACAATGTGGAGGCCATGTATCATTAGAAGGACAGTGTAGAGGTCACTTTTTCATCAGAGAGCTTAGTGGGGGGGAAATATTTTGTCAGGTGCACAGTATACGGGTTATTTAGTGCACAGTATGTGCGGATATTTTTTATTTAATGTAATAATGACACTCATATTTTTAGGGCATCATGTTAGGATATGTTGTGGAAAACCAGAAAATGGAAGTCTGTGGAAAGAAGCTATGTACGTTCAAAGTCATCATGTCGTCTGGAGCAGATGAAGAAGAATGGGGTGAGACAAAGCCAATCAGAGAAGAAGTCACCAATACGATACCTGGATCTAAGGGAGCATTTATACTGGACAATCCCTGCATTTAAAGGGAAGCTGCAGAAGACACCGCCGCTCCTGTCACCTCCACACAGCTAATGAAGGGAATAGCGCGATCAGCTGTATTCAGCATTGGCCGTGAGTAACCTCAGTGACAGCTCAGCTGATCGCGCTATTCCCTTCATTAGCTGTGTGGAGGTGACAGGAGCGGCGGTGTCTTCTGCAGCTCCGGTCACCTCCATGCAGCAGAGCTGGAAGCGACGCTGGACCATCCTGGAGTACTCTGGACATGGAGGGCTTTTTCGGGCTTATTAAAGTGGTGAACCAGGGTACATGTTTGTGTTTTTTATTTCTAATAAAGGATTTTTTTGGGTGTGTGTGTTTATTTACTGTAAGGCTATGTGCGCACGTTGCGTACAAGCCCTGCAGAAATTTCTGCAGCGATCTGAAGAGCACATGTGCGCTTTAGATCGCTGCAGAAATGTCCGTAGTGAGCGCCGATTCCATGCGCTCTGCCTGCAGCTCCTGCCATAGACCGTGCAGGAGCTGCCGGCAAAGTGCAGGAAAGAAGTGACATGTCACTTCTTTTTGCGCAGCGCTTCGGCAGTAGCCGAAGCGCTGCGCTCTTAAACGCCACGTGCGCACGGCCCCTGCACAGTCTCCATAGACTGTGCAGGGGACGCAGGACGCATGCAGTTACGCTGCGCTACAAAGCGCAGCGTAACTGCATGTTTTTACGCGACGTGCGCACATAGCCTAATTTACAGATTAATCATGGAAGGTATCTCGGGGAGACGCCTGACATGATTAATCTAGGACTTATTGGCAGCTATGTACTGCCAATAACTCCTTATTACCCTGATTTGCCAACGCACCAGGGTAAATCGGGGAGAGCCGGGTACAGTCCCAGAACTGTCGCATATAATGTATGCGGCAATTCTGGGTGGCTGCTGACTGATATTGTTAGGCTGGGGGGCTCCCCATAACGTGGGGCTCCCCGTCCTGAGAATACCAGCCTTTAGCCGTATGGCTTTATCTGGCTGGTATTAAAATTGGGGGGGACCGCACGCCGTTTTTTTTAATTATTTATTTATTTTACTGCACAGTATAGACACGCCCACCAGCTGCTGTGATTGGGTGCAGTGAGACAGCTGTCATTCAGCGTGGGGGGCGTGTCTGACTGCAACCAATCATAGGCGTCTGTGGGTGGGGAAAGCAGGGAATACGAGATTGTTTAATGAGCGGCCGGCATATTCAAAGTAATTGTTGCCACGTATTCTCTGCACAGCTGTTCCTCGCCGCGCTGGTGATCGGGGAGCAGTAAGTATGAGAGAGGGCTGCTCACTTCAGTCACTCAGGGGATTAGCGGTCACTGGTGAATCCTTCACAGGTGACCGCTAATCAGTACGCGGCACACAGAGCCGCGGCATGACAATGAAGTTGGGTGAAGTTCACCCAAGTTCATTCTCATCGCGCAACTCTGTCTGCTGTCAGCCGTCATGTATCAACGACATTGTGCAACACACAAACGGACATTCCACACGGACATTCCACGTACACATACACGGACATTTTACACTTACACATGGCTCGCATACGCCATCACACGGATGCTATACGTACCGGAGAAACGCCCCAAAAAAACGGAACAAGGACCTGAAAAACGGACCGTGTCATATGGATGTTTTTTTTTTGCAGAAGTGTGTTTTAGGCCTAAATGATAATCGACCGTTTGGTTATATGAAGCCGTTCAGCAGCTGATTAATGGCCTGTGACTGCAGACTTGTGAATCCTCATAGCATGCACACAGTGCACTATCATGGTTTTCCAGTGCCGGTGGTGAGAGTGTCTGTCATGTGAGCACAAGTGTGCAATTGGCATACTTCTAGCCACATCTGCATGAGGCTTCAGTCTGACTTATTGGTAGGGTACATGATCAATTTAAGTGCTTAGAACAGCATGAACGCCACCTACGGCCCTGCCGCTACACTTAACCATACCAGTCTGTACATGCATGCTGCAATTTATTTTTTCTCAGACTATTCGGTCCAAGGACAAAATCGAACATGTGCACTGCCTCATTGGATAACATTGGTCCGAATACGATCCAATATTTTGTTGGATCACACTTGGGTCAAAAATACGGGTGTCTACACAAGCTATTAGGCTGTGACACCATAGTTGTAAATATGGTTACCTATTTAGGGGCCCACTCAGAAGTTTCACCCCCTCTGAGCCAAACCTCTAGCTCTGCCTCTGATCACCGCTCATGAGAAATTACAGGCTGCTGCTGACCGGCAGTGACCTATGGAGCTGTGTTCTAAGAAAGTTCTCAGAACGCAGTTCCAATACGAATCATTGGACATCATGGGACATTACTATTTGGATTAGGTCTGAATTTCCAGGATATACTTTTAATCAATAAATTGGTGAGCAAGGGAGTATGGGGGAGTGTTTATTGCCCAATCAGATCTTCTAGCATTTTGTTATAATAAATTGGTGACTGGGGGAGTGTGTATTCAAATAAACTTTTTTCACTGTGCGTTTTAACTCTTCACTTACTGGATTAGTAATGGGGGCGTCTGATGTCTCCATTGACTTATATGTGGCTCAGCGTCTAGGGTCAAGTCTGGGTCCCGAACTAAACTATTATTTAATATTATTTATTTGTTTATTCAGCTGTAGCACCAACACACTCGAACGTTGGATAGGAAACTCTTTAAAACTGTGAGGATTAGAGATAAGCAAAAGGATTTCCACCGCCCTGGTCTGGCATATACTTCAATACCCTGCAACGACAGGATCAAGGTAATATCAACCTTGTCTTACAATCAAATGCGGCTATCCTAGGTGACTCTTGGTTAAACAACCACCCACTAATTTCATGATGTTGGATGAGGCCTAGTCACTAGCCCTCATGTGATGTCAAGACAACCTGTGAGGCATAGTATCATGGGGGTGCCATGTGTGACAGACAGCCATGTGGTTTCTGGCCATTGGAGGTAACAGCGTCTGGCTGCGCAGAATGCTCCCTGCCTTTCCATTGTTCTTGCTGTCAGTATTCATTGATATAGGTAGCTCGACTTCCACCCAGCTGTTGATTGTCAGTATTCCTTTGGTGTTTAAATACCCCTTCCTTCCTTTCGACTGTGCTGGTGATATTTTCAGCGCTTATAGCGCTTATCCTCTGCTATTATTTAGTATCATACATTGTCTATCTGTATATCAGATAAAGTTTGACTAAGATCGAGCATAATTTATTTTACATGTGGATTGCCCAGAAGAATTTCAATAGATGCCTTGTTGCATTAAATTTGAGAGCCAATTTTTATTTTGCTTCAACCTGGAAACACATGGCTTTTTGAATGTTTCAACTATAGTCCACTGATAACACTATTAGCAGTGGTCTATACGGAAGAATATGAAAAGAGGGTCCATGTTGTTCAACACTGTAGCACAGGGAATCCATATTTACTTTACAACTACCTACATGCATCTGCATTCGGGATCTCATGCATAGATATGGGTTTTAAGTTAATGGTTTTTATACCAAAAGAACTGATTATTTCAGTTCTCTTTTACAGTACTGAGTTAACCTGTTATTCTTTCACCAAAAAGGGAAGAAAAATAAATAGCCTAATGCCAAGGACATAACGACGCTAGTTCATTGAATTTCATCCGGTGAGTATAAATTAGTAATTTCAACAATTTTCTTTGTTTTAGGCCCCTTCACACGTCAGTGATTCTGGTACATATGTTGCAGTTTTAATACATATCAGAATAACGGACATACATAGACCCATTATAATCAATGGGTCTGCACACACTTCAGTGATTTCTCACTGACAGTGTTTCTGTGCAGCGCACACATGTGTCTGTGTGTTCTGCATGGAGACATGTCCATTTTTCTCTGGCATCACTGATGTCCCACGGACCACGCAGCAGTGTGATCTGTGTGCCACATACCAGAGAAAACACGTATATTTGAAATAAAATGATGTTTATACTCACCTGTCTCTGGCTCTGCTGTCTTTAACCGCTGCTGTTTCCTGCTTCCAGGCCAGCAAATTATGCTCATTCACTGCACCATGAACCAGAAGTAACAGCAGAGGGGAGACAGCAGCAGCCGGAGATAGGAGAGCTGGAGACATCAGCACTATGGAGAGCAGTGCCGGAGATAGGGGAGTTGAGGCGTGCCTGATCTCTGTGTGCTATCACGTATCATGGATAGCACATGGAGAACTCACGAGTAGAGATGAGCCACCCCCCTAGTGTTCGAGTTCAGTTCGTCGAACGGCGGCTCAGTTCGGCGAACGTTCGGTTCGATGAACACCTTCGAACCCCATTGAAACCAATGGCAGGCAAACACAAACACATAAAAACACATTATACATATACACATACAGTTAATAAACATTGCCATTACACTTACAGGTCCCCGCGACACGTCCTCACTCTGTCTCCCGCCACTTTTCCTTCCGATCATCGCTGCGCCCTCCCGGTAACCAGCACTGATGATAGGACCTTCCATGACGTCATCATAGCATGTGATCAGTCATGTGTGTATTATCGCATTGGCTACAGACTGGTCACATGGCTAGACCTCATGCTAGGTCCTGTCAGTGCATCTCTCCGATACGCGGTGCTCGTTTGAGCATCTCCGTGTACCGGCAAGATGCTCTGGCACATGCTTGGCTCCCTGGCGCCAGGTATCAGGTGATCGGTGCAGCGGTGACTTCGCCGCTTACAACCCGCAGCCTCTGCTCACTCACTGAGTGATTAGACTGCACGGGAGCAGCAGCGTCTTTCTCCCATGCAGTGCTGTCTGATGTAGCAGAGCTGCATGGGTTGAAGGAGAAAGAAGACAGAAGACCAGGATCGTGGAGGGGTGAGAGGAAGTAATAAACATGGACTCTCTAAGTGTGTCTGTGTATTTATTTCTATTAAAGTATTTTTTCTCTGTGTGGAGTCTTTTTTTTAACCCTTTATTGGAGATTCTTAATGGCCGGGGTAAACTTGCCTGACATTAAGAATCTCTGGCTTAATACTAGCTAGTAAAACAAAGCTAGTATTAACCTATTATTACGCAGCAAGCCACCGGTCACCAGGGCAGCTGGAAGAGTTGGATACAGCGCCAGATGATGGCACTTCTATGAAAGTGCCATTTTCTGGGGCGGCTGCGGACTGCAATTCGCAGCAGAGGGGCCCAGAAATCTCGGGCCAACCTGTGCTGCGGATTCTAATCCCCAGCTGCCTAGTTGTACCATGAAATAATTAAAAAAAGGGCTTCCCTATATTTTTAGTTCCCAGCCAGGTACAAATAGGCAGCTGGGGGTGGGGGGCAGTCGTACCTGCCTGCTGTACATGGCTAGCATACAAAAATATGACGAACCCCACGTCATTTTTTTGTGGGCAAAAAACTCCTGCATACAGTCCTGGATGGAGTATGCTGAGCCTTGTAGTTCTGCAGCTGCTGTCTGCTCTCCTGCATACAATAGTGTATGGAGCATGCTGAGCCTTGTAGTTCTGCAGCTGCTGTCTACTCTCCTGCATACACTAGTGAATGGAGCATGCTGAGCCTTGTAGTTCTGCTCCCGCTGTCTCTCTCTCCAGCATACGGTCCTGGATGCAGCATGCTGAGCCTTGTAGTTCTGCAGCTGCTGTCTGCTCTCCTGCATACACTAGGGGATGAAGTATGCTGAGCCTTGCAGTTCTGCTCCCCCTGCCTCTCCCTCCAGCATACAGTCCTGGATGGAGGATGCTGAGCCTTGTAGTTCTGCAGCTGCTGTCTGCTTTCCTCCATACAGACAGACAGCAGACAGCAGCTGCAGAAAAAAAAACTACACACTTCTGTGTAGACTCCTGTCTGACAGCAGCAGCTGATAGTTTAGCCGGCCGGGCAGTAAAAAGCCGGCCTCACCGCTCGACTTATAGTGTCAGCTGATTCCATCAGGTGACCGCATCAGCTGATCATCGCCAGAGAGAGACGAGAGAGAAGAGAGAGAAGAGGAAAGAAGAGAGAGGAGAGAGAGAGAAGCGAGAGATAAGAGAGAGGAGAGAGAAGAGAGAGAGGAGAGAGAGGAAAGAACAATGCAGCCTCATTCCGTGAACTGCTCCGATTTTAGAGGTGTGTGCCGCGGTTCACAGCTGATGTCCGGCTCCTCCCTCAGTGCATAATTAAATTATAATTATAAATAAATAATTATAATTTAAAATTAAATTCTTTACCGGGATGGGCGGGACTCGAACTCGTGAACTAATTTTCCTTAGGCAGTAGCTCTACCCATTGAGCCACTGCCTCTAATGAAAAGCATAGGAAGATTTGGTAATCTTGACCTCTGTATTGCACTTGAGAACCCAGAAGTGGATTATTCAGCTACAAAGAGGAGAGAGAGGGAAAAAGAGAGAAAAAGAGAGAGAGAGAAAAAGAGAGAGAAAGAGAGAGAAAAAGAGAGAAAGAGAGAAAAAGAGAGAAAGAGAAAAAGAGAGAGAGAGAGAAAAAGAGAGAAAGAAAAAGAGAGAACAAGAGAGAGAGAAAAAGAGAGAAAGAGAGAGAAAGTGAGAAAAACAGAAAAAGAGAACAAGACAGAGAAAAAGAGAGAAAAATAGAGAACAAGAGAGAGAGAAAAAGAGAGAACAAGAGAGAGAAAAAGAGAGAACAAGAGAAAGAGAAAAAGAGAGAACAAAAGAATGAGAACAAAAGAGAGAAAGAAAAAGAGAGCAAGAGAGAGAGAGAGAGAAGAGAGAGCAATGCAGCCTCCTTCCGTGAACTGCTCCAATTTTAGAGGTCTGTCCTGTGGCTCACAGCTGATGTCCGGCTCCTCCCCTCAGTGCACAATTAAAATAAATTATAAATAAATAATATTTATAATTTAAAATAAAAAATAAATTAAATTAAATTCTTTACCGGGATGGCCGGGATTCAAACTCGTGCAATAATTCTCCTTAGGCAGTAGCTTTATCCATTGAGCCACTGCCTCTAATGAAAAGCATAGGAAGATTTGGTAATCTTGACCTCTGTATTGCACTTGAGAATCCAGAAATGGATTTTTCAGCTACAAAGAGGAGAGAGAGAGGGAAAAAGAGAGAAAAAGAGAGAGAGAGAGAGAAAGGGAGAGAAAGAGAGAGAAAAAGAGAGAAAGAGAAAGAGAGAAAAAGAGAGAAAGAAAAAGAGAGAACAAGAGAGAGAGAGAAAAAGAGAAAGAAAGAGAGCACAAGAGAGAGAGAGAAAGAGAGAGAGAGAGAACGTGAGAAAGAGAGAAAAAGAGAACAAGACAGAGAAAAAGAGAGAACAAGAGAGAGAGAAAAAGAGAGAACAAGAGAGAGAGAAAAAGAGAGAACAAAAGAGAGAGAGAAAAAGAGAAAACAAAAGAGAGAGAGAGAAAAAGAGAGCAAGAGAGAGAGAAGAGAGAGCAATGCAGCCTCCTTCCGTGAACTGCTCCAATTTTAGAGGTATGTCCTGTGGCTCACAGCTGATGTCCGGCTCCTCCCCTCAGTGCACAATTAAATTAAATTATAATTATAAATAAATAATATTTATAATTTAAAATAAAAAATAAATTAAATTAAATTCTTTACCGGGACGGCCGGGATTCAAACTCGTGCAATAATTCTCCTTAGGCAGTAGCTCTATCCATTGAGAGATGGATGGAGGGATGGATGGAGGGATAGAGGAATGGGATGGAGGGAGGGATGAAGGGAGGGATGAATGGATGGAGAGATGGAGGGAGGGAGGGATGAATGGATGGAGGGAGGGATGGATAGAGGGATGGATGGAGGGATAGAGGGATGGATGGAGGGAGGGATGAAGGGAGGGATGAAGGGATGAATGGATGGAGGGATGGATGGAGGGATGGATGGATGGAGGGAGGGATGGATGGAGGGAGGGATGAATAGATGGAGCGAAGGATGGAGGGAGGGATGAATGGATGGAGGGAGGGATGGATAGAGGGATGGATGGAGGGATAGAGGGATGGATGGAGGGAGGGATGAAGGGAGGGATGAAGGGATGAATGGATGGAGGGATGGATGGAGGGATGGATGGATGGAGGGAGGGATGGATGGAGGGAGGGATGAATAGATGGAGGGAAGGATGGAGGGAGGGATGAATGGATGGAGGAATGGATGGATGGGAGGGCAAACACTGGCACTACCGCACTTATCACCGCACACACGCAGGCACTACAACCCCCATCACCGCACATGCAGGCATTACCTCAGTGACGTCCCCGCTGACAGCGCGGCTCATTTCAGTTGCTATGTGGATCTGACACAGAGCGCTCGTGTTCTACGGCGCTCCTGTCAGCTTCATGTAGCAGAGCTGGATGCATCGCGGGACCTCGTGCATTACGCCAGACCTGCAGGAATATTTGGGGATTTTAATAAAATGGTGAAAGAGGGTGTTTTTTGTCTTTTGCTCCAAGTAAAAGATTTTTCGTTGTGTGTTTTTATTTACTTTCACTTACAGGTTAATCATGGAAAGTATCTCAGGGAGACGCCTGCCATGATTAACTCCTTATTACCCAATTGCCACCACACCAGGGCAATTCGGGATGAGCCGGGTAGAGTCCCGGGACTGTCACATCTAATGGATGCGGCAATTTCGGGCGGCTGCTGGGTGATATTGTTAGGGTGGTGGGCTCCCCATAACGTGGCGCTCCCCATCATGACAATACCAGCCTCCAGCCATGTGGCTTTGTCTTGGCTGGTATCAAAATTGGGGGGAACCGCAGTTTTTTTTTATTATTTATTTATTTATTTTACTGCGCGATAATAGACCCTCCCACTGGCGGCTGTGATTGGTTGCAGTGAGACAGCTGTCACTCATCGTGGGGGTGTGTCTGACTGCAACCAATCATGGGCGCCGGTGGGCGGGGAAAGCACGGAATACCAGATTGAATAATGAGTGGCAGCCATTTTCAAAAGAGGAAAAGCCGCCGGAGCTTTGTGACAGCCGTGCAGCGCCGCGCCCATGATCGGTGAGTAGGAAAGAGAGAGGGATTGTGCTGGGGACGCAGGGCGCATGCAGATATGCAACGTTCGCACATAACCTTACTGTGAAAAGCCACGTTTTGGTGATCGAACAGTTATCAAACGGTAACTCGAACTGCCGAACTTGAAGCAAATCGTTCGAGTTCGTCGAACGACTCGAACACCGCCCAAAATCACTTGAATTTGAAATTGGCGAACCGTTCGACTCGAACATCGCTCAACTCTACTCACGAGTGCCAAAATCACAGCACATGGACGGCCAAATGTATCTCTTAACACGTCAGTGAAAAACGAGTGTGTTTTTGACTGACGTGTGCAAGATGCCTTATATGTCTCTACTTTGGTCCACTATCCATGATCCTTCTCCCCAACTACTCTCTATACTCCAAATATGTTATCCTTGAAAGAGTGCTTGAATATATAATTGCGATAACTAGGCTGTCATAATAACTAGGCTGAATTAAAGGAATGGAAACATCAATGAAGAATCTGCAATAATTCAGAAAAGCTGTTTCCTCGTAAACATTTCACCTTGAAAATTATCTTGGTTTCCTGAAAATATATCTTCAATTTCTATGAACACTTGCAAAATACATAGTCGTTTCCACTTTCTTCTACAAAAGTGAACCTTAAAAGGAAAGGAATGAAATCACTCAGCCAAGAAAATACCCAAGAAAAATGTACATACATTGGCATTTTATCAGAGGAGAAACTTTATCAGCTGAGCTTTATGTTTGCAGATGGAGAGTTGCTTGGATTTCACATGCCAAGTGTTCTTTGCTCTGCCAGGATATTTGAAAAAAGTTTTCTTGAAAGTGGCGGCTCGAGCTGATCCTGCTGCCAATCCATCTTACTGGCCAAAGAAATGCATTGGTAAAGCAGTACATGTTTTAATTCTGTTTGTTACAAATTCTGCAACACATTCAAATGTACTTCATGAAAATCTAACTTCTCAACCTTAGAAGTAATGGAATTTTTGATACGGCTCCTTACTTAATATATGGAGATATTTTTCGTCTAAACTACACCATTGTTGTGTGTCTTGAAGGAAAGGGCATACTTAATGTGCATATATAATATCCAATTAAATGCTCCAGCACTTTTATATATAATTCTCAACAAACAACGCGTGCCACAGGCTTTTCCTTCAGCTTTATAATCATCTAGGCAAGAGTAGACAGTAGGAACAACATCACATAAAATCCTTGCTGTACCAGCACACTCGAAAACTAGTTTTTTTTTTCAGCGCATCCAACTTAAATCTCATTTTTACTTGGCAGGATTAGCAGAGGAAATGATTTGTTTTCGTCCCTCGGAACGCTCTCCAGGTGCAAATGTGTTGTTTTGTTACGGCTGACTGACTCAATAGACACATGGTCATTTTTAATTGAAGGCTTACACTGAATTATGCTGAAATAAAATGAGCATGTATCCATTGCTAGAATATTATGATCTTTATCACAGCATATCTGAATAGTAGTTTTTTTTTAGTAGGCAATTACGCTTTAATTAAACATCCTTCAAAAATATCGCTTTTCATTATTTCCCTCAACATCACATTCTTGAGACAATTCTGTCTCATGTTAGATGGATAGAACAATAAAAAATACCGAGCTCAAATAATTTCCCTGTGCTTTAGTATTTGCCATACGGAACCCAAGCACGGTGGCTCAGTGGTTAGCACTGTTGGTTTGCAACGCTGGAGTCTTAAGATAAATCCCACCAAGTGAAACGTCTGCAAGGAGTTTGTATGATCTCGCCATATTTGTGTTGGTCTCCAATCTATCTTTTTCTTTCTGTTACTTGACATCTCAGCATTTTGTATTTCAAGGACTAAAGAAACTTTGAAAGTACATATGTTTATTTACACATTTGTCATTCCTCTTCCCTGGAAAAAAAAATTCCTTCCTCTTCTCATCCATTTTCCACCCAATAAAAACTTGTTTTCCCCTGCCTATTACCCTTTTTTCTTCCCCTCCCTCCATCCTTGTTATTTTTTATGAAAATTACTGGTGTATTTTTCTTTCCCTATTAAAATTTTCAATAAAAATGTTTAAGAACAAAGACATACTGACAGGCAATTTAGATTGTGATTTTGAGTGATGATGATGTGGTATTAATGACATTGTAGAAAAAACAAAAAAGCTAGCTCAACTCAAAAATGGCATGTAATATAAGATGTGTACTGCACTAAAATTTCCAAACTGCACTATTTTAAAATTTGAGATTTTTGGCAAAAAAATTGCAATTTCTTGAGCTACCCCGCCGCGTCACAGCAAATCTCTTTGGGCAGTCCTACTCTAATATATATATATATATATATATATATATATATATATATAAAATATACTCTAAAAAATTTAAATAATAATTTAAAATGTGAAATACGGCCTCACAGATAAAAAAGTAGAACTGTTTATGCTGGCACCTGGACTGCCTTTATTCACAGTTGTCTGGCTTTGCAGCATGGGAGCGGTTCTGAGATGTCACAGGTATATGTGTTGCTTTTATATGGTTCTGCTTATTAAAATATTTAGGAGGCCAGATGGCACAATGGTAAATTATACAATATAGAGTTGGACCCCCCTATAGAGATGTGCCATGATGTGGCAGGGGTGGCTCAAATCATTGATCAATTGTTTGCGAAAAATCTCATTTTGCATTATAGTACAGTAGGAATTAATTTGTGAATTTTACACTTTTTATTTGTTGCATGCCATTCATAGGCAGTGCTGGCTCCCCCATCTCTCTATTGATTTATTGGTTTGATGGCTGTCCCCCACTATGCTGTGCACGCCCAGTGTGGTTTGCAAATTCCTTCTGTTACTATCAAAACTAATGTTGGTTGCTGTTCACACTCAACCACCGCACCCTGTTCCACAGGCATCATTAATTAGGCACCATTTACTTGGGCGTGCTCCGCCTTTATCCATGGCTGCTGGTCAGACACTGTGAGGAGTCGGACCAGTTCTGACATTGTGCTGGTGTGTGTGGCCTTTGCTGCACATGCTGGCACCTGGACTGCCTTTATTTGCAGTTGTCTGTCTTTCGAACATGGGGGTGGTTCTGAGATGTCACAGGTATATGTGTTGCTTTTATATGGTTCTGCTTATTAAAATATTTAGGAGGCTAAATGGCACAATGGTAAACTATACAATATAGAGTAGGACCCCCGTATAGAGATGTGCCATGACGTGGCAGGGGTGGCTCAAATCATTGATCAATTTTTTGCGAATAATCTCATTTTGAATTATAGTACAGTAGGAATGAATTTGTGAATTTTACACTTTTTATTTATTGCATGCCATTCATAGGCAGTGCTGGCTCCCCCCTCTCTCTAGTGATTAATGATGTTGTATATATAAAAAAAATACCTTCACCAAATTATATTGCCAATTTCTGGTTACATGATGTCACCATAAGGCTGGATTCACATGATGGTATGGCATCCGATGTGAGTGCATCTGATGCGATATGCTAATGACCCTCGGATCCCGCAGTGCTGCCAGTGTGAGCCGAGTGTCATGCTACTGTGATCCGATCCTACGATCGGATCACACCTGTGGAGGAGCGAGCGTGTTGCAGAGGAGAGGGGGGATTAATCACCCTATCTCCTCCTTTGCCAGCCAGCCTGTGCATATATCATACTGCACTTGGATGTCATCTGAGTGCAGTCCGATGTTTTCACTCGCACCCATAGGTGGGTGCTAGTGACACATCATTCGCTGACACCCATAGGTGGGTGCTAGTGACACCTCTTTCGCTGACAGGTGCATCATGCTGCAACTTTTCTCTTATCCGGAATCTGGATGAGAAAAAAGCTGACTATCTGCTCTCGCTCACTGAATAACATTGGTTCGAGTGCAATGCAAGATTTTCTCGCATTGCACTCGTCCGAGTCATACGCTCGTGTAAGCATACCATAAGGCTTAGAAACACAAACAGCATTTTCTACAAAGACCTTTCAGTGATTTGCTATAGTTGTTTGGCACTGCACACGCTGTGTTTTTGATACCTTTTTCCTGATGCCAGCAAAGTGAATGAGAATCCTAAAGTCTCATGTTGAGTATTTTTTCCTTGAAGATTTAGATCTGCAGAATGTCAATTCTTTCAGCGTTTTTGCTGCAGATTTCACCTACACTAATTAAAGGGAACCAAACACCAGGATTTTCTTATATAACCTAAAGCCAGTGCTATACACAGTCTATACACAGTGAGAAGCAGAGAGCATTGTCAGCTCTGCTACATTACTCTGTACAGAGTGTGAAGCAGGCTGACACAGAGGGTATGACTCGTGCAGTCTCGCATTGGTATCACCCCACATGGCCCGACAATCTCCAAACAGGAGCGCCTCAGCTGCATGGAAATATATTAAACAAGAAGAAAGATGGGGATTATAGTCCAAGTAAATAATGGTGGGGCACGTTCTCTACTCTGGCATCCACCCTAACATGGGTAAGTGAATACTACCAGCGATTGCCTGCACATTAGACTTTGGAATATTTTTAATTATTGATTGTGATACAGTTGGTTGAATTGTAATATGGCCCTAGTCTTCTGGTAGTAAGGAAGTCCATCCCTTTATTAATATAATTACATGGAAGCCCACAGATTACTGATGTTATTTCTATATAATTACATGTCCTTTGATGGCTGTTATTAACATAGATGAATACTCTGGTGTACCCTGGTTAATAGGTTTTTTGGACTTCTAATTTCACCTCCATGTTTGATGTTGGACCTTAGTGTTTTTTGTGAGGATCTCCTCCTGTGTGTTAAAACCTGTATGTTATTAATCTATAATAATTTCTTGATATGATCTAAATCTTGCTGTAACGTAATTTTTGAATAAAAAGTTTTTATATGTTTGCAAGATATTTGTGTACGTCCATCATTATTTACTTGGACTATGATCCCCATCTTTCTTCTTGTTTAATGTTATGACTGTATATTGGGTTTAGTCCCTTAATAGGAGGCAATGGTCCTATATTCTGTCCTTTCCTGTTCTATTTATGCATAGAAATATATGCAGCTGACCCGCTACTGTGGGGAGATTGTGCGCCGTGATGCGACACACGCACAGTGACAGTCAAACTTCAGTTAAAAGGACCTGTCTGTAAGCCAATGTCTGTACAACATTCACACCAGACTGGTCACATGGCTATGACATCATTGAAGGTCCTGTAAATCAGTGCTGGTTACCGGCGGCCCAGCAATGATCGGACCAGAAAGCAGAAGCGCCAGGGAGACCTGAATGTATATTGACAATGTTTATTATTAACTATATTTTTTATTTTACAGCCCCCCCGCCCCATCCCACAACTGTAAAGCCCAAGATCGGTGATCGGACGCAAGATCGTGTTATCTCAATCTTGATCTCGATCTCTACAAAACGAGGCTCCCAATCCCGACCATCGGGGGGATCGCCCATCACTACTAATGTTAGTTACAGTCAAATATTCACCAAGTTTTCTAGTTTTCCATATAGTTACGTTACAAGGTTTTTCTTACTATGGTAGACCACTGTCATAATTTTAGAGTCATTTGCACATTAGAAAAATAATTAAAGCACGACACAGACTGGGGGCTAAAACCTCCACTTCACCCACTCAGGAAATCTGTTTGAAAACCTGTCAGTAACTTTCAATTTCCCTGCAGCGCTACCTGTGGTCTGAACCTGTATACAAAGTGCTATATTTAGGAGATTATATTGTAGTAAGAGGATATAAGCCCTTTAATATGGCTTTTGGATGTATGACAGGACTTGATGTGTCATGTGACAGGCTCTCTAAATCTATTCACTCAAGTTTATGTAGTGCAGTCCACCTTGCACATCACAATAAATGTGATTTGAACAGGGATTCCTTTCCCGTCAACTGACATGTAGAGAAAATCAATACATAATTCTTTGAAATGACAAGCTGTACTCCAATGTGCCCTGTAACAAGTGGGAATCATAATCAACATGTCACTGTATCCTTTTGTATTGCACTTGTTATGGGAATTTCTTTTTAAAATATTTCTATAAAGAGATGACAGCAATTTATTGAGGCTCAAAATAATAAATTTCATTATACCAGCATATGCTTAATAGTAATTACTTCTTATTCTGCACAGGATACAATAGCACGTTGTATAAGAATACTGTCATTCACATACAAAGTATAAACAATGCTTCTGGGACAAAAGTATTCTCAATAGAAAACAATAAAACTATCTCTTACTATAAATATATAAATTGACATTCAATTATTTTATATGTTGAGATGTAATGGAATCTCTGCTAAAATCATTAGCAAGACATAAAGAAGAATTTCAAAGCTGCAAAAGAATAAAAAAAAATGATACACAGGTGATTTGTAAAGTGCCCAAAGCCATTTGGGTGGCTAGGAGAGATTTTCATCACTATACATATCAAACCTTCATTAGGGAATCTATCACCAGGATTTTATCACCTAATCTGTGAGCAGTATAATATAGAGATAAAAAACTTATTCCAGAGAGGTGTTACTGTTTCATCAGCAGGAGTTAACGGGGTTTTCCACTACTAATGTGACTCTCTTTCATTTGTCCTAACTATTCCTAACTAACACTTCCCTAATATACTTCTGCTACCTACGCTACTCCTGTCAGTTTATTTCTCTGCGGCTTGCATACACCTTTATTGATATTTTGCTTTGATGCTTCCGGTCTGGAGACTGGAATAGGACAAATAGCAGAGTACATTACTGGTGGGGCAGGGCTGCCTCTGAGTGACAGCAGTCCGCATGTCCAGATCACACTTTTCTCTCCTTTCAGCCCACTTTACAGTGCGGTGCTTTGATGTGACAAGTGCTGCAATGTGCAGATCGTGCGATGTGAGATATCATCTAGTAATAGGCACATCGCAGTGCAGACTTATTATTCAGAGTATATAATAATAATTAATATTCATCTAGCTCATCGATAGCAGTCTCTCGGCCAAGAAAATTGCCAACCGGATCATGTCAGTGCAGTTAGAAGAATATGAAGTATGTCCATCCATTCAAAATCCAAACGATGGACGTCCAGGCAAAATATTAGAGTCAACAAGTCAGCTCATCACAATATCTATCAGTTTTGGTGTGACAAATACGACAGTAGAGGTGGCTCGTATGCTTCGTAATACTGAGATCACAGATGTTCATGCTAGCACCATGTGACACATGTTATACAAGTCTAGAATGGTGGCTCAAAAAAGGTGTAGAAGCCTTAACTTCAATATTGTCATAAGAAGTGTCGGCTTGAGTTTTTTTTACTTTTTATTTCATTTGTTAGTTCTCTTAAGGACTAAGCCCTTTGACGACTGTGATCGTCTGATAGCTAGTCTATTTACGGCAATACCACAGCATTGCTTTGAATAGTAAACATCACTGTCTTCTATAATGCCCAGGCTGGATGTCATAGAAGAGATCAGATGACAGCCACATCATTTAGTTGTCCCCAAGCTATCATAGTGACCCATCGGCTCCCTGCGATCGCTTTGCAGGAAAGTTGATAGAGCCCCATTAAAAATAGAACAAAACAAATATACACATATTTGGTATCGCAGAGTCCAGAAATGACCATTCTATCAAACTGTAAAATACATTAATATAATCAGTAAATAGTGTATTGAATAAAAATTCAAAATGCCTAAATTAAGTTTTTTGGCCGTTGCAACATTGCAAAAAAAAGCTATAAGAGGTGATGAAAACATATCAACGCAAAAATGGTATCAGTAAAAACATCAGCTTAGGGCACAAAAAAAGAAGCCATCACACAGCCCCAGATCCTGAAAATTAGAAAATTATGGGACTTGGAAAATAGTGACAAGAGTGCCATTTTGTTTTTTGTTTTTTGTTTTTTTTTTACAAATTTCATTTTTTTTTCATCAAATAACTCCCCTTCAAACTATACATGTTTGGTATCTATGAACTCATACTGAAGTTGGGAAACCATATTGCCAGGTCAGTTTTACCAAAGAATGAAAACTGTAAATAAAAAAACTCAAAAAAACAATTGTGGAATTGCACTTTTTTTTGCAATTTCACAGTATTTTTTTCTCCATTTTGCCATAGACTATATGGTTAAATTAATAGTCTCATTCAAAAATACAACTTATCCCACAAAATCAAGCCCTCATACGGCTATGTTGACAGAGAAATAAAAAAAGGTATGGCTCTTGGAAGAAGGGGAGGAAAAAACAGAAAATAACCGGGTGGTGAAGGGGTGAAATACAAATAATATTAATAAAGAGTTATATTTTAAATGCGGTTCTTGAGATCGGTACATTTGCCCTTTCGGAAAATGTTTCTTTTTGCCGGTTCTTGAATTCCTATTAGAGCCAGCAAGGACAAAAGCAATATAAAAGAATATCGCAGTGACATGGGAGCACATTATGAGCATACATCAGATTTGATTGCCTAGCCCCTTAAATGGACGTCACTGATGACATCACTGATCACAGCACCTTACCGTTGGTAAAGTCCAGTTTGAGTATCCTAACATGGACTTTGGTTTGTCAAACAAAGTGTCATCACAATGGAATTAGAAAAAAAAGAAAGAGAAGAGATTGAACTGTAGGGGCTTTCTAACTACAGTATATTAGAAAACTAATAGATGATTTCAATAAATAGGCATTGTGAGGCAAATCCCGGGATATGAAGATGAATTATGACTCCAGTCATAATCCCTCATCACTCCCTGGCAGTGCCCCCTCCCTTCTTGTTCTCAGTGTTCCACTTACACCTCCATGGCCATGTCCTGTGATATGGAAATGAGGTGGTGTGGGAACAATGGACACAGGATGACTCCCTGCCGTCACCCTGTAACAAGAGTTGTATCTCATTAGCAAGGCTATGGAAATAGCCAGACAGAACGACTCCAGTAAAAAATGGTTCATATCTCGCAAGCCATATTTCCGATAAATATGGCAACCATAAAAATGGTGTCTCCGCATGCGGACGATGCCGGCACACCCTTTTTATGGGAGCAGGACATTGGGAAATGCCCCAGGCGTGATATCAGCCAATGGGGAACTGGCAGACAGGTCATGAGTCCCCTCGTTCTGTAGCTAAATTCATAACTGTCACAATGAGAGCATTGGCGTCCGCCTACGACGCTCCCAGGCAAAGTTATGGCCCATATTCCATGTTGTGGATTGTCCATAACTCAAGCCAGGGGTGGAGCAGTGCTCCCTGTGAGGTCACGAAGGTAGGAGGGGACCTGGATCTGCCCAGGTTGATAACCCTACTTCGGCCATTTTCCAGTGTTCTTTCGCTGGGGGTCACGTGTAGGAAACATCTGTGGGAGTTCCTGGAAACCTGGTCTACAGCGCCCCCCTGTGGCCAGACGCACAAGGTAACTGATTGAATTGCATACCTGTTGTAAACCATGCTTTATCTGTAACTGTACTCTGACCTATGTATATTCTGTAGATTCCCTATTGTATATATTGTAGTTTCTAGTGTGGCTTTAGGCTGATTAAATTATATAATTAATCTTGGGCTGTTCTGTTATCTCGATCTTGAATCCCACGTCTGTGTGTTCGGCTAATAGTTACCGTAAATCGGTTGGTGGCAGCGAATTGTGCCAAGGATTATTGTGGGGAGGCCAGTGAGATTCGGGGAGATTTTATATATTCCGCCCGCGGAGGTCGGGGGAATATATACCTTACTCTCACCGGGGACCCTTCAATAATCGGCATAAGTAGTATAGCGGCCTCCTTGCTTATGGTCGGGCAATTCCATAATTGGCCTGACTATAAGAGGGGCGCTAGAGAGCGCGTCACGTGCTCTGTCTGTCGGTCGGGAGGTATAAAGGAGGGGTGACCCCCACTTGTTACCCCCCGATTGTGACGTACTGGTAGCCAGCGCGGGGGATTTCTGAGTGACCCCCCCGGTGGTTTGTGACATATTGGTGGCATAGCGGTGGGATCGAGATAATAGTGTGTGTGAGTGTGAGACCCATACTCCCAGACACTAAAGACTGCCTGCAGCAGCTGTGGCTGCTGGGGTCTTCAGACTAGCTCAACACTAGAGTGTCAGAGTGCAGATACTGTAAGGTGTGTGGAGGCATCAGGTGTCAGTTCTGTGTCAGTGACCAAAAGTCTGCAAGAATGGCTGATGGCACCAGGAGCAGAGCTATGCAACTGGCCAATGCTAAGGCAGGAGCCGAAGAGAGGGAGGACGGTGCTGTGGACAGCAATGAGGAGGTTGCCCACGAGTCCTCCAGGAGCTCGACGCCAGAAAACCGTTCTGCCGAGGACATTGCACAACCTGGCACTGCTGGACAAGATGAGGAGGAGCTCACCCAAGGTTCCTCAACGAGCCAGATGCCAGCCCTCCGCTCTGAAAGGGACAGTGAATCGCCTAGCTCTGCAGCGTGCCGCAGATCACCACGTGCCATTCCACCGAGCCTGGGAGGCTCGGATAGCCTTCTTCAAATGGCTATGGCCCTTCTCCAGGCTGGAGACCAGAAGGGCTACAAGGAACTCCTGGCAGAGCGCAGGGCAGAGCGGCAGGCAGCGCGTGACGCTGAGGCTGCGGAGCGGCACGCAGAGCGTGAGGCTGCGGAGCGAGAGCGGCAGGCAGCGCGTGAAGAGCGAGAGCGAGAGCGACAGGCAGACCGTGACTACCAGCTGCAGCTAGCTCAGCTCCGGCCCTCATCAGCCACACGTGACCTTCGAGACACCAAACTTCCAAAGGTCCGTGTTGAGGACTTCCCAGTGCTGGAGAAGGATGGAGACTTGGACTCTTTCTTGACTGCTTTTGAACGGACTTGCTTGCAGCACCATCTGGACAAGGACCAGTGGGCCAAATACCTGACCCCCCGTTTAAGGGGTAAGGCCCTGGATATCCTTGGGGACTTGCCTGCTGAGGCAGATCAGGGCTACGACACCATCAAGCGGGCCCTGATCCAACAGTACAACCTCACTCCGGAGTCCTACCGCAAGAAGTTCCGGACCCTGCAGAAGGGACCAAAGGACTCCTGGGCTGACCACCGGCGGGCACTTGCCCGAGCTGCCGACCACTGGACCCAAGGCCTGCAGCTTTCCACCGGACCAGAGATCCTGGACTTGGTCATCACGGAGCAACTCTTGTGGAACTGCCCTGGGGATCTCCGCCAGTTCATCCGAGACCAGAAGCCCAAGGGGTCCACGGCTACAGCTGCCCTTGCCGATGACTACACCAACAACCGGGCCCCTGAGGCCAGGAGAGCGGCCACCAGCAGCACCTGGAGAGGGGGTAAGATGAACTCTGCGACTGCCCCACCTGCCCCTAGACTGCAGGGGGTGTCCCCCTCAACTCCCCTCTCCAGGCCCGTGGCAGAACCAAGACGGTGCCACCAGTGCAACCTACCTGGACACTTCAAGGCCATGTGCCCTCAGCGTCCCAAGGCCCCGGCTCCGTCCCCGTCCCAAGGGCCGCCCAAGGTGTATTGTGTGGGTGGGGGTGGTGGTAGGTCCCTGGACAGCTTCCAACCTGTCACCGTCGGCCGGTCTGTGACCATAGGACTGCGAGACAGCGCCTCGGAGGTGACTCTGGTGCGGCCTGAGATGGTGTCCCCCCAAGACTTGATCCCTGGAAAAACCCTTGCTGTCTCCGGGATTGGAGGCACTGACCCGGCGCTGCCTGTTGCTGACATTTATGTGGACTGGGGCGCAGGGCGAGGGGTGAGGGAGGTGGGGGTAACTGATCGGATCCCTGCAAACGTGCTACTTGGGACAGATTTGGGGCAGATAACCTCCCAGTTTGGGCCCCAACCAAGGGCTGAACCTTCAGCCCGTACTGACGTGCCTCCGGACAATGTTAATGTGTTATCTATGAATGATGTAAGGGAGGAGGGAGTGAACTCTGATATTTCTGCTTGCATAGACACCATAGACACACACGCAGCTGCAGCTGTGACAGGAGGGGAGGGGGTCAGAGAAAGGTGTGACAATGCCTCTACAAGTAACCAGCCTGTGAGCTGGGATCTGTTGCCCTCTGCAGGGATAAGCAGAGAGCAGGGTGCTGCAGGGGGAGGACTAGTGTGTGGGGTGGGGGCTACCACAGCAAATGTGGGGTCCCCAGAGATTTCACAGCGGGGTTCTGTTGCTGCAGGAGGGGAACAGGCAGGTGAGATTGGGGCCGGTCCAGGAGCGGAAGTGCTCCCAGGTAAGATCTCGGTGCATGGTTCCCCCACAACCGGGGTGTCAGGAAGCCAGGTAGGTCTGCCTGAACCGGTGACTTGGTCAGGAACGGAGGAGGAGCAGGCACGACCCACGGTCGCAGCGGCTGTGGCCGCTGTCACCCGCAGTGGGAGTGCTGGAAGCCAAGGGGCCTCCCGGAGGTCCGATAGCTCTTCCCCTTCTGACCAAGTGGCAGCCGAGTCAGGTGGAGGCCAGGACACAGGTCCCGGGGTACTGACTGAAGATGTGACAGTCTCGTCGATTCTGGCCACATCTAGTCAGGGGTTTCAGGCAGCGTTAGAGGCTGACGACAGCCTGAAAGCTCTTAAGGAGCAGGCGGCACAGCCTCCCTCGGACTCGGACCCGGAGCGAGTGGTCTGGGACCAAGGACGGCTGTACCGGGCCACGGTCCAGCAGGGTTCCCCGGAGGCGTGGCCCAGGGACCGACAGTTGGTGGTACCCTATCCGTTCCGGACGGAGTTGTTGCGGATCGCACATGAGATTCCGATGGCCGGACACCTAGGGATCGCTAAGACCAAGGCCAGGTTAAACCAGCATTTCTACTGGCCAAAAATGGGGGCCGATGTGGCTGCCTACTGCCGTTCGTGTGAAACCTGTCAGAGAGTGGGGAAGGCGGGGCCACACCCCAAAGCCCCACTAGTATCTCTGCCAATCATCGATGAGCCTTTCAGGAGGGTGGCTGTGGATCTGGTCGGCCCGCTGGCCATCCCCAGCAGCTCCGGGAAACGCTTCATACTGACGGTAGTGGACTATGCCACCCGGTACCCAGAAGCAGTGGCCTTGTCGTCCATTCGGGCTGACAAGGTGGCCACCGCATTGCTGGAGATTTTCTCCCGAGTGGGTTTTCCCCAGGAAATGCTCACTGACCGGGGGACCCAATTCATGTCCCAGCTGATGGAGGCCCTCTGTAAGCAGGTCCAGGTGCGACATCTGGTGGCCAGCCCGTACCATCCACAGACTAATGGCCTGTGCGAGCGGTTCAATGGCACCTTAAAGCAGATGCTTAAGATGTTGGTCGACTCCCATGGGCGTGACTGGGAGCGGTATCTCCCACACCTGTTATTTGCTTACCGGGAGGTTCCACAGGCCTCAACAGGATTCTCACCGTTTGAGCTCCTGTACGGGCGACGTGTGCGGGGCCCCCTGGCTCTGGTGAAAGAGGCTTGGGAAGGGGATTTGGCCACCCCTGGAGTGTCGGTTATCGAGTATGTCATCGAGTATGTCATGCGCTTCCGGGACAAAATGCAGGCCTTGACGCAACTGGTACACGACAATATGGCTCAAGCCCAGGCCGATCAGAAGCGTTGGTACGACCAGAACGCTTGTGAGAGGACCTACCAAGTGGGTCAAGAGGTGTGGGTACTGGTCCCCGTACCACAGGACAAGCTTCAGGCAGCCTGGGAAGGCCCATACCTCGTGTACCAGCAGCTCAACCCTGTAACGTACCTGGTCACCCTGGACCCTGCCCGTGGAAGGCGGAAGCCCTTCCATGTGAACATGATGAAGGCACATCATGAGCGGGAGGCATGTGCGCTCCCCGTGTGCAACCTGCCCGAGGAGGGAGAAGCGGAAACCCTCTTGGATATGCTAGCCCAGGTTAGGGCAGGCGGATCCATTGAGGATGTGGAGGTTGGCCACCAGCTCTTGGAGGACCAACGGTCCCAGCTGTGGGCCACCCTACACCCCTTCCGGGGGTTGTTTACCAACCAGCCCGGAAGGACTGACTTGGCTGTCCATCACGTGGACACTGGGGATCATCCCCCGATCCGGCGTTCAGCATATCGGGTCTCCCTGGAGGTGCAGCAACACATGCGCCAGGAGATTGACGAGATGCTGAAGCTGGGGGTGATCCAGGCATCCAACAGCGCTTGGGCCTCGCCTGTAGTCCTCGTCCCTAAGAAGGACCGAACCACTCGGTTCTGCGTGGACTACAGGGGGCTCAATGCTGTCACGGTCGCCGATGCGTACCCAATGCCACGCATCGATGACCTGCTCGATCAGTTGGCCGGGGCTCAGTACCTGACCATCATGGACCTGAGCCGGGGATATTGGCAGATCCCCCTGACTCGCAAGGCCAGGGAACGCTCTGCCTTTATTACCCCATTTGGACTGTACGAGTCCACGGTGATGCCATTCGGGATGAGGAATGCCCCTGCCACTTTCCAGCGGATGGTCAACACCCTGCTCAAGGGACTTGAAGGGTACGCGGCCGCGTACCTGGATGACATTGCCGTCTTCAGTCCCACCTGGGAGGACCACCTAGAGCATCTAGCACAGGTGCTCAGGCGGATCCACCGGGCAGGTTTGACCATCAAGCCGGGAAAGTGTCAGCTGGCCATGAGCGAGGTCCAGTACCTCGGTCACCGGGTAGGTGGGAGAACACTGAAGCCCGAGCCTGAGAAAGTGGAAGCCATCGCATCCTGGCCCACCCCCAGGACCAAGAAGCAGGTGATGTCCTTCTTGGGGACCGCTGGGTACTATAGGAGGTTTGTTCCATGCTATAGTAGCCTGGCAAAGCCCTTGACGGACCTCACCAAGAAGAAGCTGCCCGCTGCAGTCGATTGGACAATGGACTGCGAGACAGCCTTCCGGGCCCTAAAGGACGCCCTGTCCAGCCCGCCCGTGCTACAGGCAGCCGACTTCACGCGGCCGTTTGTAGTACAGACCGACGCCAGTGACTTCGGCCTCGGTGCGGTGCTCAGCCAGGTGGACTCTGCGAGCCAAGAGCACCCAGTCTTGTACCTGAGCAGGAAGCTGTTACCAAGGGAAGTTGCCTATTCCACGATGGAGAAGGAGTGCCTGGCCATAGTGTGGGCCCTGCAGCGTCTGCAACCCTATCTATACGGGCGCCACTTCATCGTGGAGACGGACCACAATCCCCTCAGCTGGTTGCACACCGTCTCTGGGACGAATGGGCGATTGTTGCGATGGAGCCTTGCGCTCCAGCAATACAACTTCACCATTCGCCACAAAAGGGGCCGTGACCACGGTAACGCAGACGGGCTGTCCCGACAAGGAGAGGTCGCGGACGGGCGCACGGGGGAACACCGGAGTGTGCTGCCCCCTAGCGCCCTCAAAAGGGGGGAGGTGTGAGGCAAATCCCGGGATATGAAGATGAATTATGACTCCAGTCATAATCCCTCATCACTCCCTGGCAGTGCCCCCTCCCTTCTTGTTCTCAGTGTTCCACTTACACCTCCATGGCCATGTCCTGTGATATGGAAATGAGGTGGTGTGGGAACAATGGACACAGGATGACTCCCTGCCGTCACCCTGTAACAAGAGTTGTATCTCATTAGCAAGGCTATGGAAATAGCCAGACAGAACGACTCCAGTAAAAAATGGTTCATATCTCGCAAGCCATATTTCCGATAAATATGGCAACCATAAAAATGGTGTCTCCGCATGCGGACGATGCCGGCACACCCTTTTTATGGGAGCAGGACATTGGGAAATGCCCCAGGCGTGATATCAGCCAATGGGGAACTGGCAGACAGGTCATGAGTCCCCTCGTTCTGTAGCTAAATTCATAACTGTCACAATGAGAGCATTGGCGTCCGCCTACGACGCTCCCAGGCAAAGTTATGGCCCATATTCCATGTTGTGGATTGTCCATAACTCAAGCCAGGGGTGGAGCAGTGCTCCCTGTGAGGTCACGAAGGTAGGAGGGGACCTGGATCTGCCCAGGTTGATAACCCTACTTCGGCCATTTTCCAGTGTTCTTTCGCTGGGGGTCACGTGTAGGAAACATCTGTGGGAGTTCCTGGAAACCTGGTCTACAGCGCCCCCCTGTGGCCAGACGCACAAGGTAACTGATTGAATTGCATACCTGTTGTAAACCATGCTTTATCTGTAACTGTACTCTGACCTATGTATATTCTGTAGATTCCCTATTGTATATATTGTAGTTTCTAGTGTGGCTTTAGGCTGATTAAATTATATAATTAATCTTGGGCTGTTCTGTTATCTCGATCTTGAATCCCACGTCTGTGTGTTCGGCTAATAGTTACCGTAAATCGGTTGGTGGCAGCGAATTGTGCCAAGGATTATTGTGGGGAGGCCAGTGAGATTCGGGGAGATTTTATATATTCCGCCCGCGGAGGTCGGGGGAATATATACCTTACTCTCACCGGGGACCCTTCAATAATCGGCATAAGTAGTATAGCGGCCTCCTTGCTTATGGTCGGGCAATTCCATAATTGGCCTGACTATAAGAGGGGCGCTAGAGAGCGCGTCACGTGCTCTGTCTGTCGGTCGGGAGGTATAAAGGAGGGGTGACCCCCACTTGTTACCCCCCGATTGTGACGTACTGGTAGCCAGCGCGGGGGATTTCTGAGTGACCCCCCCGGTGGTTTGTGACAGGCATTTAAGATTAAAATCAACATTCATTGAAATGAAAGTGGTTACAGTTCAGGTACAAAACTCGGCTACTGCAAATACTTAACAGTTAGGCACTGTCATGATAGTGTCTCTCACTACGAGATCTTGTAATGTCATCCTCAAAAAGATAAACTGCCAATGACAGTGACTACACAGTAGGCTTTGGGATGGTTCGCCCACCAGTGGACACCACCTGTGTTCCCCCCTAGAGTGATACAACCTTCATTCTTGACATCACCTTTCCTTTCTAGAATCATAGACCCAACTCCTTACTCAGGACCTGACATTACCATTAGTGCAGGGGACGTCTACCCGCCATGTGGCATAACCACACTTTGCCTATTTCCTGATATAATTTCCTGACATAATTACATAACTTGGGTAACATGACATCTAGTGACAACCATGAATATTACAACATTAGCATATTACAGTCATAACTAGCAAACCATGATCAGTATGCATAAAACAAGTATAATTCTTGATTAGCATGTAACATTATAAATGTAATGAGAAGAACTTTGGAATTAGAAGAAACGTGTCAAAGCAGTGTACCCCTGGGGCACACTCTTACAGGAGCGTGGTATTGTTACCTTTTATGTTTGCTGAACAAAGGCACTGTTCACTACAAATATTTTATAAAGTAGATTTAATACATCAAAAGGGATACTCCCTGAACTATTTTTTTTTATAGAGGATCTTTCATTGTCTGTTACTAATAAGTTTCTTGAAAAATCGATCTGCAGTAGTCTCTTATTAAATTGAATTTTGTTGTTCAGCCGCATAACATGTTATAACTTGATGAAACAGTACATTTCACAACCTGTACAGCCTTTATAAAAAATAATGCATTAGATACACAGTCTATTACCGTATAGATGGTAAGAAGAAGACGGCACAGAAAAAATGTAGTTCAACATATCCTTTAGGTTCCATTTACATTGAACATCCACCTTACTAAGGGAAAGTGGGAATGTTTAGTATATTTGCCTTCTTTTCTTCCTCTGGGCCCTGTGTCTGTAAAGCAAGCTAGGTTTTAGAATAGTTGATGTGGATTTTTTAAGCCATAGGTCACGGTAAGCTCATGAACCAAAGGCAATAGCATAGCAGACAGGGAATATCAAATGGCAAGTTGATCAGCAACAACCAGGACTACACTGCAAGGTATGCAAGACAGCAGGTAGTCTAGCAGAGCAGGAACTTTAGAAGATAAAGAGCTAGGAGTGTGGAAAAGTATCAAAATTGAGGGGGACCGCACACCGTTTTTAACACTAGAAGTCCCAGAGAGGGGTCATTTAACATTTCTACCTTTGGAACCCAGAGACGGGTCGAATGACCTGAAGGATTTTAGCTAACATCCTATAATCAGTCTCTGTCCCTTGTGTGCTTCAGTGAGTAGTGTCCGGGTAACCCGCCTAACCTAATAGTAAGGGCGTGATAATAGGTTGCTGGCTGGATACCATGCGCATACGAGTGTGAACAGTGCCCTATGCGCGCCACTTGTGTGCAATTTACCTTGCACCTGTGAAGTGTCCATCATGTTGAGAGGTTTGTCTGCATCCTGTTGGTGCATTAGATGTGTTGGCCTGGGCTAACTGGACTGGTTGGCCCCTTTTTTGCTGTGAGTATATTAACATCCTATAATCACCATCTTTTGTTCTGTAATTAAGGCCATTACTGTCGCACCACAGGAGGTTGTTGTTTTCCATTGACTTTAGCCATTTAGTTTCTTGTTAGTTCTATTCAGTTTATCATCAGTCATTTGACCCTCATTTGGGACTTCAGGGGGGGAGCTCGAAATTTCTGGGACTTCTAGTGTTAAACCCCTTCACCCCCGAGCGAGTTTCTGTTTTTATTTTTTGCTCCCCTTCTTCCGAGAGACATAACTTTTTTATTTTTCTGTCAATCTTGCCATATGAGGGCGTGTTTTTTGCAGGATGAGCTGTACTTTTTAATGAAGCCATGAGTTTTACCATATAGTGTACTGGAAAACAGCAAAAACGTTTCAAGTGCGGTAAAACTGCAAAAAAAGTGTGATTGTACATAGTGGTTGGGATATTTTATTCACCATGTTCACTATATGATAAAACTGATGTGTTGGTGTAATGTCTCAGGTCGGTACAAGTTTGTAGCCACCAAACATGTATAGGTTTAGTTTTATCTAAGGGGTTAAAAAAATTCACAAGTTTGTCCAAAAAAAGTGGCATTATTTTAGCGCCATTTTCCGAAACCCGTATCGTTATCATTTTTCGGGATCTATAACTCAGTGACGGCTTATTTTTTGCATCTTTTGCTGACGTTTTTACTGGTACCATTTTTGCGCAGATGCTATGTTTTGATTGCCTGTTATTGCATTTTGCGCAAAATTTGCGGCGACTAAAAAAAACGTAATTTTGGCATTTGCAATTTTTTTGCCGCTACACCGTTTACCCATCAGATTAACTGATTTTAGATTTTGATAGATCGGGCATTTTTGAACACGGCGATACCAAATGTGTGTATATTTTTTATTTTTTTAACCCTTTAATTTTCAATGAGCCGAATGGGGAGTGATTTGAACTTTAAGGTTTTTTAATTTTTTTTTTAATTTTTTAAAACTTTTTTTCAACTTCTTTTTTTATTTTAGTAGGTTTCTTAGGGGACTATAACGATCATCAGTCTGATCACTCTTCCATTTCTCCAGATCATACCTACACAGCTGAGATCTGGAGAAAAGTGGCTTTACTCTCACACACTGCCCTCTGCCGGGAGTGAGAGAAATTGACTTATGATAGCTACAGGAGTCATCACATGACCCTGTGCTACCATGGCAACCACTGGAGGTCACGTGATCATGTCACGTGACTTCCGATGGGGGTGGGTAAGTTACCTTTATGGTGGTGCGCATTTACATCTCGCTGTCAGATTTGGCAGCGAGATGTAAGGGGTTAATAAGCACGGGGATTAACCTCACAAAATCCATGACGTACCCAGTACATTATGTGTCGTAAAGAGGTTAAAATGATTTATTTAAATAACTATTAAAAATCTGCATGCGGAGCCTCTTATTTTGACACACAGCCAAGATAAGTGCATGGCTGGGGGCTGCAGTCTGTAGGTGTATGCTTTATCTGTAATTGGTATCATAATATGGGGAAACTCTACACCAATTTTTAAATTTAATTTAATTTTACATCAATCTAGACACACACAGCACCTCTGATTGGTTGCCGTCAGACACGCTGTCACACAGGCTTGGGGTGCTGTCTAACTGCAACCAATCAGAGACACTGGGACTGCTGATGGGCGGGGGAAGCAGTTCATATGCATGAAGGGTAATGAGGAGCCCTGGAAGTAGAGTGAGCGGCCTGGAAGCAGAGTTACAGGTTTTGTATAAAGCGCTTGTTCTAATCCACCTATCCCTTCTTCCACCATTTCTAAGTGCCTGATTCGGGTCCCCATAGACTTATATGGGGACCGGTATCTAGCCAGATATCCGGGATCAATTCTGGATCCAAACCACAGGTTTTTTTTAACCTGGTTGCAACCACCGATCCCGGGTATCTGTCAGTCCACCCATAACTACTTACCACTATTGTTTCACCTTAATGTATGCGGATTAAACCTTATTGTGCATTGTCTTAATCATATAATATATACAGTATGAGCTCTCACATTGCCTCTTATACACAGTATGAGCCTTCCTGTAGCCCCCTATATTCAATATGAGCCCCACATTGCTTCCTAAATACAGTATGAGCGCCATCCCATACACATATGAAAAAACAACAACACATACTCACCGTGCTTCTTTTCTCCCTGACACTTTGCTCCTGTCTCTGGTGCACTGACTCTCTGTACAGCACACGTAAGGATGTGATATAATTGCGTCTGCTGTCTGACACGCTGATTGGTAGGAGAGGAAGCCAGCGGCTATGCCTTCCACCAGTGTAATCATCGCTGTCTCCATCCTGAGGGCAGTAGCGATGGATGGGTAGTTGGTGAGGTTATACTGTGGCCTGTGGGCCCCTATTTTTAGCTCTTGGTTGTCTCAGTCCAAGGGCTGGACTGGAACAACCAGAGGGCCGGCTGTGGCCTGGGTGTCACAATTTAAACAGCTTTGCACTAAACAATATTAGTATATTTACTTGAATAAGACTGGCCTTTTTTTAATTACCTTTTTCTGGGTCAACAGGGATTTAAGTATAAATACAGTGGCATGCAAACGTTTTGGCACCCCTGGCCAAAATTACTGTTACTGTGAACAGTTAAGCAAATTAAAGATAACACATTTCCTTTGTATTTTAGCAAAAAAAAAATTTAAATAAAAATTTAAATAAAAAAATAATGTTTTACATTTTTAAATTAACAAAAAAGGAAAATGGGAAGATACAAAATTTTGACACCCTGCATGGTTAGTATCTAAGGGCACCCCCTTTGGCAAGTATCACAGTTTGTAAATGCTTTTTGTAGCCAGCCAAGAGTCTTTCAAATCTTGTAAGAGGGATTTTCATCATTTTGTTCCTTGGAAAAGTCTTCCAGCTGTGTGAGATTCCTGGGTCGTCTTGCATGCACTGCTCTTTTGAGGTCTAGCCACAGATTTTCAATGCTGTTCAGATCAGGGGACTGTGAGGGTCATTGTAAAACCTTCAGCTTGTGCCTTTTATGATAGTCTATTGTAGATTTTGACATGTGTTTAGGATCATTATCCATTTGTGGAAGCCATCCTCTTTTCAACTTCAGCTGGTTTACAGCAAAGTTTCTGTGAGAGCTGCTCGTAGGATTGTTAGAGAGGCAAATCAGATCCCCATATACCTCATATAGCAGACTCTGTAGTTGTAGTACCTTGTTCTACTGTTCACAGATTCCTGCACAAATATGGCCTTCATGGAAGAGTCATCAGAAGAAAACCTTTGCTGTGTCCTCAATAAAAAATTCAGCATCAGACGTATGCAATAGTTTATCTAAACAAGCCTAATGCATTTTGGAAACAAGTTCTGTGGTCCGGTGAGGTTAAAATAGAACTCTTTGGCCACAATGATCAAAGGTAAGTGTGGAAAAAAGGGCACAGAATTATAAGAAAAAACATGACACCAACCATTAAGCATGGGGGTTGATCAATCATGCTTTGGGGTTGTGTTGTAGCTAATGGCACAAGGAATGTTTCACAGGTAGAGGAAAGAATGGATTCAATGAAATTTCAACATATTCTTGACGCAAACATAACACCATGTGGAAAAAAGCTGAATTTGAATTTGAAAAGTGGATGATGAATCCTAAGAGGATAATGATCCTAAATACACATCATAATCCACAATAAACTACCTCAAAAGGTGCAAGATGAAGGTTTTACAATTGTCCACACAGTCCCCTGATCTGGACATCAGGAATCTCACAGAACTAGAAGACGTTTCCAAGGAAGAATGCATGAAAATTCCACTAACAAGAATTGAAAGATGAAAATATTTTTTTTGTCTAAAATATAAGGGAAATATGTCATTTTTAACTTAATGTCTTGTATAGATGATTTAATCTTGAACCTGTTTAAATGTTCACAATAACAGTCATTTTGACCAGGAATGGGCAAACTTTTGCATGCTACTGTAGATGAAATTTGCTGGATTTAGGTGTTTTTTTTTCAATCCACTAATTGTCACATGTATAGGGACAAACTCAGGGCTAGTTTTACCTTGCAATCTGGGACCATGCACTTTATATGTAGTTTTTTCCTTTGGCCACATTAAGGGATAATTACTTTTCTGGTGCAGCAGCAAACTTGCTCAGCTGGCAGCAGTTAATCACTTCCTGCCTGGTAATAAGCCCTCTGCTTCCTGGACTTGTTGCTGGTTATTCTATTCAGTTAGGAGCTAGCCTGGGAATATAGAGGACATGGTTGTTACTGCTGTTGCTGTCTGCCGCGGTTTGTGCATTTGTTTTTGTACTACCTCCTTTCCCTTGTTATCCCTTCCCATATATCCTTGGTTGTTCCTGGTGTATGTTTTAGGTGTGTATGAGGCTTTATTTTACCTCTGTCTGTTTTTCATTTATAGTGGGTGTTTGGGATCTCTGTCCTAGTCGGTCCCCGGGGTGCTGTGGTGGTGGAGACTTTGTCATCAGAACCAGGATAGGAGGCAGGGCCAGATTGGGGGATCGAACCTCCCTACCTTTAAGGGTACCTCCAAGTTTGAGGGTGAGCTCAGGGACCCCAGGGTTTCCCGTGTCCCCTGGACATCCATTACACACCCGTCCCTGACACTCACCAGGTAGTAATGTAAACTATAATAACATTTTATAGCCAATATGACAAAGATAAGCTTTGAAAGGAGAATAACTCAGTATAGACAGAATATTAAGTCTAATCATTATAAAAGGATGGAACCACTACACTCAAGTTACTAGAAAACTTGGAATTTTTACAACTGTGAATTTGCATAACGCTGAGTGATAAACCTGGGTGACTGAATAAAAATGTTAACAACCTGAGAGAAACAGCTCAACAAGAACTTTTCCTTTTTATGGGACAATACTTACTCAACGCACAGGTAGTAAAGGGAAATACTCATTTATTTCTTGGATAAGTGATAACAAGCTAAATAAAATAAGATGTTCAAAGGCACGAAGCTAAAGTCATTCCAATCCCATAAACAAACATTACATTTTTTCTTCTAGAGTGTGGCAGGGAGAGAGAGGTGATGAAATTACTAGAGATGAATGAGCTGTTTCAGTAAATAAGTGATTGGATTTGCTGAACGTAAGCTAATTTGTGAATTTGCCGTGGTGCACAGTATGATCTTCACTGCTAGACTGCTAGTCAGATGCCAGAAAAAGTGATCACTTTAGCACATTATTTTTAAATGTATGTTAAATCGTAGCCTATCACTCATTTCACATTTCTTGAATTTATAAGGATGCAGTCACCAAACAAAAAAGCAAATTCACTGTCTGATTTAGTAAGGATAGTTTAATCATACATCATAAATAGAAATAAAAAAAAAACATCAGTGCTCAATGGTTTAGAATGAATAATGTCCTGGCTAAAATACTAGGTAAGGTTAAATCAAGTGGCTTGGCATTTAACAAATGGCAGATAAAATTATTGCAAACTAAATGAGGATACTATAAGTGTATAACCCAATTA
The DNA here is from genome assembly GCF_048569485.1 of Anomaloglossus baeobatrachus. Taxonomy (NCBI): domain Eukaryota; kingdom Metazoa; phylum Chordata; class Amphibia; order Anura; family Aromobatidae; genus Anomaloglossus; species Anomaloglossus baeobatrachus. The sequence continues at coordinate 477,876,446 of NC_134356.1, forward strand.
TACACTATCAATAGAACCAAATTAGTAGTCCGAAACAATGTCAGTGCTAGTGCAAATAAACAGTATGGTATGAGATGTATATAGAACGTACATGGATAGCATTCACTTTGACTATTGATGGCAAAGAAAATGTGCAGAACAGACACAGCTCATTCTACTGCAAGAGTACAACAGCTCAAATGTATCCAAATGTAGGTAGCAGTATGAATGTCACTGTAAAGCTATGTGTGCACATTGCATCTTTGTGGTGGCCACAAAGATGCACGTTTTTGACTACCAAAAACCGCACTCGTGGCCAAAACCGCTACATCTGAAGCTCACAGCGAGCGCCATAGAACATGACTGCCTGGTGTGAGCTTCACGCAGCAACTGAAGTGAGCTGCGCGATCAGTGGTGACATCACTCAGGTGATTTGTGGCCACAGGTGGAGGACTCCAGCTGTGTCCGTGTCTAACCTGAGTGACGTCACCACTGATTGCGCCACTCATTTCAGTTGCTGCATGGAGCTCACAGTGGGCAGTCATGTTCTATGGCACTCGCTGTAAACTTCAGATGTAGCAGTGGTGGAAGCATTGTGGGGCCTTGTGTGGATTACGTCGGACCTGCGGGGGTGTTTTTGGGATTAATAAAGTGGTGAAAGGGTGCTTTCTTGTCTTTTATTTCAAGTAAAGGATTTTTCAGTGTTTGTGTTTCTTTACTTCACTTACAGATTAGTTATGGGGGTGTCTCATAGACGCATGCCATCACTAATCTAGGACTTAGTGGCTACTGTGGGCTGCCATTAACTCCCTCATTACCCCGATTACCACCCCACCAGGGCAATTAGGAAAAGCTGGGTAAATGGTTGGGACTGTTAAATCTAATGGATGGATGTGGCAATTCCTGGCGTCTGCTGGCTGACATTTTTAGGCTGGGGGGTGCCCAATAACCATGGGTATCCCCAGACTAAGAACACCAGCTCCCAGCTATCAGGCTTTATTTGTGCTGGTATCATAATATGGGGGTATCCTACACCATTTTTATTTTTTTATTTATTTTAATGTATGATATAGACCCACCCACCAGCATCTGTGATTGGAAGCCTCAGACACGCTATCACTCAGCGTGGGGGCTCGTCTGACTGCAACCAATCAGAGACGCCAGTGGGCAGGGGAAGCAGTGAATATGTATGAGCCTGAAATGAGAATCGCACTACTCTCGCGTTACACCGGTGTAATGTGATGTTTATCTCGCCCCCTTAGACTTGAATGGGTGCGAGTGAAACAGGATTGCATTCCACTTGCAGCATGGTGAGACTGTTTTCTCGATCCGATTAGGGCTGAGAAACAAATCCCTCATGGGAGCTGCCCCATGGAGTAATATTGGTCCGAGTGGAATGCAATTTTTTTTAACACATCCCACTTGCTCTGTATTACTTACAGAGTGTGCTGACCATCTACATCCATGTTTCTGCCCTAAAGGTACTGGCTAACTATCTATGTGTATGGGGGACTTCGGATCTCCCCAAAATAGATTATGTCAACAGACGAAGGATGAGGCCTTTAAATCATTTTGTTCTGATGGGAGATACAATATTTGAACCAAAGTATCTTAATTATTAAGATCACGCTTTTTAGTCAGTCCCATTATAACACATTTATAAAATTCAGCCCCTAGCCATGCAGTCTGCCTTTACAAATGTTTGTGAGAGAACAGTTCATTTTAAAGAGCGCTCTAAGTTCAAGTGTGACACTGAAATAGGATGTCTACAACTTGGTTCAAAAAATGTATTTTCTTCTAATTATTTTGCCTTTAGCTGTGAGTGGTACGATTGAAAATTGACAGCTTTTAGGACACAGAAACTCAGCTATAAAGTAGCAGATAATGTAAAGCTACAGAGTGGGTTCACCGAGAGCTGAAATGCAGTCTATAGAAGTCACCGATGCTCTCCTGACTCAATAAATGCAGATTTCCAAACCTCCTCTTGCATTAACATCACCACAAACATTGTGCTCACGGATCTTCATGGCTTCGGTTTCCATGTCTGAGTAGATGCATAGAAATCTTACATCAAGCACAATGCAAAGCGGTGGAAGGAGTGGTGAAAAGCACAGTACCATTAGACTATGAAACATAAAAACATGTTCTGTGCAGTGACACATTATGGTTTTTTTTGGCAGTCTGATAGAAAAGTCTGGGTTTGGTAATGCATTGTGTCTAGGGCAGAGTGGATCCGGACTATAAAAGTCCGGATCTGCGTGGTTTCAGTGCTATCTGTGTGCCGGACCAGGGCGCGGGATTCCGGGTGCATGATCCGGATTCAGCAATTAATAAAAATAAACAAAACAAGAAATAAATAAGAGTTTCATACTTACCGAGACTTGGTGTCTTGGCGGTACACTGCTTCTGGGTTGCGTATTCACTTCCTGAACTGTCCATTGCATACACACCGCTTTCCGTGTTTTCCCCGCACACCGGCCATCCTCTCATCTGTGATTGGTTCCAGGCTGACGGGCCCCCAACCTGTGACAGTCTCTGCTGCAGTGATCACTTATCACGGCTCAGGCTACACTCAGAGCTGGCAGTCTTCTCTATGACTGCTCACTCTGAGATGTAGCAGAGCTAGATGTGTCGTCGTGGGATCTCCTGTGGATTACGCCATAGCTGCAGGGTGTTGGGGGTTAATAAAGTGGTGAAGGAGGGTGCGTTTTGTACTTTATTTGAAATAAAGAATTTTTCTCTGTCTTTGTTTATTTACATTCAATTACAGGTTTGTGATGTAGGTATCTGATAGACGCCTGTGCCATCACAAACCTAGGGTTTAGTAGCAGCTGTGCGCCGCTTTTAACCCCTGCTATTACCCCGATTGGCACCACATCAGGCCACCGGGAAGAGTCAGTAATGCACCGGGATTGTCACATCTAATAGATGCGGCAATACTGGGCTGAGAATATACCAGCCCCCAGTCGGCGTTCTCATGGCTGGGAGGTGTAGATTGGATGCAGGAATATGGTGTCAAATTTCAGCACAAAATCTGCATCTCTTGGCCAAAAGAACTGTGATTTTTCTGCTAGGAGATGCAGGTCTGTGAACTCAGTGACCTCCACCTGAGTTCAGGTTACCTGCGATCACAGGTGAAGGACCATGGGAACCTCCAGCTGTGACCGCAAATGACCTGAGTGACGTCACCGCTCATTGCGCAGCTCATTCATTCTCTGGAGCTCACAGAGAGCGGTCGTGCTCTATGGCCTCTCTCTGTGATATTCAGATGTAGCAGAGCTGAAGCGGCGTGGGACCTCCTGTGGATTATGTCGGACCTGGAGGGGTGTGTTGGGGTTTAATTAAGTGATGAAGGAGGGGGTGTTTGTATTTTATTCCAAAGAAAGGATTTTTCTCTGTGTCTTGTTTATTTACTGTTATTTACAGGTTGTGATGCAGGTATCTGATAGACGCCTGTGCCATCACAAACCTAGGGTTTAGTAGCAGCTGTGCACCGCTATTAACCCCTGCTATTACCCCGATTGGCACCGCATCAGGCCACCGGGAAGAGTCGGTAATCCACCGGGATTGTCACATCTAATAGATGCGGCAATACCTGGCGGCTGCAGGCTGAGAACATACCAGCATTCTCATGGCTGGGGATGAAAATTGGGGGAGACCGCACGTTGTTTTTTTTTTTAATTATTTAACAAAAGAAAATCCGCATCCAGTTTCTCTTTTGATACACAGCCAAGATAAGCACAGGGCTAGGGGACAAAAACAGCGTCTAAATGTTTTTTGCTTCTTTTTAATTTTTGGACCAAGGGATGTAAATGTGTTAATTATTACATTTTTACACCATATTCCAGCACCCAATCTACACCTCCTACTAAAAAAAAAAATAAATTGCAAATTTGGTGCTGATATCTGGTGCAGATGATTTCAGCACCAAATGTGCACCTCCTGGCGAAAAAAATGCGGCAAAAAAAGCAGCAAAAAATGCGTTAAAACACTGTGTTTTTTTTTGCCAGGAGGTGTAGATTGGATGCAGGAATATGATGTAAAAATTTCTGCACCAAATTTGCATCCCTTGGCCTAAAAAAAAAAAAAAAAAAAAAAAAAAATTCTGCCAGCAGGTGGAAGTTTGGTTCTGAAATCTGGTTCAGACGATTTCAGCACCAAATGTGCACCTCCTGACAAAAAACTGGGGCACAAATCGCGGAAAAAAACATGGCAAAAAAAAATATCAAAACACTGCGGTTTTTTTTGCCAGGAGGTGTAGATTGGATGCAGGAATATGGTGTAAAATTTCAGCACAAAATCTGCATCTCTTCGCCAAAAAAACTGTGATTTTTCTGCTAGGAGATGCAGGTCTGTGAACTCAGTTACCTCCACCTGAGGTCAGGTTGCCTGCGATCACAGGTGAAGGACCATGGGAACCTCCAGCTGTGACCGCAAATGACCTGAGTGACGTCACCGCTCAATGCACAGCTTATTCATTCTCTGGAGCTCACAGAGAGCGGTCGTGCTCTATGGCCTCTCTCTGTGATATTCAGTTGTAGCAGAGCTGAAGCGGCGTGGGACCGCCTGATTACGTCGGACCTGGAGGAGGGGTGTGTTGGGGGTTAATAAAGTGGTGAAGGAGGGGGTGTTTGTATTTTATTCCAAAGAAAGGATTTTTCTCTGTGTCTTGTTTATTTACTGTTATTTACAGGTTTGTGATGCAGGTATCTGATAGACGCCTGTGCCATCACAAACCTAGGGTTTAGTAGCAGCTGTGCACTGCTATTAACCTCTCATTACCCCGATTGGCACCGCACCAGGCCACCAGGAAGAGCCGGTATCGCAACAGGATTGTCACATGTAATAGATGGGGCAATACCAGGCGGCTGTGAATACCAGCCCCCAGCCAGCGTTATCTTGGCTGGGGATGAAAATTGGGGGGGGGGGAACCGCGCGTTGTTTTTTTTTTTTAATTATTTATTTAAAAAGAAAAAAAAAAGCTGCATGCGGTTTTTCTTAGACCGGAATCACACATGCGAGGGACTCGAGCATGTCTGCCATGGCATCACCCGACAAAGCCTCGCACATGTGACTGGATACACAGCACAGATACAGCCTGACAGCTGTGGCTGCAGCTGAGGGCTATATCTGTGCTACCGATTGTTTATTTTTTACCTAATACTGACCCGCACACACTTGCACTGCTTTACCCGCCCACCGGCCATCCTGGTGCCTGTGATTGGTTGCAGTCAGCTGACACGCTGACACTCAGGGTGGGGGTGTGTCTAGCTGCAACCAATTACACGTGCCGGTGGGCAGGCAAAACAATGAATATTGAATTGTCGGCTCCGGAAGGTAAAAGTGTGACCCGGAAGGAGTGTGCCATGACAGCGCCTCGGTGAGTATGCCGCGCTCGCTCCCACCCCCCTATCCTCTCCACAAATGTTTTTAATCTCCAGATTCCGGTCTCCATTGACTTATATGGGCACCGGATTCCGGAGCAGATTGGACACTTTTTAAAATCTGGCAGTGATCCGCAGATCCCTGATTTTTGGGCGTTCGATCAGCAATTTAATGAGTAGATGTCCCAATATTTTGTCAATATAGTGTATGTTGCTTTCTGAGATGTCTGGCAGCAGCTTCCACCCGTCACCATGGAGGAATAGCCATCAGTGAAAAAATGGATAGTATATGGATTGCACAAAGATGGCAATGTGTGCTCTCAGTGACTTTTTCTTTGACCCATAGATTTGTAAGTATAATTTTGATCTTTGACTTGGGTCTGTAATGGTAATATCTCTGTGATTTTTCGGGGGCACTCGGTAAAAAAACCCAACCCACAGACAAATTCCATAGATTATAATTGGTACATGTTCTGTCCATGAAAAACATGGATAAAACACGTACATGGTTCACAGGCATCTGAAGGAGGCTACGATTATGGTTTTTCTAGTTAAAAAAAAATTATATATTGCTAGGTTGTTTGTAACAATTCTACCATAATATATTTGCATTAAATGAAGAGTTCAGAGAGGTATTCTGATACAGGAATATTTGATTGAGAGGTAAATGGTAAAAAGTAAAGCCTGCCTTAAATAATGTAGGTATATCTACCTCAATATGCTCCACTGAATTCAATGCATATTCACTGCAGTCTAGAAAGAACCAGTATAGTATCAATAAGGGCCACTTGCATTACAGTAAATTGGCTATCAATGCAAAGCTGCGTGTCACTTTTCCACTGCCACACAGTTAGAAATCAATTAGAGAGGAAAATTGCTGGATAATTCTCGCCACTTTCTGTTAAAAATAGCACCACACAGCAAGCAGTTGTCATCTGCTTGAATTGTGCAGACTATCTAACAGCATTTTTCATTAGTAGTTATGTATCTATTTTCTGCAACCAACATTATATTTAAATTGCTTTCCAATAAAAGGGGATATTGATAAGGCTGGTTTCACACTACGTCTTTTTAACATCCGTTGAAAACGTTATTTTAACGGAAGTATGGATCCTGTGCAAATCCGTTTTCACTTCAATGCATTTTCAATGGACTCGCGTCCACCTGCGTTCGCATGCGTTTGCGTCCGTTAGACGCAGGATCCGTCCTTTTGCGTTATTTTAACATGTTTCAAAAACGCAACATGTAGCGTTTTTTTGCTTTGTCAAAATAACGCATCTCACAGGATCCTTCACATTGCGCCGCGAGCTGCAATGCATTTCAATGAGTGCTGGATCCTGCCTAGCAGAATGCGTTCAGTTGCGTTGTAACAGGATCCTGCTTTTGTACTGAGCATGCCCAGAAAGTACTGAGCATGCCCAGAACCAGTCTCGCGTGATCTGTCTCTCTCTCCTCCTCCCTCCCTCACCCCCTCTCTCTCTATCTCTGTCTTTCCCCCTTCCTCTCTCTCCCACCTGAGAGCTGCGGACACTCGTAACCAAGGTAAATATCGCGTAACCACTTATCTTAGTTACCCGATGTTTACGTTGGTTACGCGTGCAGGCAGCCCGGCTCCTAGCAGCTGCAGACACTCGTAACCAAAATAAATATCGGGTATCCAAGGCCGATGTTTACCTTGGTTACCAGCGTCTGCAGCTGTCAGAAGCCTCCTCCCAGTCTAGCTCCCCTCACTCCCGATCACATGACTCCATTGCCCGCCCCTAAATATCCAGTGCAGGATCCTGCAAAATAACATATGCGTTTGCATACGTTATTTGCTGTAAAAGCAGGATCCGTACTTCCGCTAAAAAAATGTTTTCAGCGGATGTTAAAAAGACGTAGTGTGAAACTAGCCTAAAAGGTGTAAAATAGTTGTGAAAACTATAATGTAATAGAGTGAGGGGATTGCTGGTCAGTCTTTCTCCTTTCAGTGTCCAGAACACCGACACATCAGGATGCCCGGGGACCTGATACTGGTGCTGCTGAGCTACCAACTGAAACCCTTTCCTTTTTGCTACTCATTGTTTACCTAAAATAAATGTAGTTCCCCAGTATTCTTTACCCTTTCTATAAAGCTTCTTCTGTTGCTATTTTGTGTAAATGAGAATTAAAAGCTATAGATGTATTTGGTTCGATCACCTGTGCATTTCTGCTGATCAGAGCAGCATTGCCCTAATAAGCAGAAATGCTCATCTCCTGTGAGTGCCCGCACTGTCGGCTCTCACAGGAAGGGAGTCATGGCAGCGTCAGCTGTCATCAGCTGACCCTGCGCTAGCATGACAACACATTAGTGCCCCGTGATCGGGTCACGGGGCTGTTGATGGCTGTGGGAATGGCGCAATCCCTGCCCCAGGCGTTTAAATCTTGCAGTGTTTGATAGCGCAATATAAGAGGTTAACAGGTGCGGGTGGATCTCAGATCCACCTGCGCCTGTTAGGCACACATGTCTACTGATCAGATCAGCAGACATGTGGGGGAATATTGATGGTTCACCGCTGGAGCCCGCAGTAATCAGAGAGAGGTGACTTGGTTGTAAAGGGGTTAAAAGGTTTCAGAATTTAGGTGACATTAAAGGTGGAAAAAGTTCTGAAATGAGTCTTAATGGTATAATGTTTTTACATGACAAAACCTTGCAATTTTGGCAAGAGTGTGTAGACTTTTTATATCAACTATATAATCTACAATTCAATTAAAAAATAAACTGACATCTGTTGGGTGGAAAAAGAAAAATGAAGACCTAAAATAATGTGATTGCATAAATAAGCACAACCTTAGATGAATACTTTGTTGAAATACCATTTGTATATATGTCAGCATCAGACTTTTTGGGTAGGAGTCTATCAGCATGGCACAACTAAAATTGGCAACCATTGCCCACTCATCTTTGCAGCAGTGATCCAAATCTGTCATGTTGAAAGGGTATCTCTTAGGCCTCTCTCACACATCCGTGAAAAACCACGCATGTATTTCACGGACATGTCAGAGGTGCGTTTTGCCCTCCTGACCCGTGTTTATGGGCTACGTGTGTTCTCCGTGATAACACACGGGTAACGGGAACTTTCAACTCACCTGTCCCTGGCGTCGCTGTCCGTGGTGCTGATCTTCGGTCTCTGGTCCTGCGACTCCCCGCTGCTGCTGCTTCTGGCCACAGTGAAGTGAATATTCAATGAGCATAATGAGCGGCGGTCGGCAGCAAGTGACAGCAGCGGCAAAGTCTGCAGGGCAGGAGAAGGTGAGCAAAGGTTTGTTTTTTTTTCCTCACAGACACGTCTTCTCTCCGGTGCGTGTCACATGGAACACATCCGTGTGGTCCATTTGCAACACGTGTGACACGTTTGCGTTCCATGTGACACCGGTTATGCCGAAGAGAAAACGGACATGTCGGCGTGAGAAACACACGGACACACGTAAGTACAGAACAGACACACGTTCCGTGCGCAAATACTTACGTGTGTCCAAAACCATAGGAATACCTAGGTCTATGTGTGTACATGTCTCCGATACGTAATAAAACTGCCAAACACGTACCGGAGGCACGTGCGTGTGAAGAGGGCCTTATGCATAGTCGTCTGCAGGTCAAATCATAGATTTGCAATTAGATTCGGGCTCTGGTTGAGCCATTCCAAAACATTGATCTTCAACTGGTGAAGCCATTGTTTTGTTGATTTGGAATTATGATTAGAGTTGTTCTCATGCTGAAAGGTGAAATTTTTCCTCATCTTCAGCTTTTTAGCTAGCACCTGAAGATTTTAATGCAAAATTGACTGACATTTGGAATTGTTCACAATTTTCTCCACCATAACTAAAGCCCCAATTCCAGCTGCCAGAAAAAGCCACAGAATATAATGCTGCTTCTATTATGCTATACTTAGGGAATAGTGTTCTTTTGGTGATACAGTGTTGGCTTTGCACCCAGCACCTTTTAGAATCATAATCAAATAGTTTAACCCTGGTGTCATCCATAAATAACACGTCTATCCACGTTTTTTGCCAACTTGATGGAGATTTTGGCAAAAAATAGTTGAGCTTGGATGTTTTTTTTTATAGGAAAAGACTTCCATCTTTCCACCCTCACCCACAGGTCAGAAGTATGAAAAAGACAAGACGTTGATGTTATTCAGCATACAATCAGTACTGGTCAGATATCCCTGCAGCTCATTTAACCCCTTCACAACCTATGAGGTACTGGTACGTCATAGGTCATATCCCTGGCTTTGATGCGGGCTCCCACACCAAGCATGTTTCAGCATGACTGTCTCCATTCAGGCTCACAATCTGAATTCTCTCTCTATATGTCTTTGTAGTGTGGCAGGAAACCAGAGTACCCAGAGGAAACTCACGCAAACACGGGGAGAACATACAAACTTCTTTGAGATGTTATCTTTTAAGGCATTTAAACCCAGGACCCCATTGCTGCAAGACTGCAGTGCTAACCACTGAGCTACCGTGCCACCCGATGGATCCTTCTGAATCCTATCTATTGTCTAGTATTAACTATCCCTCCCAGCTTTGCATCGTTTGTAAATTTGATTAGTGTACCCACAGCTCCCTTATCTAGATAATTTCTAAAAGTATTGAGCAACCCTGGGACCAAGACATAGCCTTGTGGTACCCCACTTAAAGTACATGTTTCAATTGGATGTACAACCATTTGTTACCACTCCTTGAATATGATCACTGAGTCAGTTATGAATCCACATAGCCTTGTCAATCCCATACTTGGTCATTTTTTCAATAATGATAGTTTGAGATACTTTAGCAAATGCTTTGCTGAAGTCAAGATGTACTATATCTACCACATTTCCCTGATCCACCTTGTCAGTGATTCCATCATAGGAGGAAATTAGATTAGTCTTGCATGACTTGTTTGTTACAAACTCATGCATTAATTACTGTATTCTTATCCAAGTACTTGTTTAAAAGAACAGAGAGTCCTCAGTGGTTGATACCTTTTAATGGCTAACTGAAAAGATGGTAATAATTGCAAGCTTTCGAGACTACTCAGGTCTCTTCATCAGGCATGGTATAACACAAAATCTGAAGAGTCACATATTTATACACAACAGGACTTAGAATAGTGCAGTAAAAAAAAACAAATTTTGCATGTCTTCTACAGCATCAAGAGTAAAATCCAGAGGGAATTTGAAACACAAAGGAAGACACTTCCAGAAAGCACAGAACAAGAAGTACAACAATACTACCACAGACTACGAACCCTTCTGATCCACAACAAGGAAAAGAAGCTACATAGACTGTGCCTCAATTCAGGACTTAATACAAACAGGTGGAGAACAAGGCCAAAACCTGACAACTTGGACAACCACTCCATTCAAGACACAAAAGCATCTAACTGTGTTATCAATCTCTCGGATTACAAACCAAACAAAATGGAAGTTGCTGTGCTTTCTAGAGGACTCTCATTTTGTCCTACTAAAGCTCTAGACAAAATTGAACTCTGCAGCGACATGGATAATTACTTCAGGAGACTACGTCTGAGGGAATATTTTAGCGATGCAGATGTTTCAGAATCCACCCAGACTGAAGGAAGACGGATCTTGACAACCAGGAAAAGATCAGATTGGACACCTCCACCAGGACGCAACCCTCATCTGGATAACTATATAGACACTTTCAGACATTTGGTAAAATCCACTTTCCTAGACACACACAGGAGGCAACCATCCAACATCAGTGCCCAGGAGAGAAGGGCCATAAAATCTTTGAAAACCAACAAAGAAATCATCATTAAACCTGCAGACAAGGGGGGTGCAATAGTCATGATGAACAAATCAGACTACATGAAGGAAGCACACAGACAACTGATGGACACACGCTACTATAAGAAATTGGAGTCTGACCCTACACAGGACTATTACAAGGAACTTAACAAGTTGGCCTCTTGTCTGCCTGACATATCCATAAGAACTGATGAACTGATATCGGGGAGTCCAAGAATAGGCACATTTTACATGCTTCCCAAAATTCACAAATCTGGAAACCCAGGAAGACCCATCATTTCATGTGTGGGCACCCTCACTGAACAAGTCTCTGGATGGGTAGAGGGTATCCTTAAACCCTTGGTAAGGGATACAACCAGCTACATCCAGGACACTACTGACCTATTGAAAAAACTATCAGCAATAGGTCCTCTTCCAGAGGGAACCATCCTTGCTACCATGGATGTGGAATCCTTGTACTCGAATATTCCACACCAGGATGGATTAAATGCTTGCAAAATTTTCCTGGAAAATACAGGAACTGATGCCAATTCTGTGGTGAATCTTACAAAATTCATCCTCACCCATAATTACTTTGCATTTGACAATGACATATATCTACAGGAGACTGGGACTGCAATGGGAAGCAAAATGGCACCACAATATGCAAATCGTTTCATGGCCAAGCTTCATAGTATCATAGTATCATAGTTTTTAAGGTTGAAGGGAGACTCTAAGTCCATCTAGTTCAACCTCTAGCCTAACATGTTGATCCAGAGGAAGGCAAAAAAAACCCCCAATGTGGCAAACAAGTTCCAATGGGGAAAAAATTTCCTTCCTGACTCCACATCCGGCAATCAGACTAGTTCCCTGGATCAATACCCTGTCATAAAATCTAATATACATAACTGGTAATATTAAATTTTTCAAGAAAGGCATCCAGGCTCTGCTTAAATGTTAGTAGTGAATCACTCATTACAACATCATGCGGCAGAGAGTTCCATAGTCTCACTGCTCGTACAGTAAAGAATCCTCGTCTGTGATTATGATTAAACCTTCTTTCCTCAAGACGTAGCGGATGCCCCCGTGTTCCAGTCGCAGGCCTAGGTGTAAAAAGATCTTTGGAAAGGTCTCTGTACTGTCCCCTCATATATTTATACATTGTGATTAGATCCCCCCTAAACCTTCGTTTTTCCAAACTAAATAACCCCAAGTTTAATAACCTGTCTTGGTATTGCAGCCCACCCATTCCTCTAATAATCTTGGTGGCTCTTCTCTGCACCTTCTCCAGTTCAGCTATGTCCTTCTTATATATCGGTGACCAGAATTGTACACAGTATTCTAAGTGCGGTCGCACTAGTGACTTGTACAGAGGTAGAACTATATTTTTTTCATGAACACTTATACCTCTTTTAATACATCCCATTATTTTATTAACCCTGGCAGCAGTTGCCTGACACTGTCCACTAAAGTGAAGTTTACCATCCACACATACACCCAAGTCTTTCTCTGTGTCTGTTTTACCCAGTGTTCTACAATTAAGTACATAATCATAAATGTTATTTCCTCTACCCAAGTGCATGACCTTACATTTATCTACATTAAACTTCAATTGCCACTTCTCAGCCCAATCCTCCAATTTACATAAATCTCCCTGTAATATAAAATTATCCTCCTCTGTATTGATTACCCTGCAGAGTTTAGTATCATCTGCAAATATTGAAATTCTACTCCGCATGCCCCCAACAAGGTCATTTATAAATATGTTGAAAAGAAGCGGGCCCAATACTGACCCCTGTGGTACCCCACTATGAACTGAGACCCAGTCCGAGTACGTACCATTAATAACCACCCTTTGTTTCCTATCACTGAGCCAGTTTTTAACCCAGTTACACATATTTTCCCCTATCCCCATTATTCTCATTTTATGTACCAACCTTTTGTGTGGCACCGTATCAAAAGCTTTTGAAAAGTCCATATACACAACATCCACTGCATTTCCCTGGTCCAGGCTTGAACTTACCTCTTCATAGAAGCTGATCAAATTAGTTTGACAGGATCGATCCCTCATAAACCCATGTTGATACTCTGTCATAAGGTTATTTTTCTTGAGATACTCCAGTATAGCATCTCTCAAGAAACCCTCAAGGATTTTACCAACCGTAGAGGTTAAACTTACCGGCCTATAATTTCCCGTCTCAGTTTTTGTCCCCTTTTTGAATATTGGCACCACATTTGCTATGCGCCAGTCCTGCGGTACCGACCCTGTTATTAAGGAATCTGAGAAGATTAAAAATAATGGTCTATCTATCACAGAACTCAATTCCTGTAGTACTCTGGGGTGTATGCCATCCGGGCCCGGAGATTTGTCAACCTTAGTGATTTCGAGGCGGCGGCGTACTTCCTGCTGGGTTAAGCAGGTAATATTCAAGGGTGAATTTATGTTATCACTGGTCATGTCATCTGCCATGGCATTTTCTTGTATAAAAACCATAGAAAAAAAGTCATTCAGCAGGTTGGCTTTACCCTCATCCCCTTCCACCATTTCACCAAGACTATTTTTAAGGGGGCCAACACTATCGCTTTTCAGTTTTTTACTGTTTATGTAGTTAAAGAATATTTTAGGATTATTTTTACTTTCTCTCGCAATGAGTCTCTCTGTCTCAAACTTAGCTAACTTAATTTGCTTTTTACATATTTTATTTAATTTTATATAATTATATAATGCCTCATCACCACCTACCCTCTTTAATTCTTTTAAGGCTTTCTGTTTTTCTTTTATTGCTTCCCTTACAGCTCTATTTAGCCATAGGGGTTTCCTCCTATTTCTAGCATGTTTGTTCCCATAGGGTATATTTTCTGCACAAGCCCTATTCAGGATGCTCATAAAAGTCTCCCATTTGCTTTGTGTACTTTTATTACTTAGTACATCATCCCAGTTTATTGCACTAAGATCATCTCTCAACCGTTTAAAATTTGCTTTCCTGAAGTTTAGTGTCCTTGTAGCCCCTCTACTATACATCTTACTAAAAAATACATGAAAACTTATTATTTTGTGATCACTATTCCCCAAGTAACCCCCAACTTGTATATTTGATATGCGGTCTGGCCTATTGGTTAGTACAAGGTCTAGTAGTGCTTCCCCTCTTGTGGGGTCCTGTACCATTTGTGAAAGGTAATTATCTTTCATTGTTATCAAAAATCTATTTCCTTTGCTGGAACTGCAAGTTTCTGTTCCCCAATTTATATCAGGATAGTTAAAGTCCCCCATAATAATTACCTCTCCGAGACTCGTTGCTTTATCAATTTGCTTTATGAGGAGATTCTCTACCTCTTCCATAATATTCGGCGTCTTATAACACACCCCTATCAGTATTTTATTATTCATTCCCCCCCCCCTTATCTCCACCCATAGGGACTCTACATTCTCAGTACCCTCACATATGTTGTCACGCAGGATGGGTTTTAAGGATGATTTTACATATAGACACACACCTCCCCCTCGCTTATTTGTACGATCATTCCTGAATAGGCTATAACCCTGTAAATTCACAGCCCAGTCATAGCTCTCATCCAGCCATGTCTCTGATATCCCCACTATATCATAATTTTCTTCCAACAATATTAATTCTAATTCCTCCACCTTATTTGTGAGGCTTCGGGCATTAGTGTACATGCACGTTACGTATGACTCTGTACCTGTATTCCTGCTTACTGTATTGACTGTCCTAACCCTTCCCCCCGTACCACCTCCAATTTCATTACTTGTGCCCTGGTCACTATCTGCACTACATTCCCCTTCTATAAAGTGAATACCCTCGCCCCCCATTCCTAGTTTAAACACTCCTCCAACCTTCTAGCCATTTTCTGCCCCAGCAGAGCTGCACCCTCCCCATTAAGATGCTGCCCATCCCTAGCATAGAATCTGTAGCCAACTGAAAAGTCGGCCTAATTCTCCAGGAACCCAAAACCCTCTTTCCTACACCAATTCCTGAGCCACCTGTTAACCTCCCTGATCTCTCTTTGCCTCTCTTGTGTGGCTCGTGACACAGGTAGTATTTCCGAAAATACCACCTTTGAGGTCCATGCTTTAAGCTTACAACCTAATTCCCTGAAATCATCTTTAAGGACCTTCCACCTACCTCTAACTTTGTCATTTGTGCCAATGTGTACAATGACCGCTGGGTCCTCCCCAGCCCCTCCCAGTAATCTGTCAACCCGATCAGCGATGTGCCGAACTCGAGCGCCAGGAAGACAACACACTGTTCGGCGATCCCTGTCTATGTGACAGATTGCCCTATCTGTCCCCCTAATAATTGAGTCCCCCACTACCAGTACCTGTCTTGCCTGCCCTGCACTCCTATTCCCCTCTTACTGGAGCAGACACTCCTCTGGCATTCAGAGGTCATGCCTTGCTGCAGCAATGCTACCCCTGTAATGACATCCCCTTCATCTGCCAAGTTTGCAAACCTATTGGGGTGTGTCAGTTCAGGACTAGCCTTCCTAGCACTTTTCCCTTTACCCCCCTTTCTAACTGTCACCCAGCTACCTACCTCACCGTCCTGCCGCTCCCTACTACGATCCTCCCCCACATCTGACCCAGCAAGCTGCTGCTCAGTGAGCAGCAGACTCCTTTCCATATTGCTAATGCATCTCAGAGTTGCCAGCTGCTCATTTAGATCCAGTATCTGGGCTTCCAAACGTGCAACTTGCGCACATCTCGAACAACAATATGCACCCTCGAACGGCTTTTCAAGGACTGCATACATGAGACAAGATGTACACTGGATCGCATTAGCAATAGTGGAGCACATTTTCTAATGGGGATAGCACTAAACAAATGTTAAGTAATTAAACAACTAAATACAAACAATTCTACTCACACTTACTTTTGCTCACACTTTGCTCACTCACGCTCACAATGAAGAAGACAGGCTAAAATTCTAGCTGCGCGTGGCTTTCAGAAGTCTTCCTTCCGGCTGTAATGGCCAAAACCCGGTTCTCCTTGAGCTCGCGGTTACTCTTCACTTATCCCAGAAGGCACTGGGAATATGCAAATTATCCTCGCAAGACTCCTTCCCTGGCTTGAGAGTGACTTTTTATCCTCTTGTCCTATCAGGCCTCTGGCCTACTACCGTTACATTGATGATATTTTAATTATCTGGACAGAGTCTGAGCAGCAGCTGAAGACCTTCCATGAACAATTTAATCAGTTTCATCCCACCATCAACCTAACACTCAACTACTCCTGCACGGAAATCAACTTCTTGGACACCATCATTAAACTACGGAACAATGAAATAAAGACATCCCTGTACAAGAAGACAATTGACCGTCCAACATACCTGAAATGGGACAGTTTTCATCCAAAACACATAAAAAACTCTATTGTATACAGCCAGGCTATCAGGTACAATCGGATATGTTCCAACAGTACAGATAGAGACAATCACCTTGAGGGCCTCAGAAAAACCTTTCTGAATCAAGGCTACCACCCAAAAACAATTGAGAACCAGATTATAAGAGCCACCAGAATATCAAGAAACCATCTTCTACATTATAACACTAAAGAAGAAAACAACCGGGTCCCTCTTGTAGTCACCTACAATCCACATCTGGAGGTGTTTAGAGGAGCTGCACGGAAACTACAACCATTACTGCAAAAAGATGCCCGGTTAAAATCTATTTTTCCAGACCCCCCACTTCTGTGTTTTAGACAGCCCCCAAATCTAAGAAGCATCATTGTCAGAAGCTCCCTGTCCTCTCCAACACCAACAGGAACATTTCCCTGCAACCAGAAAAAATGTAAGACCTGTCCATTAATATTGACAACGGACAAGATAAAGATTCCCAGATCACATCGGGACTACAAGATCCCAGGTACCTTCAGCTGCACCACAACCAATGTGGTGTACTTAATTATATGTACCAAATGTCCAACTGGGGTCTGTATGTAGGGGAGACAGGACAACAGCTCAGGACAAGGATGAATTCTCACCGCCACACAATTAGAGAAAAAAGGATGGATCTACCTGTGGCCAAACATTTTTGTAACTCAGACCACAGCATCATGGACATGAAATTGCTGGTATTGAAAGGAAACTTCAAGTCCCAGAGAGATAGGAGACTATGGGAGTACAAACTTATGATGACCTTTGACACATTCAGAGAAGGAATGAATGTGTCTCATGGATTCATGTCTTTTTACATCAGTTAAAAGATGTGCTCCTCTGACCATCCGAGCGTGTCACAGCCCGGGCCAGACCCTTATCAGAGGATAATAAAACTTTCAAACTGAACTGCAGCAGTATTTATGGGCACAACAGTTTGCCCCCCTGCCATAGTGATAGTTCTGTTTCATATAACTTGTTTTTTTTTTGTTTTTTTTTACTGCACTATTCTAAGTCCTGTTGTGTATAAATATGTGACTCTTCAGATTTTGTGTTATACCATGCCTGATGAAGAGACCTGAGTAGTCTCGAAAGCTTGCAATTATTACCATCTTTTCAGTTAGCCATTAAAAGGTATCAACCACTGAGGACTCTCTGTTCTTTTAAATAATTTTTTTTATCTCTACTGGCTAACACGGTACAAAGATATATTTTACTTGTATCCAAGTACTTACATACATGCTATTTAATAATTTGTTCAAAGATCTCTCCTGGTGTAGAAGTAAGGCTCACTGGACTGTAATTTCCTGGCCCTATCTTATTTCCTGTTTTGAAAGATATGGACAACATTTGCCCTTCTCCAATCTTCTGGGACTTCTCCTGTTCTCCAGGAATTTTCAAAGATTCTGGCTTTTGGATCTGCAATTTCACTGCCCTAGATTGTAATTTATCTGGACCAGGAGATTTAAATTAATTTATATCAGCTAAGTGTTCCCTCACATCTCTCTGTTTATAGATAGTGTACTAGTACTGTGAAAATTAGTTGGTTACATTTGATTTATTAGAGAACACAGATGAAAAATAGGAATTTCAAAGTTCAGACTTCTCAACATCATTTTATACCACTTCACCCTTTTCATCCTGTAAAAATCCTATAGCATCTTTGACTTTTGTTTTCTTTTTGACATACCACCAAAATTTTTTTAATTGATTTTGGTCTCCTTTGCAAGCCTCAGTTCATTATAGGCTGTAGATCTTCTCTCGCTTGTCTTGCAGTCCCTGTAGACAGCAGCATATTCTTCTTTGGATATGTCCCCTTCTTTCCATTTGATATTCATTTCTTTTTTTCCTTTTTAGCATGTGTTTAAGTTCTATGTTCATCCATCCTGTTTTTTTTAAATGCTTCCAATTCTTCCTTCTTTTAGGGATTGTTAAGGCCGCTTTACATGCTGCGACATCGCTAGCGATCGCCCCCGTCGATGGGCGTCATGGGCAAATCGCTGCCCGTGGCGAACAATATCGGTAGTGCGTGTCACACGAACTTACCTTCTTAACGATGTCGCTGTGGCCAGCGAACAACTTCATTTCTAAGGGGGCGGTCCGTGCAGCGTCACAGTGACGTCACACAGCGAGCCACCAATAGAAGCGGAGGGGCGGAGAGCAGCTTCATAAACGTCACTCCCACCTCGTTGCCGGAGGATGCAGGAACGCTGTTTTTCGTTGTTCCTGGGGTGACACACGTAGCAATGTGTGCTGCCTCAGGAATGACGAACAACCTGCGTCCAGAACGAGCAACGATATTTTGAAAATGAGCGACGTGTCAACAATCAACGATTTGATGAGTATTTGGGATCGTTAGCGGTCGCTCGTACGTGTCACACGCAACGACATCGCTAACGAGGCCAGAGGTGCGTCACAAATTCCGGGACCCCAGCGACATCTCGTTATCAATGTCGTTGCGTGTAACGGGGCCTTTACTGTTTGTACAGTGAAAATTTTATTTAGCAAAATCTTTCATCCTTCTTGTATATTTCTGTCCTTTAGAACATTCAGCCATTACACTTTTCCTACCCTCTTTCTGAGTCCATTAAAATCTGCTTTTCTGCAGTCCAATCTTAAAGTCTTCCACCTCTCAGGTCTTCCTCCTCTTGTAATCCAAACTTCGAGGATAGAATGATAGCTGACTTTTAAATTCCCAGCCACCTTTACTTCCTCAACCATTTCCTCCCTGTTGGTAAGAATAAGGTCCAAGATGGCAGATCCTTTTATTCTATCCTCTACTTTTTGAAAGAGAAAGTTGTCAAGAGAGAAAAGATAAGAATTTTCTAGAATTATTTTTTTTGCCTTAAAGAGATTCCTAACAAATATTTAGATAGTTAAAATCTTCACAGTGTTCCATAGTATAGCCAATGCCGTGGAAATGTTTTTGTACCTTTCTCGTGAATAATACCTTACAGCTACGAGATCCCTTTGTTTAAATGTGGTTAAATGAGTTTAAATGCGATTGGCTAATTCTGAATACAACTATAATCTTTTTTCTCATTTATAAGAAAGTGTTCAAACTTATGCACCCAAATTATTTTAATTATTTTAATTTTCCCTTTCAAAATGATTTTAACATGGGTGTGTAGACTTTTTATATCCACTGTATATTTGCATATTAGTTATTACTTTATGCTGGTTTAAAAATCATACAAATTGAGAAAGGTCTCCTCAGAGGAGAATGGATAACATTTTATGACTATAGGACATTACAGTATTTCTCTCATAAATAGAAATGTCTAGCTAATAAACTAACTCATGCCATTCATGACGTTCAAAGATATTTCAGAAGGACATCTCTTAAGTAAACTGCTACCAAAAACAAATAAAAAATACCGTTATCCAAAGTACAGTCAATACATAATTCTTTACTTTTCCCATGTATGCAATATACAGTACAAACATTACTTAATCAAAAATGAACAAAAATGATGACAGAATAACCTGAAACCATGAACGTCGAACTAGCAGGTAGGTTTGGTGAGGGGTTCAATAATTGTCAGACTGCACTAGTCATTGAAAGCTGCAATTTATTTTTAATTTGGAGAAACCACTTCTTTTAGTTATGTTTAGAGATGAGCGATCCTGCTGAGGATCGGATCGGTTTGGGATCACCGAATCTGCATGGGTTCACCAATCAGATCGCCGATTCGATCATAGTTCCTAGCCGAATGCATTGAATCCAATAGGAGGCAAAAAAAAGGCATAGACAACATCTTTATGGGGGACAAAAACTGCCAGAACAGCTAAAACTGCTTGTCAGTGGAGCCATACTGTTGTGGCACAGCCATTAACTTCCTAGACTGTAAACATACAAAATATTGGATGAATGACAGATATAGGCCTTAAATCTCTGTTACTAAAGACAAGACAAAACTTAGAGACCCATCTTGGAGTCTCCACATTTTCAAAAATTACGGACAGACAGCAGGACATTGGCATCAATTGTCCCATAGTACCCATAGTGTCTTTGCACAGCAGTCAGCCATGGGCCTTGCACCACACAGAGTCTGACACAGAATTTTCATCTTTTAAATGAAGAGGTAGGTGGATGAGTGACAGGCTTAAGCCTGCTTTACACGCTGCAATATATCTTACAATGTGTCGGCGGGGTCACGTCGTAAGTGACGCACATCCGTCATTGTAAGGTACATTGCAGTGTGTGACAGGTACGTGCGATTGCAATTGAATGTTAAAACGTTCATCGCATGCACATGGTTCATTTCTCTAGAATTGAACGTCAGATTGTTCAACGTTCCTGGGGTAGCGCACATCGCAGTGTGTGACACCCCAGGAACGATGAACAGATTTTACCTACGTCCTGCGGCTCCCGGCCCACAATGTGGAAGGAAGGAGGTGGGCGGGATGTTTATGTCCCGCTCAGCTCCGCCCCTCCGCTTCTATTGGCCAGCTGCCGCGTGACGTCGATGTGACGCCGAACGTCCCTCCCACAACAGGAAGTGGACGTTCGCCGCCCACATCAAGGTCGTATGGAAGGTACAGTTAGGTCCAGAAATATTTGGACAGTGACACAATTTTCGCGAGTTGGGCTCTGCATGCCACCACATCGGATTTGAAATGAAATCTCGACAACAGAATTCAAGTGCAGATTGTAATGTTTAATTTGAAGGTTTGAACAAAAATATCTGATAGAAATTGTAGGAATTGTACACATTTCTTTACAAACACTCCACATTTTAGGAGGTCAAAAGTAATTGGACAAATAAACCAAACCCAAACAAAATATTTTTATTTTCAATATTTTGTTGCGAATCCTTTGGAGGCAATCACTGCCTTAAGTCTGGAACCCATGGACATCACCAAACACTGGGTTTCCTCCTTCTTAATGCTTTGCCAGGCCTTTACAGCCGCAGCCTTCAGGTCTTGCTTGTTTGTGGGTCTTTCCGTCTTAAGTCTGGATTTGAGCAAGTGAAATGCATGCTCAATTGGGTTAAGATCTGGTGATTGACTTGGCCATTGCAGAAGGTTCCACCTTTTTGCACTCATGAACTCCTGGGTAGCTTTGGCTGTATGCTTGGGGTCATTGTCCATCTGTACTATGAAGCGCCGTCCGATCAACTTTGCGGCATTTGGCTGAATCTGGGCTGAAAGTATATCCCGATACACTTCAGAATTCATCCGGCTACTCTTGTCTGCTGTTATGTCATCAATAAACACAAGTGACCCAGTGCCATTGAAACCCATGCATGCCCATGCCATCATGTTGCCTCCACCATGTTTTACATAGGATGTGGTGTGCCTTGGATCATGTGCCGTTCCCTTTCTTCTCCAAACTTTTTTCTTCTCATCATTCTGGTACAGGTTGATCTTTGTCTCATCTGTCCATAGAATACTTTTCCAGAACTGAGCTGGCTTCATGAGGTGTTTTTCAGCAAATTTAACTCTGGCCTGTCTATTTTTGGAATTGATGAATGGTTTGCATCTAGATGTGAACCCTTTGTATTTACTTTCATGGAGTCTTCTCTTTACTGTTGACTTAGAGACAGATACACCTACTTCACTGAGAGTGTTCTGGACTTCAGTTGATGTTGTGAACGGGTTCTTCTTCACCAAAGAAAGTATGCGGCGATCATCCACCACTATTGTCATCCGTGGACGCCCAGGCCTTTTTGAGTTCCCAAGCTCACCAGTCAATTCCTTTTTTCTCAGAATGTAGCCGACTGTTGATTTTGCTACTCCAAGCATGTCTGCTATCTCTCTGATGGATTTTTTCTTTTTTTTCAGCCTCAGGATGTTCTGCTTCACCTCAATTGTGAGTTCCTTAGACTGCATGTTGTCTGGTCACAGCAACAGCTTCCAAATGCAAAACCACACACCTGTAATCAACCCCAGACCTTTTAACTACTTCATTGATTACAGGTTAACGAGGGAGACACCTTCAGAGTTAATTGCAGCCCTTAGAGTCCCTTGTCCAATTACTTTTGGTCCCTTGAAAAAGAGGAGGCTATGCATTACAGAGCTATGATTCCTAAACCCCTTCTCCGATTTGGATGTGAAAACTCTCATATTGCAGCTGGGAGTGTGCACTTTCAGCCCATATTATATATATAATTGTATTTCTGAACATGTTTTTGTAAACAGCTAAAATAACAAAACTTGTGTCACTGTCCAAATATTTCTGGACCTAACTGTAAGTACGTGTGACGGGGGTTAATCCTTTGTGCGGCAACAAATTGAACGTGCTGCACATACGATGGGGGCGTTGCAAATCGCATATGATATCGTATGCAAAATTGCAACGTGTAAAGCAGGCTATAGGCCTGAGTTCCTGCCACTACAGACAAGACACAACTTGGAGACCCGGATAAGAATCCCTATTAGAGATGAGCGAACCGGTCGTGGTACGGCTCGAGTTCGGTTCGCTGAACGGAGGTCTTGTTCGAGTTCGGTTCGGTGAACCGCTCGAACCACATAGGAAACAATGGGAGGCAATCACAAACACATAAAAACACCTAGAAAACACCCTCAAAGGTGTCCAAAAGGTGACAAACAACTCACAACACAAACACATGGGAAAGTGACAAGAACAAATTCTTATGCGAAAACAAAACAGCGTGACGAGGAAAAAGAGGACGAGACACAGATATAGGCATGGCATGCCCTTCTAAAATCATCTAAAACACTGCAAGGTGACTCCAAGCGTAGTCTCCCTTTTTTTCCAAAAATTGGGCCACACAGACACCCACCAAGTGGTAGCACTTGTGCCCCAGTTGTACACTTCACAGGTAGATTTGCATCAAGCACATTCAAAAATACGCCATCCTTAACCGTCCCCAGGATCACACCGGGGTAGGTAGCAAAGTCTTTGCTGAAACATGACTTGTTCATCTTGACGACTTTTTAAAAACACAGCAACCAAGGGTTACTCCAAGCGGAGTCTCTCTTTTTTCCAAAAATTGGGCTACACAGACACCCACCCCTTCAGTGGCAGCACTTGTGCCCCAGTTGTACACTTCACAGGTAGATTTGGATCAAGCACATTCAAAAATACGCCATCCTTAACCGTCCCCAGGATGGCACCGGGGTAGGTAGCAAAGTCTTTGCTGAACTATGACTTGTTCATCTTGGCTCCTTTTTAAAAACACAGCAAGGGTTACTCCAAGCAGAGTCTCCCTTTTTTCAAAAAATTGGGCCACACAGACACCCACCCTATCAGTGGCAGCACCCGTGCCCTAGTTGTACACTTCACAGGTAGATTTGCATCAACAACATTCAAAATTACGCCATCCTTAACCCTTCCCAGGATGACCCTGGGGTAGGTAGCAAAGTCTTTGCTGAACCATGACTTGTTCATCTTGGCTCCTTTTTAAAAACACAGCAAGGGTTATTCCAAGCGGAGTCTCCCTTTTTTCAAAAATTGGGCCACACAGACACCTCTTCAGTGGCAGCACTTGTGCCCCAGTTGTACACTTCACAGGTAGATTTGCATCAAGCACATTCAAAAATACGCCATCCTTAACTGTCCCCAGGATGACACCGGGGTAGGTACCAAAGTCTTTGCTGAACCATTACATGCTCATATTGGCTCCTTTTTAAAAACACAGCAAGCAAGGGTTACTCCAAGCGGAGTCTGCCTTTTTTCCAAAAATTGGGCCACACAGACACCCACCCCATCAGTGGCAGCACTTGTGCCCCAGTTGTACACTTCACAGGTAGATTTGCATCAACAACATTCAAAATTATGCCATCCTTAACCCTTCCCAGGATGACCCCGGGGTAGGTAGCAAAGTCTTTGCCGAACCATGACTTGTTCATCTTGGCTCCTTTTTAAAAACACAGCAAGGGTTACTCCAAGCGGAGTCTCCCTTTTTTCCAAAAATTGGGCCACACAGACACCTCTTCAGTGGCAGCACTTGTGCCCCAGTTGTACACTTCACAGGTAGATTTGCATCAAGCACATTCAAAATACACAAGCATTTACTCTCCCCAGGATGACACAGGGGTAGTAAATTCCTTGTGGATCCATGACTTGTTCATTTTGATGAACATTAGTCTGTCCACATTGTCACTGGACAGACGCGTGCGTTTATCTGTCAGCAGACACCCAGCAACACTGAAGACACGTTCAGAGACAACGCTGGCAGCTGGACACGACAAGCTCTCCAAGGCGTAAGTGGAGAGCTCTGGCCATTTTTCAAGATTTGAAGCCCAAAATGAGCTAGGCTCCAGTTGCAAAGTCATGGCATCGATGTTCATTTGGAGATACTCCTGTATCATCCTCTCCAGCCGTTGACTATGTGTCAGACTTGTTGTCTCTGGTGGCCTTGCAAAGGATGGTCTAAAAAAATTCTGAAAAGATTCAATAAAATTGCTGTTACCAGCACCAGATACAGTGCTGCTGGTACGGGTAGACTGTTGAAGATGACGAAACCGTCCCATGTTTGTCGAGTTACAACTGGGAGATTCACTCCATGCACCACGGGTGTTTTGTGGAAAAGCCGAGTTAAGATCGAGTAACAGCTTTTGCTGATACTCCGGCATACGTGCGTCCCTTTCTATGGCTGAAATTACGTCACAAAATTTGGACTTGTACCGGGGATCTAATAGTGTGGCAAGCCAGTACTCATTATCACTTCTAATTTTGACAATACGAGGGTCATGTTGGAGGTAGTGCAGCAAGAAGGCGCTCATGTGTCTGGCGCAGCCATGCGGACCAAGTCCACGCTGTTTTTGTGGCATAGAGGTGCTAACCGTTCTTTCTTCCTCTGACATCTCCCCCCAACCTCTTTCAACTGAAATTTGACCAAGGGCTCCCTCATCCACTGAGTCTTCCATGTCCATGGACAGTTAGTCCTCCATTTCTTCATGTTCTCCTGCACCTTCCTCAACATTTCGCCTGCTACCATGTGCCCTTGTTGATCCCTGTCCCCCATGGTCCCATGCCTGCTGCCTTGGTGAGGATGAACGTCTGGACCTTGGTGATGTTGTTGTCCCTTGCGCATATGACTCCTCCTGTACTTCCTCCCCTTCCTGTTGTCCCACCCCCTGACTCCGAATAGTGTTTAGCGTGTGCTCCAGCATGTAAATGACTGGAATTGTCATGCTGCTAATGGCATTGTCAGCGCTAAACATATTCGTCGCCATGTCGAAACTGTCTAGAAGAGTGCATAGGTCCTTGATCTGAAACCACTCCATCAGGGTGATCTGTCCCACCTCTGCATCTCGTTGGCCCAGGCTATACGTCATGACGTATTGCACCAGTGCTTGGCGGTGCTGCCACAGTCGCTGTAACATGTGGAGATTCGAATTCCAGCGTGTCGGCACATCGCATTTGAGGCGATGAACTGGCAGGCCGAAAGACTTTTGGAGCGATGCAAGTCGCTCAGCTGCGGCGGTTGAACAGCGGAAGTGAGCAGACAGTTTTCGTGGCCTGTTCAGAAGGCCATCTAGGCCAGGATGGTGTGTTAAAAATTGCTGGACAAGAAGGTTCAACACGTGAGCCATACAAGGCACGTGTGTCACCTTGCCCAGGCGAAGGGCCGCACCCAGGTTTGCAGCATTGTCGCACACGGCCTTACCAGGCTGCAGGTTGAGTGGAGACAACCATTTACCAAACTCAGTCTCCAGAGCTGCCCACAACTCAGCCGCTGTGTGACTCTTAGTTCCAAGACATTTCAAGACAAAGACCGCCTAATGCCGTTGCGCTCTGCTGCCAGCATAGTAATAGTAATGAGGTGTGCGTGATTCCTTCTGCGCAGTTACAACGCTGGTGGCCTGATCAGGCAGGCTTGGGGCGGAGTTGGAGGACCCAGAGGAGGTTGAGGAGGCAGATGCATTGGAGGAACTTGGACAGAGGATTGACACACAAGTCGTGGGGACGGCAAGACTTGAGCAGCAGACCCTTCACCATCTATCACCATAGTTATCCAGTACCCAGTCAGCGACATGTAACGTCCCTGTCCATGCTTACTGGTCCAAGTATCGGTGGTGAAATGCACCCGTTGACACACAGAGTTTCTCAAGGAAGCGGTGATGTTGTGTGCGATATGCTGGTGTAGCGCAGGCACACCTTTCTTAGAAAAGTAGTGGCGACTGGGCATCTGGTACTGGGGCACAGCGACAGACATAAGGTCTCTAAAATCCTGTGTGTCCACCAGGCGGAAAGGCAGCATTTCGGTAGCCAAGAGCTTACAGAGGGATAAAGTCAGCCTCTTAGCTTTGTCATGGGTCGCAGGAAATGACCTTTTATTTGTCCACATCTGAGGGACAGAGATCTGGCTGCTGTGTGTAGACGGTGTTGAGTAGGGTGTCCCTGGAAAAATGCAGGTTTGTGAGGAAAGTGCAGGCGTAGACATGATGTTGCCTTCATCCAACGTTGGTGCTATTGATGTCTGAGAGAGCTGTACACACGCACTTGTTTCCCCTTCCAAACCAACTGACGACCTACCAAGCAAACTGCCTGTTGCGGTTACAGTGGTGGAAGTTGTGCGTGGAAAACCAGGTGTGACAGCTGTCCCCACAGTCCTAGAAGATGAAGAGCGCGCGGATGCACTGGAAGGGGCAGGCGGTGGATGGTCCGCTCCGCTAGGCCGGATTGCAGCACGGTGAGCTTCCCACTGGGACATATGATATTTATTCATGTGACGATTCATGGAAGAAGTTGTCATACTGCTGAGGTTTTGCCCTCTACTAACAGATACACGACAAATTTTACAGATCACATGATTTGGGCGATTTTTTTCTATGTCAAAAAAGGACCAGGCTAGGCAAGGCTTAGAGTGCATGCGACCTGCTGAGCCCCCCCGACTAGTGCTCAGAGGCAGAGTGGTGGCTAAGGATGCAGTTGTACGCGTGCTACCAGTACTCCTCCTCTGTCCAGGAAGGCGCAAGGTAACTTCGTCATCAGTAGCATCCTCCTCCACCGCCTCTGTTGACCTCCTCGAGTGCCTGACTGTTGTGAATGTTAGTTATGTTTTGGCTGCTGGGAGGCTCGCTCTGGTGGCCAGGAAGGGTTTGGACAGAGACCAGGTGTGTTGTGCAGTGGGTGTTTCCTTTGCTAACTCTCTGCTTATTTTAGTCCTGGTCTGATTGCAGGCTGTTGCCGGATGTCAGTTGTTCTTTGTATCTCCAGCCTGCTTAATCCTGCTTTACACCACATCTACTCCAGATAAGTGCTTGCTCTTTATTTATTGTCTGGTTCTTTTGCTTATCTGGGTTTGTCATTTGTTGTGGTTGGTTTCAGTTTATTTCCTTCCAGGGATTTTCCCCCTCAGTGGATTGTTGAGGAACTCCCTGCAGTTCTGTGTGGAGTATAGCTCCTTTGGGTCCATGTATTTGTGGCTTGTTGAATTTGTTATAATTCTTGTTCTCTGTTCATTGGTATGACAAGGGCACCTGGTATAGGACGGAGTTAAGATCGAGCGATCTGAGGGCCTTTTTGTACTATCAGGAAGTTGGTATTTTGCAGGGTTTTTCTCTGGTCACCATCAGTCCCTTTCCTGTCCTTTCCTATTTTAGTCAGCGGGGGCCTCACCTTTTGCTAATCCTGTCATCTACTTGTGTATTGTGTTTTTCCTATATCACCGCAGTCTTTGAATGTGGGGGGCTTGCTATTCTTGTCCATTTTGTGAGGCAGAGAGTTATTCATCTTTCCTACCTTTAGGATAGTTAGTTCTCCGGCTGGGTTCGCGGTGCACAGGATGTTAGTTCACCCCTCGGCTACTTCTAGTTGTGATGGTTAGTAAGGGGATGGCGGCCAGATTAGTTGCCAATGCTCTTGTCACCTTTTGCCAATGATTTGTGGTGGTCTTCCATGGTTCCGGATCATAACACCTGACTGTGGGTTGACAGTAGGTGGGATCTAGAAGTTCCTCATCAAGCGTTGTGTTTGCACTCCCCTCCCCCTCAGACCGAGCCTCTTCCTGCCCTGAACGAATATTTAAGTTGTCATCCCAATCTGGTATCTGTGACTCATTATCATCAGTATGTTCCTAATTGTCTATTACAACAGGTGTTTCAGTTTGTGAATGAGGCTCAATATTATGCTCATGAACTTGGTCATCATGGCCTGAATCTGAGTCACAAAGGTTCTGGGCATCACTGCAGACCATTTCCTGGTCTGTACTCACTGTAGCTTTGGAGCAGACCTCTGATTCCCAGGCTATAGTGTGACTGAACAGCTCTGCAGACTCAGCCATCTCTGTTCCACCATACTGTGCAGGGCGGATGGAGACTTGAGACCTGGGAGAAAGCAAGTGTGTTTGGGATGACAACTCAGAGGACTGGTGTTTTTTGGATGCGGTAGTTGAGGTGGAGAGGGCACTTGTTGGACCACTTGAGATCCATTCAAGCATTTTCTCTTTTTGGGCAACATCTACCTTTGTTCCAGTTGTTCGTGTTCGTAAAAACGGGAGCACATCCGATTGTCCACGGAGAGTAGTAGACATCTTACTTTTGCTGGAAGATGGCCTATCTTCAGCATATGTTAATGGAGCTTTGCCACCTTCCCCACGGACACAAACTTTTTTTCCTTTTCCAACACGCCTGTTCCCCTTTCCACCAGCATCTGTCATTTTGCCACTCATTTTGCTAGCGACAAGAATGTCTACTTAAAATGTGGTAGTAAAAATTGAGAGGTGGTGTAGATTGCAGCGGTGGTCTACCTTTATTGACAGCAGAATAAACAACAATGAAACTATGGCCCTTAAAATGGCAGCACAGTTTGCTAGTATAATAGCTTAGTAAAAATGAGTTTGAGTGTGCAATGCAGAGGTGCTGCAAGTAGATTTGCACCAGTGGGACACTAATGGAAGTCCAATAGCCACTTTTAGGATGTCAGTAAGTTTCCTCAGTGTTTGCTAGTATAATTGCTTAGTAACAATGAGCTTGAGTGTGCAATGCAGAGGTGCTGCAAATAGATTTGCACCAGTGGGACACTAATGGAAGTCCAACTGCCACATTTAGGATGCCACTAAATTTCCTCAGTGTTTGGTATTATGATGGCTTTGTAACAATGAGCTTGAGTGTGCAATGCAGAAGTGCTGCAAATAGATTTGCACTAGTGGGACACCAATGGAAGTCCAACAGCCACTTTTAGGATGCCACTAAGTTTCCTCAGTGTTTGCTAGTATAATGGCTTAGTAACAATGAGCTTGAGTGTGCAATGCAGAGGTTCTGCAAATAGATTTGCACTAGTGGGACACTAATGGAAGTCCAACAGCCACTTTTAGGATGCCACTAAGTTTACTCAGTGTTTGCTAGTATAATGGCTTAGTAACAATGAGCTTGACTGTGCAATGCAGAGGTGCTGCAAATAGATTTGCATTAGTGGGACACTAATGGAAGTCAAACAGCCACTTTTAGATTGCCACTAAGTTTCCTCAGTGTTTGCTAGTATAATGGCTTAGTAACAATGAGCTTGAGTGTCCAATGCAGAGGTGCTGCAAATAGATTTGCACTAGTGGGACACTAATGGAAGTCCAACAGCCACTTTTAGGATGCCACTAAGTGTCCTCAGTGTTTGCTAGTATAATGGCTTAGTAACAATGAGCTTGAGTGTGCAAAGGGCAGGAGGGTAAAGTGGCCGGGTTGTGGGTCACTGTAGAGGAAAGGAAGCCTCACTTTCTATCCCTTCTAATGGTGAAATGCAGCAAGGAACTCCCTGACCTTAGCTACCCAGACGCTCTTATCTGTAGCTGTTAAAACCTCTTTCCACGGACCTGACTGTCACCTATGGCTCTGGGCCTGCTGTAATTAGCCCTTACAAGGGCTGAAAGAAACTTCTATCCCTATTCTGTATAGCGCTGTGTGTAGAGCGTACACAGCAGTATCGGAGACAGGAGCTGCGCCAGCGGTGACTGACACCCAGACGCAGAAGGCAGATAATGGCGTCCAGATGGGCAGATGCCCGTATTTATAATGCAGGGACATGTGACATGGACATCCTATCACACATGCCGTTGCTTCTCTGGCTGAAAGTCCACTTAGCTGTGTGTGTGTCTGGGATTGGCTGACATGCTGGCCCGCCCCACTACACGCGCGTTTAGGGAGGGAAGGAAGAACAGAAAAAAAAAATGGTGATCGCCATTATCCCAGCAGCAGTGATCTTAACGCACTGTTCTCGCACACTATACACTGAAATTTCATAATAGTGTGAGTCACAGAGTGACTCACACTATTTCAGCGGAAAGCCAGCTAGTAATTAGCTTGGCTTTTTGCTGCTAGAACCGTTCTCGAACGTAACTAGAACTATCGAGCTTTAGCAAAAAGCTCGAGTTCTAGTTCGATCTAGAACACCCCCCAAAATCACTCGAACCGCGAACTGGAGAACCAAGAACCACGAACCGCGCTCAACTCTAGTCCCTATATATCCAAAAATTTGGGGCAGACACCAGGACGGTTTTAGTAATTGCCCCATGGGCCATGCAACACACAGGGTGTGGCCAAGTATTTACAGCATTCAAATGAAGAGGTAGGTGGTTAAGTGACAGGTGTAGGCCTCATGCACTGAGACCCCTGCCAATACAAGCAATACAAAAAAAGGTGACCTGGATAAGAGTCTCCATTAGAGGTGAGCGGATCAGTTATAATCCGGGTCCTCCGGATCGGGTTGCCGCCAAAGTCCGGATCCGATCCGGAATCCGCGGCCATGTAAATGAATGGGGAGGAGAGGGAGGAGAGAGAGGAGAGAGAGGAGAGAGAGGAGAGAGAGAGGAGAGAGAGAGAGAGATCTCCATTTAAAAAAAAAAAAAAAAAAAGGCTTACCGTTGCTCAGGAGGAAGTGAAAGCAGGAGAAATAGAAGGAATAGTGGGTGCTTCATACAGAACAAAAAACCAAGGTGTTAAAGTTACAGCGGTAGACAAACTGGTTCATTGTTGCATCACCAAGGCACTTGTTATTAACATTGGCAGCAGTAGCAACAGAAGTCATGACAAAAGGTGTCACAGACTGCGATATCAATGCAGCAGACTGAAAAGTACAACATTGCCTATTGAGCACGGTTTGCAACTGGGGTGGAAAAGTCATTGGAGATCCATGACTTGTTCAACTTTAAGAAGCCCGATGTGCTTATCCATCAAGACACCACCAGCAGCACTGAAAACACCTTCTGAGAGAACCCTAGCTGCCGGGCATGACAAAACTTCCAAGGTGAGGCTGGTGAGCTCAGGCCACTGCTCCATTTTTGAAGACCAAAATGCAAGAGAGTCCAACCTACCCCTGATGGTATCGGATTTGAGCTTGAAATACTCCTGCATCACCTTCTCCAGTTGTTCACTATGTGTCAGAGTTTTTCTCTGATCTGGTGGTGCAAGTGATGATGTAAAAAGCATGTCCTACAACAGAGGTCACAAACAGGCACAAATGGGCACAATGCTACAAAAATGGCCACAATGCTACAAAGATGGGCACAATGCTACAAAGATGGGCACAATGCTACTCAGCACAATGCTACAAAGATGGGCACAATACTACAAGGAAGGGCACAATGCTACAGGATGGGCACAATACTACAAAGATGGGCACAATGCTGCTGGGCACAAGCAGGGAAAAAAAGGGAAAAGGGAAAAAAAGGTGTTTTACCATTAAAAATGCTTTCTTACATATAAACGTAACAAAAAAGTGCAGGTTTGTTTTAATAAACAGGCAAAAAAAGTTCACAAAAAGTGATCCAAAGGTATATAGAAAAAAATACATGGAATCACTAAAAAGGTCACTTGGCACTGCAAAGAATGCGACCCCCCAAATATTTTTTTTCTATTTGTGGCCCATATATCCAGCTGAGTTTGAGACTCCTGTCCTACAAGTTGCAGAAATAGCTTCTGCCAGGTAAAGTAGAACGATTATAGTTTTTTTGTTATTAATTAACAAAATGTAAAGTGTATCTAGATATCTAGGTCAAATAAAAATTTGGTGTGACCACCCTTGCCTTCAGTAAAGCATCATTCATCAGCACTTTTAGGTGAACTTGCACACAATTTTTGAAGGAATTCAGCACAGAAGTTGTTCCAAACAGCGAGGAACAGGAAAGTGAGGGACAGGGGATCCTTAGCTGTTCCTCATGCTAGGGCTCCTTAGGCTATCCCTAATCTCAAAGTAATCCTAATGGTGGAGCTGTCTGAATCCTGTTAATGGCTAAGCTCCTGACCAGAATTAATCTGTTTTCCCCCTCCCACCAGGGAAGGAAGGGTCAGGAGAGATGGAAACACAAATAAAGACAGACAGGGGAAAACCAAAACTCTGACACACTGCAAACACACAGGAACTCAGGAACCGACAATAAGAGACGAAAAAAGACAATAAGGGTTAATTCCACAATGCACACAGGAACAAGAATTACAACCACCCAGGTAGTCTGGAACACAATACCTCAGCAGACCAGCTAAGATAGACTATAGCTCGTGTGAAGCCCCTCACCTGCAGGTCGCCTCAGTGTCTTCACGCGCTGGGTATCTTCCGGCAACAGGTATGTCAGGTTAACTTTAATTGGAATTGTGATGCCGCTCTCGGTTTTGCTATCAGTGGGTGACCGCCACTGCAGTTTAACGAGCGTCTGGGGCTGTTGGTATCTGCAGTCTGGTGTTATGGCCTTGGGTGTATGTGCGTAGTACCACAGGTCGCAGAAGAACTCACACACAGTCCAGAAATGTCTTTCAGGGTTTTTACTCACTTTTTGCTGGTAGAGTGAGACAACCCGGGCGATGCTATGATGAACCAGGTGGAACCAGGTATCCTGCAGGCTGATATGGGGTTGACTGCTGACTTGCCTTTCTAGCACCTTTGTTTTGGACCACCCCTGACTTGAAGTATCGTGGGATGCATCCAGGGAAGTCGCTACTGCCTTTCTCCCCTTTCTGACCCATTTGCTGACAGCATGGACCAAGGATAAGATGGCTCCAGGCTCGATCCTCCTTATGGGCACCCTCGTTGCTGTTGATGCTCGGGTTCTGTGTTGGTTGGCGTGGAACCTCTAGTCCCACCGCTTACAGGATTTAGCAGACCACTAAATGGATGTCTGGCTCTAGGGACCTGTACCCCGTGTATGCATTCATTACCAGGAGTCCTCGTACTCAACTCCTTACTGCTCTGTTTCTTTGGGTGTTTTTCAGTCTGACTTGGTGGTAATGTTCTCCCCTGTCAGCAGCCACTGCACGTGCAGGGTCTGACAGTGTTCCGCTCTTCAGCCCTACACGTCAGACACGGCTGCTCCACTCCTTCTCCTCTGACTGACACTGCAAAACTCTCTTCCAACTTCACTACAGTACCACACTAACTGAAATGTGGAGGCTCCGCCCCCTACTGGGTCTGCCCAGGGGTCCCCTCTAATGTGTGTGTGTGTCCTGATCAAAGGGTGCCTGTATGTACACACCCTACTCAGCCTTTGGGATTACCTGTTTGCACTGACCCAGCATGGGTGCAGTACTCAGTGGTGCCTGACCAGCTCAGGGGCGCCACACTGGCAGTAATGGAAGTGTTGAGCCAGCATAAACACTGGAGATCAAAATTAGAGAACAACACACAATTTCCTAAGGGTTAAGGTCATTGTGTAGACCTATGTGATTATATCCTAACATGAGTACACTAGCAGTAGCTCAAGCTTATTTCATAAATTGAATTTATTCTTAAGCATATAATAAAAATTTAAATGAAAAATGAAAAAGAACACTGATAAAATTTAGAGAACACTTTCAGATACCTGCAAGTTATTGATGTTTATCTGGCACATGGTGCTCAGTTTCTTAATTATCTGACTAACCCTATTACCTGGCCGCCTAACTTTTGCAGTTTGCACTCACTTTGCAAAAATGGTGTGCCATTCCAAAGTGACAAACTCTCTGGCAGCAGATTGCTCAGATGAAGGCCAAAGGGGTGACCCTATCAGCCATAGCAGGAGAAGCTGATCTTTTCAAGTCTGTGAGTTCGAGAATATTGTATCTTTACAACGTCACAAACTCTTTCAAGTCCCCCAAGAAGGCTGGTGACCCTTGAAATACAAATGTAAGGGGACAGGATAATGCGGAGAATCTCCATGGGTAACCGTTTCAAAACTGCAGCTGGAATTGCTCGCCAGTTCAGTACTGAACGGGGTAAGGATCTGTCTCATCATACAGTGTCATGATGTTTAAGAGGATTTGGACTGGAAGCCCACTCTGCAGTGATCAACCCTCTCATTAGCAGAAAGAATCAAAAGGCTAGACTCTCCTTTGGTGAGGAGCATGTTGTGGGGACAGAGAAGTGGTCCACAGTTCATTTTAGTGATGACAGTGAGTTTAAGTTATTTGGGTCTGATGGGAAACATTATGTTCGTCTACAAACTAGGGAAAGACTGAACCCAAAGTGTGTTAAGAAGTCAGTGAAAGGCGGTGGAGGAAGTGTCATGGTTTAATGTTTTCTACAGCAGGAGTTGGACCTGTCATACAGCTACATGGCAGAGTGAATACAATTGTGTATCAGAACCTTCTTCAACAACACGTGGTTCCTTACTTGTGTTCATCACTCAATAAGCCAGCAATTTTCATGCAGGACAATGCCCCTGTCACACAGCAAAACAGGTAAAGCAGAAACAGAAAATATTAAAACAATGAATTGGCCAGCCTAGAGTCCTGATCTAAACCCAATAGAAAACCTCTGAAAAATCCTTGGTGACAAAGTTATGGCCAAGAAACCCACAACAGCAAACAAACTGTGGAAGAGACTGGAAGATGAGTGGACCAAAATCACACCAGAGCAGTGTGAGAGACTAGTGGCCGCAGATGTCATTCAACGCAAAGGTCTGTACACTTCCTACTGATTGGTGACTGTTGTTACCTTCAGAAAATGTACTTATAATCTTTCTCTGTGCTACAGCCATTGCGGTTCTCTAATTATGATCATCACATTTTTGGCAAAATAAAGGTTTTATGTTGATAAACTTTGGATCTTTTGTAAAACACTGTTCTAGTGGCATGTGTGCCCCTTAAAAAAAACCTTCAAATGTTGATCAATGTAGATTACATTATTTCTGAAAAACGCGAGTGATCATACTTTGTTCTCAAAAATGCAAGTGATCATACATTGTTCTTTAATTTTGATCTTCAGTGTATAGGAGGGGAGCAGATGCTATTGGCTCCACCACAACATGTGATCAAAGATGACTCACTAGCAGTGCAGCAGAGATTAACTCTTACAAGCCTGCCTATGAACTACCAATCAGTTGGTCGACGCTAGGTTCAGCCTGTGCCGATTACAGACCTCAGAGAAGTCATCATGCATAGTGTCAAAATCAGTAGTTTAAACAGATCACGCCGCCTTGAGAATCAGCGATGTTAGTAAAATCCTACGTGTGACCGGAATAAAGTTATTTTCTTCCTGGGTTTCTCTTGCACGTGCTGGCAGGTTCTAAACTCAAATAACCTGCACATCAACCCTATATATGCAGATTAATGATGTTTTTCACGTGACAGGTTCCCTTTATTATTTTTGTGAAGACACTAAATGTGTCACTAATTACTATGCGGGCCTTTGGTAGGACTATTTTTCAGTTCTGCTTACTTTGGCATTCTTTGGTTTGTTGATCCCCAGCTGATTCGCTATTTGCAGGGACTGCGGTTCTTAGTGAACGTCAGGTATTGTTACTTTACTATGAGGTTCCTGAAGGTATCACAACGTTGTTCTATTCACATCAATGGTACAACGATGTAATACCTGCAGCAACCACTATATAGTTGTTATATTGGATTACTAGATGGATCCACTTGGATGTGATAATGTCTTGCCATAAGGATAAGCCAGAAAATTGTCAAGGTTCGTTGACACCTTTAAATGGAAAACACGAATTGTGAGTACGGAGTGTATGACACTTGTGTTAAGGGCTATTGTGAGTGGCATATTTTTGGAGGGCATTGTGTATTTGGCACAGCACATACTGTATGAAGGACATCACTGCATTTAGCTAACAGTGT
The DNA here is from genome assembly GCF_048569485.1 of Anomaloglossus baeobatrachus. NCBI lineage: Eukaryota > Metazoa > Chordata > Amphibia > Anura > Aromobatidae > Anomaloglossus > Anomaloglossus baeobatrachus. Next base: position 477,912,896 of record NC_134356.1, read on the forward strand.
CAAGCTCTGTATTAACAGTGGGAACAGTATTAAAGGGGTTGTCAGATGAACAACACTTTCACCTACCCACATAAATATCCCATGATAGATATACCATCGCTGGGGGTCTGGTTGCACTCACCTACCGGACTCCCGCTGTTAACTGAGATCATACCCCATGCCCCCCACTGGTCTCCTCATTTCCTTTTCTGGTTTGAATTTCTCATTACCAGGGCTCTAAAGAGCCTCATCTGAATAGAGTGGAGGTCAAGCATGTGTATCCCAACAAATAACACCTCCAGTGATTGGGGAGTTATATCCTATCCCGGCGATAAGGGAGGACTTCCAAACTTAACACAATCCCTTTAAGGGAAAATGCACTTTGATGCTGTGCAGCAGACTAAGCCGATATATTTTTTTTAACTATCTATCCATCCAATGTTATAATCTAATTGTAGTTCTAATATACTGTAATTAAAAATCCCCTATCCTTCCTTCACTATCTAATAGCTTTATTTTTTTTCTACTACTTCCTCTTTGATGACTTCATTTGAGAATCCCAGTGCATGCTGTGTTACTCAAATGCCGCAACCTCAGATACCTCCCTGAAAGGAAGTATCATCAGTGACATTTGTTTCAGGGGCAGGGCTAGTCCCTGCTCTACTGAGTATATGCTGATTGTCAATTTTTGATGGATGCTCGGTAAATTCCTGTCACTGCGCAGTATTCTTCTCAGTGCACAATGACAGCGCACTCCCTTGCAGCCTCTGCCCCCTGATGGCGTTTACGCATACCAGCATGCTTGGGGATTTTCAAAGGAAGTGTCATCAGAGAAGAAAGAAAAAACTTTTGGTGCCGTGTTAGCCAGTTGAAAATTAATTGTTTTCAGTGAGAGAAATAAAATTCTAATCTTGTAGTTGTGATACCTTTCAATGGCTAACTAGTAGTGATGAGCGAGTATGCTTGTTACTACTCGGTACTCGCACGAGTATCACTGTACTCGGGCTACTCGGCGGGTACCGAGTAATTTCGCGATACTCGTGCTGTACTCGTGGTCTTCATCCCTGCATGTTGGCGCTCTTTTGAGAGCTAGCCCTCATGCAGGGATTGGCTGGCAGACCACTGCAATGCCACAATCCCTGTTAGTTGTGGAATTGCAGTGATTGTCCGGCCTGCACAGCGTGACCGAGCCTTTATACCGGCGGGCGTGCTGTGCTCTGCACACAGCCATCTCATATTCCCTGCTTTCCCCGCCCACAGGCGCCTATGATTGGTTGCAGTGAGACACGCCCCCACGCTGAGTGACAGGTGTCTCACTGTACCGAATCACAGCAGCCGGTGGGCGTGTATATACTGTGCAGTAAAATAAATAAATAAATAATTAAAAAAAACGGCGTGCGGTCCCCCCAATTTTAATACTAGCCAGATAAAGCCATACGGCTGAAGGCTGGTATTCTCAGGATGGGGAGCTCCACGTTATGGGGAGCCCCCCAGCCTAACAATATCAGTCAGCAGCCACCCAGAATTGCCGCATACATTATATGCGACAGTTCTGGGACTGTACCCGGCTCTTCCCGATTTACCCTAGTGCGTTGGCAAATCGGGGTAATAAGGAGTTAATGGCAGCCCATAGCTGCCACTAAATCCTAGATTAATCATGTCAGGCGTCTCCCCGAGATTCCTTCCATGATTAATCTGTAAATTACAGTTAAAAAACACACACACCCGATAAATCCTTTATTAGAAATAAAAAATAATAACAAAGTCCCTCATCACCAATTTATTAACCCCGACAAAGCCCTCCATGTCCGGCGTAATCCACGGACCTCCAGCGTCGCGTCCAGCTCTGCTGCATGGAGGTGACAGGAGCAGCAGAATACACCGCCGCTCCGGTCAGCTTCACACAGCAACTGAGGTGAGTAGCGCGATCAGCTGCTGTCAGTCAGGTAACTCACGGCCACCGCTGGATCCAGCGGTGGCCGCGATTAACCTCAGTGACAGCTCAGCTGATCGCTATACTCACCTCAGTTGCTGCATGGAGCTGACCGGAGCGGCGGTGAGTAGCGCGATCAGCTGAGCTGTCACTGAGGTTACCCGCGGCCACCGCTGCATCCACCGCTGGATCCAGGTAACCTCAGTGACAGCTCAGCTGATCGCTATACTCACCTCAGTTGCTGCATGGAGCTGACCGGAGCGGCGGTGAGTAGCGCGATCAGCTGAGCTGTCACTGAGGTTACCCGCGGCCACCGCTGCATCCACCGCTGGATCCAGGTAACCTCAGTGACAGCTCAGCTGATCGCGCGGCTGTCTTCAGTTGCTGTGTGAAGCTGACAGGAGCGGCGGTGTATTCTGCAGCTCCTGTCACCTTCATGCAGCACAGCTGGATGCGACGCTGGAGGACTGTGGAGTACGCCGGACATGGAGGGTTTGTCGGGGTTAATAAATTGGTGATGAGGGACTTTGTTAGTGTTTTTTATTTCTAATTAAGGATTTTTCGGGTGTGTGTGTTTTTTAACTGTAATTTACTGATTAATCATGGAAGAAATCTCGGGGAGACGTCTGACATGATTAATCTAGGATTTAGTGGCAGCTATGGTCTGCCATTAACTCCTTATTACCCCGATTTGCCAACGCACTAGGGTAAATCGGGAAGAGCCGGGTACAGTCCCAGAACTGTCGCATATAATGTATGCGGCAATTCTGGGCGGCTGCTGACTGATATTGTTAGGCTGGGGAGCTCCCCATAATGTGGAGCTCCCCATCCTGAGAATACCAGCCTTCAGCCGTATGGCTTTATCTGGCTGATATTAAAATTGGGGGGACCGCACGCCGTTTTTTTTAATTATTTAATTATTTATTTCACTGCACAGTATACACACACCCACCGGCTGCTGTGTTTGGGTGCAGTGAGACACCTGTCACTCAGCGTGGGGGCGTGTCTCACTGCAACCAATCATAGGCGCCGAAAAGCAGGAAAGCAGGGAATACGAGATTGTTTAATGAGCGGCCGGCTTTTTCAAAAGAGGAAAAGCCGCCGGAGTTTAGTGAACAGCTGTGCAGCGCCGCGGCAGTGATCGGGGAACGGTAAGTAAGAGAGAGGGGGGAGAATGACCGACAGACTGTGAGAGGGGGACAGACATGACAGAGAGAGACAGACAGAGCGAGACCGACCGACGGGAGATAGAATGAAAAAAAAATGACCGACATCGCTAGTAAAAAGCACAAAACGTGCGTTTTGGACATCGGAGTGCCACACAATGTTTTACGTAAAATCTTTCATGTATTAATCTCAAAAAGTAACATACACCAGCTCTATATCACTATTGGGTATGTGCCCTTAACATTTCCGCCATGAAAATTCATTTTGGGGTCATTTTGGAAGGTTTTCTGGTGAGTCCGTAAAAATGGCGTAAAATTCGAACAAAATTGTTCACAGCTGTGACTTTTGAGTGATAAATGCTTCAAGGGGTCTTCCCCATGCTGTTGCCATGTCATTTGAGCACTCTTCTGAGACTTTTGTGACATTTTTAGGGTTTCTACATGCTGCCGGGGGTCATTTCAGAAAAATACTCGGGTCTCCTATTGGATAACATTGGGCTCGGTGCTCGGGTTGAGTACACGAGTATCTTGGGATGCTCGGCCCGAGCCTCGAGCACCCGAGCTTTTTAGTACTCGCTCATCACTACTAACTAGAGTAAAATAAAATGGTGTTACAAAGCAAGCTTTCGAGACATCTCAGGTCTCTTCATCAGGCATGGTATATCATGAGATATCATGACCTGAGACGTCTCGAAAGCTTGCTTTGTAACATCATTTATTTTATTTTAGTTAGCCATTAAAAGGTATCACAACTACAAGATTATAATTTTGTTTCTCTCACTGAGAGCAATCAATCATCAAAGAGGAAGTATTGGAAAAAAAAGATTGTGACATTTAGATAGATTTAGGAGTGAAGTAAAATGTAGTTTTAGACCACCTCTTTAATGAATTTAATGAATCAGAGCTATTAAGTAAAGGCCACTAATCATCGACTACTGCATTGTGCTACCCTCCCAGGTCAAATTTTGCCATCTAGCCCCTGTTCAGCAATGTGGAAATACATTGTGGGCAAGTTGTTGTTTCTTTGCAAACTGGTAATTGAATCTCAAAATGTTCTAAAATTTTATGAAACGGCGAATTTCATGAAATTCAACTTAAACTCGTTCCTCTGAAAATTGGATTCCCTCATGTCTTATACATCACCTACTTCTAGCTTCATTAGTAGCATATTATTAGTAGCATTTAAGTGTTTTCTTTGTTGTCTGGTATAATTATATTAATTGGTAGTATTTTAGCTTTTTGTATAGTGTAAATTGAAACAATTTTAGAATTCACAAATTTTTATAGTCTTTAATTTTCATTTTCATCATCTTTATCACGTTCCCAATACATCCTGACAATCTTTGGGGTGATTTATTTATTTGCCAAACAATTTTCTTTTAACAACATTTTTACAAATAATAGTTATTAAAAAAAATAGTATTTATTCTTACTTTGTCATCTAATCTTTGCAGTTTGTGAATCTTATTGCTAATACTATAGTCTTCAAAATGTACATTTTCTTAACTTGAAATCAATGTTACTAGTAATTTGAAATAACAGTAAAATGTAAAGAATTGGATTTTACTTACATTTGCATTGCTTTTTAGCAACTGTCTGTTTAAAGACTAGAAAAATCAGAAAGAGCCAGAGGATTTGAATTCTCCCCATAGTGACTGAGAAGAGATTGCTGACGCGAGATGTCTGTACTCTATGTACCTACACAGGAGTCAGAAGACATGTTAATAATTAAAACTTTACCACACAGCTTTGGACTTGATTTAAAAAGGAAAAAAAACAGAAATCTGCACATTCCTATCTATCTATCTATCTATCTATCTATCTATCTATCTATCTGTAGACAACTTAAAAGGGACACATTGTGAATACCTTATTCTTGGACGATTCTTGTAGGATATTCCACAGTTACATTGGAAGAAAATAGAAAAAAATGTGTCCCACCTTTTAAAAGCTCGTAATTGGTCAGGCGACAGAGTGACAATAGTTTGTTCAATCCATTTACCTTGGGAAACAGCCATAATCTAGACACAAACAAAAGTTGACATACTACTTTCACCTACTTTGTAAAGTAAACAAACTTTGATAAATGTGTCAACCCTTTACCCCAGAGCCTGGTTTTCACCTTCCTGACCCGGTCATTTTTTTTTCGATTCTGACCTAGGTCAGTTTATGAGGTTATAATTTTGACTGCTTCAGCTGATCTCGGTGATTCTGAAACAGTTTTTTTGTGACATATTGTACTTCATGATAGTGGTAAATTTAAGATGTTTTTTTTATTTGTCGTTTATTTGTGAAAATATTGGAAATTTGGGTACAGGTATCCATACTGATCGTTCTTCTTCAGGTAACTTTTTTACTGCTCCATTCTATGTCCTGTTGTGTATAAATATGTGACTCTTCAGATTTTGTGTTTTATACCATGCCTGATGAAGAAACCTGAGTAGTCTCGAAAGCTTGCTGTTATTACCATCTTTTCAGTTAGCCATTAAAAGGTATCAACCACTGAGGACTCTAAGGGGAACTTTGCACGTTGCGAAATCGCTACGGCGATATCGTTGGGGTCAAATCGAAAGTGACGCACATCCGGCGCCGGTAACGACGTCGCAACGTGTAAAGCCTAGATGCGCCGATAAACGATTGCAAAAGCGTCGTAGATCGGTGATCTGTGTAGCGTCGGTCATTTTCATAATGTCGCACCAATAGGAGATACGATGTTGTTCCTCGTTCCTGCGGCAGCACACATTGCTGTGTGTGAAGCCGCAGGAGCGAGGAACATCTCCTTACCTGCCTCCACCGGCTATGCGGAAGGAAGGAGGTGGGCGGGATGTTTACATCCTGCTCATCTCCGCCCCTCCACTTCTATTGGCCGTGTGACATCGCAGTGACGCCGCACGACCCGCCCCCTTAGGAAGGAGGCGGGTCGCCGGCCAGAGCGATGTCGCAGGGCAGGTAAGTGCATGTGAAGCTGCTGTAGTGATAATGTTTGCTACGGCAGCTATCACAAGATATTGCATATGCGACGGGGGCGGGTACTATCGTGCTCGGCATCGCTAGCATCAGCTAGCGATGTTACAGCGTGCAAACTACCCCTAAGTTCTTTTAAACAATTTTTGGGAAATTTGGAGAAAGAATTGAAAATTTTGCAATTTTCAAACTTTGAATTTTTATGCCCTTCAACCAGAGCTTTATGTCACACAAAATAGAAGAAGTTAGAAGGGTTCATAATTTGGCATCAATTTCTCATTTTATCAACAAAATTTACAAAAATATTCTTTTTAGGGACTGTATCACATTTGAAGTGACTTTGAAGGGCCTTTGTGACAGAAAATACCTAAAAGTGACACCATTCTAGAAACTGAACCCTTGAAAGTGCTCAAAACTGCATCCAAGAAGTTTATTAACCCTTCAGGTGCTTCACAGAAACTAAAGCAATGTGGAAGGAAAATCTGAAAATTTTATTTTTTTCCCACAAAAATGTTACTTTAGCCTCAATGTTTTGCATTTTCACAGGAGTAACAAGAGAAAATGGACCCCAAAATTTGTTGTGAAATTACTCCTGAGTATGCCGACACTACATATGTAGTGAAAAATGACTGTTTGGGCACACTGCATGGCTTGCAAGAAAGGGAGCACCATTTTACTTTTCAAATGCAAAATTGTCTAAAATTGTTATCAGATGCCATGTCGCATTTTAAGAGCCCCTGATGTGCTTAAATAGTAGAAACCACCAAGTGACCCCATTTTGTAAAGTAGACCCATCAAGCACCTTATGTAGATGTGAGCACATCGAACCACCCATTGAACATTGAGCCTTGAAAATAAAAAGTCTAATTTTTTCCACAAAAATGTTCTATCAGCTCAAAATCTTTAACTTTCACAAGGGTAACAGAAAAAAAAATCGCACCATAAAATTTATTTAGAAATTTCTCCTGAATGTGTCGATACTCTATATGATGCCCTCCCATCACTGTTTGGGTACATGGTAGGGCTCAGAAGAGCAGGAGCGCCATTTGACTGTTCAAATGCAAAATTGTCTGGAATAGTTATCCATGTCGCATTTGGAAAGCCCCTGATGTGCCTCAACAGTAGAAAACCCCCAACAAGTGACACTATTTTGGAAACCCAATCCCTCATGGAACTTATCTAGATGTATGTTGAGCAACTTGAACTCCTCGGTGCTGCAAAGAATTTTAGAATGTTGAGCTGTGAAAAGAAAAAAATCTAAATTTTCCCCAAAAAAATTTCTTTTAGCTTCATTTTTTTTATTTTCACAAAGGTAATAGAAAAAAAATGCATGGTACAATTTGTTGTGAAATTTCTCTTGAGTACGTCAGTACCACATATGTGGTGAAAAATGACTGTTTGGACACACTGTTGATCTCCAAAAGGAAAGAGTGACAATTTGGAGTACAGACTTTCATGGAATGGTCTTTGGGCATTATGTCGCATTTGGAAAGCTCCTGATGTGCTTAAACAGTGGAGCTCCCCCACAAGTGACCCCATTTTGGACACTAGACCCCTTAAGAAACTTACCTAGATGTGGTGAGCACCTTGAACCCCCAGGTGCTTCACATAATTTTACAATATTGAACCATGAAAATTAAACAAATTGTTTTTTCCCACAAAAATATTGTCTGAGCCCTCAAATATTTCATTTTCACAAGGATAGCAAGAAAAAATAAACCCCAAAACTTGTTTTGCAACTTCTCCTGAGTACACCGAATACCCATATGTGGTGAGAAACTACTGTTTGGACACACTGCACAGCCCTAGATGAAGGAGACGAAACACGCATTGGTGTCAGGAAGGAGACAAAGTGGCCAGTGTTTGAATTGATACAGGTACAGCTCATTATAACAGTTTGTTACAACCTATGCACACTTGTCATTAGAGGTTTTACACAGCACTATGAATAGTGTGGGTCATGGGTTTAATAGCAAATATATTTATGTAATATGCTCATTCTGTATACTATAGAGAGAGAGTCCCTTATATTGCACTAGGTACCGTGTTTTTCCAAAAATAAGCCCTACCCCAAAAATAAGCCCTAGCAGGGATTTTCAGCAAATTCGGAGCAAGGCTTAAATATAAGCCCTCCCTCGAAAATAAGCCCTAGTCGTGAATCAATAATGAAGTGTCCGTGCAGCTAAAAAGGTTACAGATACTGCAGAACACTTCATTATAGACAGCAAAACCCCGCAAATACACTCACCCGACGCTGAGCGGCAGGACCTGTAGCTATCGCACACCCGCACACATCAGATCTCACACACACACACACACACACACAATCAGATCTCTCACACACATCAGATCTCACACACAAACATTGGATCGCACACACAATCAGATCGCACACACAAACATCGGATCACACGCAAAGATCAAATAACACACACAAACATCGGATCGCACACACATCGGATCGCATACATACTCACCACATCCAGCGTCACCGATCTTTTCTCGCCAGCAGAATTCTGAGAGGCAGTGCGGTGGAGCGCAATGAACAGGACCTGCGGCGGGAAACATGACTTGCTCTCATCATTCCCTGTGGCCAGAAGCGCTGAATGTGATGTGATGTGTGCGCGCGCGTGATCGGCTGTGTGTATGTGCGGTCGGCTGTGTGTCTGTGATCTGCTGTGTGTGTCTGCAATCTGCTGTGTGTGTCTGCGATCAGCTGTATGTGTGTCTGCGATCTGCTGTGTTTTCCTGCGATCGGCTGTGTGTGTCTGCGTTTGGCTGTGTGTATCTGCGATCGGCTGTGTATGCCTGCGATTGACTATGTGTGCCTGCGAACTGCTGTGTGTGTGTGCAATCTGCTGTGTGTGTCTGCGATCTGCTGTGTGCATCTGCGATCTGCTGTGTGCGTCTGCGATCTGCTGTGTGCGTCTGCGATCTGCTGTGCGTGTGTGATCTGCTGTGTGTGTCAGTATGTCAGCTAGCAGCAGTGGAGGATGGCGTGCAGCACCGACCGGAGATCACAGGGAGGACCTGGGAGCCGCGCAGACGTCCGGGTCTGGTGAGTATGAGTCTCCTGGGAAGTAGGGGGGGTTTGCTTTTTTTGGAGGTAAACTTACCCCCCAACCGTATTTCTCCAAAAATAAGACCTCCTCCAAAAATAAGCCCTAGTGCTTTTTTGGGGGACAAAAAAAAATATAAGACCGTGTCTTATTTTTGGAAAAACACCGTACTTGTATATATATTTAACATTATAAACAAGTAGAAGATATCCCTGCACCACTGGGTTTACCTTGCGGGGGTCTCACAGGTGAGTGGAATAGGACCAGGACTGCAGATAATCACAGCTGAGGAGTGCTCGTCCTAAAGGAAGACAGACGTCCAGAGAATGTCCATGTAGAATATAGAAAGGAAGGACCGCACAATCCAAGCGTCAGATGAAAACTTCTTTATTCCAAAAGGTGCAGCATAAAAAGCAGGACCAGTCGAAGCGTGCATTAACGCGAAATGGCCGTCGTCCTTTTGAGGAGCCTGCACCCAGCTCACTCCCTGCTTTTTATGCTGCACTTTTTGGAATAAAGAAGTTTTCACCTGACGCTTGGATTGTGCGGTCCTTCCTTTCTGTATTCTACATGGACATTATATTTAACATCAGGTCACGTTATTAATTAGGCTAACAATGCTGATATGATTATGGAGTAATTTTTGAGGCACCTACAGTTAGGTCCACAAATATTTGGACAGTGACGCAATTTTCGCGAGTTGGGCTCTGCATGCCACCACATTGGATTTGAAATGAAACCTCTACAACAGAATTCAAGTGCAGATTGTAACGCTTAATTTAAAGGTTTGAACAAAAATATCTGATGGAAATTGTAGGAATTGTACACATTTCTTTACAAACACTCCACATTTTAGGAGGTCAAAAGTAATTGGACAAATAAACCAAACCCGAACAAAATATTTTTAATTTCAATATTTTGTTGCGAATCCTTTGGAGGCAATCACTGCCTTAAGTCTGGAACCCATGGACATCACCAAATGCTGGGTTTCATCCTTCTTAATGCTTTGCCAGGCCTTTACAGCCGCAGCCTTCAGGTCTTGCTTGTTTGTGGGTCTTTCCGTCTTAAGTCTGGATTTGAGCAAGTGAAATGCATGCTCAATTGGGTTAAGATCTGGTGATTGACTTGGCCATTGCAGAATGTTCCACTTTTTTGCACTCATGAACACCTGGGTAGCTTTGGCTGTATGCTTGGGGTCATTGTCCATCTGTACTATGAAGCGCCGTCCGATCAACTTTGCGGCATTTGGCTGAATCTGGGCTGAAAGTATATCCCTGTACACTTCAGAATTCATCCGGCTACTCTTGTCTGCTGTTATGTCATCAATAAACACAAGTGACCCAGTGCCATTGAAAGCCATGCATGCCCATGCCATCACGTTGCCTCCACCATGTTTTACAGAGGATGTGGTGTGCCTTGGATCATGTGCCGTTCCCTTTCTTCTCCAAACTTTTTTCTTCCCATCATTCTGGTACAGGTTGATCTTTGTCTCATCTGTCCATAGAATACTTTTCCAGAACTGAGCTGGCTTCATGAGGTGTTTTTCAGCAAATTTAACTCTGGCCTGTCTATTTTTGGAATTGATGAATGGTTTGCATCTAGATGTGAACCCTTTGTATTTACTTTCATGGAGTCTTCTCTTTACTGTTGACTTAGAGACAGATACACCTACTTCACTGAGAGTGTTCTGGACTTCAGTTGATGTTGTGAACGGGTTCTTCTTCACCAAAGAAATTATGCGGCGATCATCCACCACTGTTGTCATCCGTGGACGCCCAGGCCTTTTTGAGTTCCCAAGCTCACCAGTCAATTCCTTTTTTCTCAGAATGTACCCGACTGTTGATTTTGCTACTCCAAGCATGTCTGCTATCTCTCTGATGGATTTTTTCTTTTTTTTCAGCCTCAGGATGTTCTGCTTCACCTCAATTGAGAGTTCCTTAGACCGCATGTTGTCTGGTCACAGCAACAGCTTCCAAATGCAAAACCACACACCTGTAATTAACCCCAGACCTTTTAACTACTTCATTGATTACAGGTTAACGAGGGAGACGCCTTCAGAGTTAATTGCAGCCCTTAGAGTCCCTTGTCCAATTACTTTTGGTCCCTTGAAAAAGAGGAGGCTATGTATTACAGAGCTATAATTCCTAAACCCTTTCTCCGATTTGGATATGAAAACTCTCATATTGCAGCTGGGAGTGTGCACTTTCAGCCCATATTATATATATAATTGTATTTCTGAACATGTTTTTGTAAACAGCTAAAATAACAAAACTTGTGTCACTGTCCAAATATTTCTGGACCTAACTGTATGTTGCACTAAGCACATTATTTATGATTTCATGATTTATTATACTTCTATTTTAATTTTTCATAAAATTTGTCTTGTACTTTCTTATATATTTATTACCTGGCTTCTTATTTATGTATATATATTTATATGTATATATATTTGTGATATACACATGTATACTAGTTTGTGTCTCTGCTCCCACATGGGTAATGCTCCTTGTATTTTAATAGTATTTTTAACGTTAGCTAATTAAATAAAAAAATAATGTATTGTTTGTGTTGATATGTCTATCTGTTGTATATAGGGACTAAATGCTGATTTACATGCTGCGACATCGCTCAAGCGATATCGTTGGGGTCACGGATTTTGTGACGCACATCCGGTCGCTTTAGCAATGCCGTTGCGTGTGACACCTTTGAGCAATTTTGCATCATTGCAAAAATGTGCAAAATCGCTCATCGGTGACATGGGGGTCAATTCTCAAATATCGTTGCTGCAGCAGTAACAAAGTTGTTCCTCATTCCTGCTGCATCACACATCGGTACATGTGACACCGCAGGAACGAGGAACCTCTCCTTACCTGCCTCCCGTCCGCAATGCGGTAGGAAGGAGGTGGGCGCAATTTTTGTCCCGCTCATCTTCGCCCCTCCGCTTCTATTGGGCGGCGGTTCAGTGACGCAGCTGTGACGTCGCTGTGACGCTGAACGAACCGCCCCCTTAGAAAGGAGGCGTTTCGCCGGTCACAGCGACGTCGCATGGCAGGTAAGAAGTGTGACGGGTCTGGGTGATGTTGTGCGCCACGGGCAGCGATTTGACCATGTCGTACAACCGATGGGGGCGGGTACCCACGCTAGCGATATCGGTCACGATATCGCAGCGTGTAAAGCGGCCTTTAGGCATTTTTTGATTTTGATGTTATGGTAAAGGGGTCACTAGTGCTGGGCTGGTGGTCACTAACTCTGGACGCTGGCTCATTTATTGCCCTGGGGTGCTGGGGGGGGGGGTCGGTATTACTAGAGGAAGAGGAGAAGGTGGAAAAATAAAGAAAAGTAAGATATTCTCCCTCACTTTCAATGTTGGAGGCAAGGACGACATGCTTCCTCAGCTGAATACTGTCTTGTGGACGAGTGGGACATTTTATTTTTTATGTGTGTGCTGTGTGTGTAAAAGTACCAAATTTTATTCAGGAGTGTGTGTGTGTGTGTGTGTTTGTGTGTATTTGTTGTAAACTTTTATTTACTAGAATAGAAGAAATAAAAAAAAAATAGAAGAAAATATTTTAGAAAGAAAAAGATAAAAAATAAAATTAAAAAGAGAATATAAAAATATGGTAAAATATTAACTAAACTGATCACAGTAAAAACAATTATTGATTGATGGCAGCTAAGCTACACTAAGTGTAATTCTATGCAATAAAAAAAACTGTAGTATAAGTACCACAAGACTCTTCCACTACAAATCTGAACCTACAATTACTAAACGGACATCAGAAAGAAAAAATTTACTGCGCGCCTGCAACTATCTGCCGCAAACTCTGATATACCATGATGAAGGTGTTGTACTGAAACATGTAGTCTTGTTAAACCATATTTCTTGTCTACACGTCAATGCTGGTTTCCTATTTTTAAATACTTTTTATACAAGAAATAAAGGTGAAGTTTTATATCGACCTTGGAGCCTTTCTTTGCTGGAGTACGTACACACTCATACAATAAAAAGGGATTTGAAGTTGGATCTAGGTATCACTTATGGGATCCCTTCAGTGGACCTTACTGAAAGTTGTCAAAATGAAAGAACCAGAGCACTGTAGACAAGGCTCATGATGCACACATGACTGGCGCTGATTTCCTGCTTCCAAGTAAGGAGCAAAGGATAACCTATTGACTCTCACAAATGAGCCACTGTAGCACCCTGAATGGTTAGGGAATCTATGCTGACCCTTATCTAATGGTAAATTTGTTGGGCATATGAGTGACAGAATTGGACTGTAAAGCAATGGAATAAGGTGAATTATTGTCATTAATCATGTTTTCTTTACACTATGTGGATGGTAGGGTGTTTGTTAATTACCTAGGGAAGGATATATACTGACAATCAAAATGGTAACAACATTTTGAACTATTGACTTTCAGGCTCCATATCTCACCATCCACTACAGCTTCGAACGTGAGACTAACATAATTTTATAGACAATTATCTTGGCTATCTCATTTATAAATTTGACTTGCAACTATTTAGTATATGATTAGTTAGCAGATTCTTGTTATATCACTACATTGGTACTGTTTTGCTCCTGGTGGTGGAAAATTATTTTTCTTCTTGTATACTATAAACTACAACCTCTTCTCACATTCTGTAATAGCTCAGTGTTATTAGGTTGATTCCCAAGTGTAAGCTCACTGGTTCCAATTGAGAAGCGGCCATGAAGAATATTTATTAGTAAAAGAGAAACTGCATCATCCAGTTCATTTATAGCGGTCTCTCGGCTAAGAAAATTGCCAAACTGCATTATGTGAGTGACATGACTGTGGGAAAAAAACAAATAAAATCCATCCATCCATTCAAAAGCTAGTAGGTAGATGTCTAGGCAAAATATTGGAGTCAACAAGTTGGCTCATCACAATGTCTCATCAGTTCTGGCACAACACTCATGGTCATATGCATTGTAATAGTTAGATCACAGACATATATGCAAGCACCTTGTGATTCACAAGTTTGTGATTTGTGTGTTACACAAGTCTGGAGTAGTGGCCTGAAAATAGGTGAAGAAGCTTTGACTTCAATATCCATCATAAGAAGCTTCGGCTTGAGTTTGAAATAAGTATGAAAGTGAACAGTAAAAGATGGGAACAGGTGATTTGGAGAGATGAGATGAAAGTCAATAACCTAGGCTCTGATAGGTGCAGATGGGTGTGAAAGAAACAATGGAAAAAAGACTTAGGATCTAGAAATTGAAGGAACTGTCAAATTCGGTAGAGGAAGCCTGATGATACAGCCAAAGGCGATGGATACTTGACTAGAATTGATGGTGGCCTCAATGCTGTGATATATCTTAGTACCCTTTAAGACCATTTACATCGCACACTTGAGTACTATGGGTATGAATAGGACAACATAGTGTTCCAGAAGGACAATGACTCAAAGCAGACGTCAAGATTGGCAAAGAAATGATTCAATGACAATGAAATAGAGGTTCTGGATTGGCCCCCACAGACACAGACCTCTACTCAATCCAACACTTGTGGGTAGAGTTGAAGAAAAAGCTGTATTCATACACAAGTGGGTCAGCCACTATGCATCAACATTGGGAATGCATAGAAAAGACCTGGGATCAGATTTCGGTTGAGACATGCTTGAATCTGATACAGTGCATGCCCAGAAGGATTCAGGCAGTGTTGAAAGCCACAGGTTGATTTACAAAATACTAACAATAATAAAGACCAAAATTTAGATTTTTAGGAGCAAAACGGTAACAATGCAGTGACATGAAAACAATCTGCATAACTAATCATATGCTAAATAGTTGCAAGTCAAATTTATGCATGAAATAACTGAAATTATTGTGTATAAAATGAAAGTAATCTCATGTTGGAAGCTGTAGTGGATGGTGAGATATGGAGCCTGATAGTCAAAATTTCAAAACATTGTTACCCTTTTGCTCATCAGTGTATTATAGGAAGAAGGCAAGTGAGCATATGTGCAATGCTCTGGGCACCATATTGCTTGTAAGCTTTGGGTCCTGTCATTTATGTTGTTGTAGCTTTGACATTTACCAACTACCTAAGTAATATTGCAGACTAAATACTTCATCTTCTTGATGCTATTCCTTAGTAACAGCCATTTTTATAAAAAAATATTTAGTAATAGCTTAGGGTGAATTATAAAAAGTTCAATGTATTGATTTGGCATCTAAATTCTCCAGATCTTAACATTATCATTAAGCCGAGGGATGTGGGGGAAAATAATTTTGATCAGTGGATGCCTTAGGCTCTGTGCGCACTAGAAAAGTGATTTTTCTCAAGAAAATTTCTTGAGAAACTTCTGGGAGTTGAAGATTTCCACACCTGCGGAAAAATCCGCGGGAAAAACGCATGCGGATTTGCCGCGGATTTACCGTGGATTTACCGCAGGTTGCTCCCTGCGGTTTTGCAATAAATAATATAGATAATCGATAGACAGATAATGGATAGAGTGAAAGATGAATAGATGAATAGATAGATAGGCCTGTTTCACACGTCAGTGATTCTGGTACGTTTGTGCTTTTTTTTAAACGTACCAGAATCCCTGACATACGCAGACCCATTATAATGAATGGGTCTGCTCACACGTCAGTGATTTTTCACTGCACGTGTCCCCGTGCGGCGTACCCGCGTGTGCGTGATTGCCGCACGGAGACATGTCCATTTTTTTCTGGCATCACTGATGTCGTGGTCCGTGAAACACGTGCCAGAAAAAAACGTGCTTTTAAAATAAAAAACATTTTTACTCACCCGGCTTCAGCGGCGCTCTCTGCAGCCCGTGCAGCCTGCTGCTTCTGAGCCTGCTCATTACTGTCGCGCATATTCATGATGCACGACACAGCCGACCCGGAAGCAGCTGCTGCGGGGGTCAGCGCTGGCCGGATGCTGCACCGCGGGAGCGATCAGCACCATGGAGAGCGGGAGCGCGCACAGATGAGTTGATTTCTAAGTGCAATCACGGGCCACGGAGAATGGAGCCCGGATTGCACTTAGAGAACCCACGTGTGCCGTAATTCACGGCACATGCAGGGACATGTGCATGTTTTACACGCCAGTGAAAAACGTCAGTGTTTTTCACTGACGTGTGAAACGGACCATAGATAGATAGATAGATGAGAAAGACCTATAGAATGTCCCACCTCCAAGCATTTTCTAAGCTGGCACCCTTTAGTGACTTTCATGTGGCACTAAGGCTATGTGCGCACGTTGCGTACAGTCACTGCAGAAATTTCTGCAGCGATCTGAAGAGCACATGTGCGCTTTAAATCGCTGCAGAAATGTCCGTAGTGAAAAAAAAAGCCGATTCCATGCGCTCTGCCTGCAGCTCCTGCCATAGACAGAGCAGGAGCTGCCGGCAAAGTGCACGGAAGAAGTGACATGTCACTTCTTAGAACGCAGCGCTTCGGCAGAAGCCGAAGCGCTGCGCTCTAAAACGCCATGTGCGCACGGCCCCTGCACAATTTCCATAGACTGTGCAGGGGACGCAGGACGCATGCAGTTATGCTGCGCTACAAAGCGCAGCGTAACTGCATGTATTTACGCAACGTGCGCACATAGCCTAAAGGGTGCTTAGCCTTGTATTTAGCCATAAAATAAATAAATAATTAAAAAAAAAACGACGTGAGGTCTCCCCATCTTTTGTAGCCAGCTAGGGTAAAGCAGACGGCTGCAGCCTGCAAACCACAGCTGGCAGCTTCACCTTGGTTGGTAATCCAAAATAGAGGGCACCCCACGCAGTTATTTTACATTAAATAAATAATTTAAAACAAAAAACGTGGGGTCCCCCCCAAATTGGATCACCAGCCAAGGTAAAGCGGACAGCTGTGGTCTGGTATTCTCAGACTAGGGAGGTCCACTGTTATTGGACACTACCCAGCCTAAAAATAGCAGGCCGCAGCCGCCCCAGAAGTGGCGCATCCATTAGACGTGCCAATCCTGGCGCTTCGCCCCAGCTCATCCCGCGCCCTGGTGCGTTGGCAAACGAGGTAATATATGGGGTTGATGCCAGATGTGTAATGTCACCTGGCATCAAGCCCTGGGGTTGGTGAGGTCAGGCGTCTATCAGATACCCGACATCACCAACCCAGTCAGTAAGAAATAAAAAATAGACAACAAAAAAAGTTTTATTTGAAAAAACACTCCCCACATTCCCTCTTTAACCAATTTATTGAAAAGAACAATCAATTCCACGTCCGGCGTAATCCAATAAGGGGGGGGGGTGGCACGGCGATCCATACCATAGTCGCTGTCCCAGTCAATGAAGAACAGAATGTTCCCCATTGGCTGGGGGAGCAATGCAGTGACCTGAGCTAACATCAATAGGTCAGCCCAGGTCACTGCAGGGGATGCCGAGCGCTGCCATCAGGAGCATAGATGAGATCATTACCTGCTGTGATCATCTCCTGCACTGCTGACGTCAGCGCTGTCACTGACTTCTATGCCCGCCGCGTTGTCAGAAGTATCGCGAGAGCCCGTGACGTCACCGCTAGTGACAGTCTCGGGCCGCTCGCGAGACGGGCATAGACAGCAGTGACAGCGCTGACGTCAGGAGGCAGGAGATCGTCACAGCAGGTAATGATCTCACCTCCTGACAGCAGCGATCGTCATCCCCGCGGCTGCCAGCACTGCAGGGTGTCAGTGTCTGCCTGCGCTGCCGCGTGACAAGCTGCTGACACTGCGGGCAGACACTGACACACTGCAGTGCAGGCAGCCGCGAGGCCGGAGCAGGACACAGACTGCACGGGCACCTGGAGGCCGCACGGAAGTGCTTCTGTGCGGCGTCCAGGGAGTGTGACGTCTGTGTTTACTCTGCTCCGCTTCCTCTTCCTGGCATAATGACATCGCTTCCTGCAAAACCGCAGGCAGCGATGAGCATTACCGCAGGTAAATCGCGGCTATACCGGAGGTATACCGCACATCATTTGCTACCTGCGGTATACCCCCGGAATTTCGCGATTACATTACAGTGAATGGAGTGACACTCCGGGGGTATTCCGCAGGTACCTGCGGAAAATAATGGACATGCTCATTTTCTCAAGAAAGTTTCTCGAGAAAATCTTCTCAAGGAAATTTCTTGAGAAAAATCCGCACAGTGCGCACAGCTATTTTTTTTTCTCATAGGATTTGCTGGGAAATGTCTGCACAAAGATTTCAGACATTTCTCAAGAAATTTCTGCAGCAAATCCGCGGGTAAATCCGCGGGCAAAACGGCCTAGTGCGCACAGAGCCTTACTGCGAATCTTACACATATTTAAATACTGTAACTGTTTTTTGGTATGAACACCTTAAGTCTAATGAATTCTATGCCTTTTGAAAAGTCAGAACTATTTTGCCTAGGAGGACCTAAACAATACTATACAAGTCGTGACCTTTTTAAATGAGAAAAAATGAATTTAAAGGGATCTGGAAAATGTAAGAGTAGATGAACACCAAGAGGAACATTTTTACAAGGTACAATGTGCAGTACAAACAGGCTTAAAATAAATCCGTGAATCAGTGTGGAGAAAAATCTGTATGAAATAGGTTGTCATTTTTTTATAAGGAATAATGACGTAAACAATATCATTTTAACAAGCTGAATGTTTCCATGGTGACCATTTATAGAACTCACTTCTCAGCTCAAATCATGCTGCCTATGTTGTATAGTATTTTTTCCCATACTTTTTCCCGCAATTTTCCTGATCTGATGAGCCGACATGTGCAGCTAACAGGTGTGTGTGGTTCAGAGATCCATTCACACAACAGTTGAGTGGGTATAGAAATATTCAGGTTCGCGATACTCATAACGAGTACTTTGTACTACTCACACATTCATTCCAATTAATCAGCAGAAAGCAAGTCAATGGTATATGTGAGTAATTTTCTGCCAGAATCCAAAATTACTTGCATTTCCCAATCAACAGAAAATACTCGCATATCCCATTGACTTGCATTGTACACGCTATTTGGAACCAATATGCGAGTAGTACATAGTACTCAATACGAACCGTGAACACGAATATTTCGCTACTCGCTTACTTTTAATCCGCACTTGTTAACTAGATAAATCTCGCTGTCAAGCTCTGACAATGGGAATTAACCCGCTGTGGCGAGGAACGCACCATTCCCTGCTGCCATCGGTGGCACCTTGATACGATCATGGGGCGCTGATTGGTTGTCATGACAGCGGGGGGCCAGCTGATGACTCCTGTCGCTGTCATGACCCACTTCCTGTGCATGCTGGATGAAGATGGGCATTTTTGCTGTTCAGAGGGATGCTGAAACATTGCTCTGAACAGCAGAAGTGATCGGACAATGTGATTTTACAGACTCGTAAAATCAATAAAATAAAAAAAAGGTTTTAATTATCTAAAAAAGTAAAAAAATGCAAACGTTCAAATCATCCCTCTTTTGCCCGATTGAAACTAAAAAAAGTTCAGAAATATCCGATATATCAAGATATAAAGTAAATTAATCTGATCAGTAAAGGGCGAAGTGAGAAAAACAAATCAAAAGGCCAGAGTTATGCATTTTTGGTTACCCCAACAATGCAATAAAATGCAATACCAGGCTGTCAAAATATCTACCCCAATATGGTACAATTAGAATTGTCGGCTCAAGGCACAAAGAATAAGCCCTCACACAGATCCTGATCCCAAAAACTGAGAAAGCAATTTTTGAGGGGGACAAATTCTTGATTTTTTTTTTTACCACTTAAGCAAAAGTATGGCTATATACGTTTGGTATCTATAAACTCTTATTTACCATATTGCCCTATTTTACCAGATAGTGAACTTGGTAAATAAAAAAGCAAAAAAACTATTGTGGAACTGCACTTTTTTTTTGGCAATTTCACCACACTTGGAATATTTTTTTTCCCGTTTTCCAATACAATATGTGGCAGAATGAATGGTGTCATTCAAAAGTGCTACTCGTCCTGTAAAAAGCCTTCATATGGCTATATTGATGGAAAAATAAAAGTATCTTGGAGGAAATAGAGGAAAAAGTAAAAATGGGGTTGAAGTGGTTAACCTCTTCATGACACATGACGTAGTGGGTACAACATGAATCATGTCACTGTAATCCCAGCACATGTCAGCTGAGTAGAACAGCTGACATTTGTGCCTCCCAGGCACAAGTGGATCCGCAATCCACCCACACCTGTGTTAACCCCTTACATCTCGCTGTCAAAATCTGACAGCGCCATGTAACAATGCGCTGCGGTAAGCATTCACTTACCCGGCACCATCGGAAGTCATGTGACGTGATTACAGGGAGCTGACTGTTGCCATGGTAGTACATGGTCATGTGATGACTCGTGCAGCTATCAAGAGTCACTTCCTCTTATACCCGGCAGAGCGCTGTGTGTGAGAGGAGAGCAACTTTTCTGCAGATCAGAGCAATGCTGCTGTGATCTACCGGAATGAACAAGGGATCAGACTGCTGATCCTTCTAGCCCCCTAGGGAGACTAGTAAAATACAAAAAAAAGTTTTAAAAAATTAAAAAAATAAAAAAAACCTAAAAGTTCAAATCACCCCCCATTCAAAATTAAAGGGTCAAAAAAAATAAAAAATCCACACACATTTGGTATCACTGAGTTCAGAAATGCCCGATCTATCAAAATATAAAATCAATTAATCTGATCAGTAAACGGCGTAGTGGCAAAAAAATTCCAAATGCCAAAATTATGGGTTTTTTATTGTCGCCGCAAATGGTGCTGTTAAAAATGTCAGCTGGAGACACAAAAAGTAAGCCACCATTGAGCCCCAGATTATGAAAAATGAGCACACTACAGGTTTTGGAAAATGGCGCAAAAAGTGCGCCACTTTTTTGCACAGTTTTGTGATTTTTTTTTAACCCCTTAGAATAAAAGTAAACTTATACATGTTTGGTGTCTTCGAATTCGTACAGACATGTGACATTACACAGACACATCAGTTTTACCATATAGTGAACATGGGGAATAAAATATCCCCAAAAGTATTGCGTGATTGCACTTTTTTTTGCAATTTTTCCACACTTGGAATTTTTTTGCCATTTTCCAGTACACTATATGGTAAAACTCATGGTTTCATTTAAATGTACAGGTCGTTATGCAAAAAAAAGCCCTCATGGGACAAGATTGACAGAAAAATTAAAAGTTATGGCTCTCCGAAGAAGGGGAGCAAAAAAAAAAAAGCAAAAACAGAAAATTGCCTGGGGGAAGGGGTTAAATGGCCTTCAGCTCGATCTTGAGTCCTGGTGACTTCATGAATGAACACTGTTTAGGATGATCAATCTTATGCAGGCCTAGATAGGCCTGCCGGGTCTTCTTTGCCGTTATCTTGAAAGTATCAAACTATTGCTTTTCTGGTCTTCCTCTTTGCCTTGTTCCTTCTATTCTTCTGACCATGATGTCCTTTTGCAGTGATCGTTCTTTTCATATGATGTGTCCGAAGAAGGCAAGTCGTTGCTTGGTGATTCTTGCTTCCAGTGACAAGTCAGGCTTGATCTGTTCCAAAATCGATGTGTTTGTGTCACGGGCGGAGGAGGGGACGCTGCGCTCTCCCACTGCTCGGGTCCGGCCGCTGCTGCTGCGGCTGCTGCTGCTCGGTGATGGCTTGAGCGGTGGGCCGGATCCCGGGGACTCGAGCGGCGTTCCTCGCCCATGAGTGAAAAGGGGATTGCTTGTGGGGATTTATTGTCCGTGACGCCACCCACGGTTGTGGTGATATTGGTGACACCACCGCTGCTCTAGACGGGGATCCCGGGAGCGATGACAGGGAGCAGCTTGGTTGTTAGTTCTCCCCTCCGTGGGTAGGGGGGTTGGTTGTCCCGGGGCCCGATGATGGGGGTAGGGATGGATGGCAGGTGGGTTACGGTGCCTGGTGAGGTGCAGGGTCGTGGGGGCAGCGCTGTGCCGCACGGCACGGTGGTACTCACTCAGCCAATGATGAGGACACAGTTCTCGGTAAAACACATGGCTGGATGGACGGGTCCCACAGACGACTGCGGTGTTGTTTCTCCCGGCAGGTTGATGGTGACTGCCTTTCCCTGCACCTAAGTACGATAGATGGTTCAGATGGGTTCCCACCGGTAACCCGCTCCCCAGCTTGGATATGGGCTGGAGGAGCCCTTTTTGCCCACAGGCTCTGGCCCTGAGAAACGGTTGCCTTGGCGGTGGCGGTGTCTCCCTCTCTTGGCTGGACGGTTGCCTTCTGTCGGGACTTGGTTGTTGGGAAACCCAGGAGGTTCCCTTCACTAACGAATTCGGCAAATTCACGGCGACTCCTAGCCTTGCCGGGGTCCGTAAGCCCCTGCCAGATGGTGCTGGCTTCTCTTCGCGTACTGGTCCGGTACCGCCGGGCCACCGCCCGTCCATGGTCTTTACGGTAAGCTATGATAGGCAACTCCTGCAGACGGTCACCACCGTCTGCCAACCTTGCTGATCCGTCCGGGCCACACACCCGGACCAACTTCAGACTGCTCTTTTACTACTTTTCTCCTCTCACTTCCACTTCCACAACTAATCTCTGTCCGCTCCTCAACTCCTCTCCAACTGATCTGCCTGGTTTTCCCGCCTCCAGGACTGTGAACTCGCCGGTGGGCGGGACCAACCGCCTGGCCCACCCCCTGGTGTGATCATCAGCCCCTGGAGGAAGGCAACAAGGGTTTTGTGTCTGACTTCGGTGTGCCTATCGGGAGTGTGGGGTGTGTGGGTGTTGTGCTCTTTGGCCCCTGGCTTGTCCAGGGCGCCACATTCCCCCTTAGTTAAATGCAGACCGTCCGCGGGCTGCCCGTCCATCACCGTTTTTATTTTTCACGAATTGAAAAAGATAACGGTAAACACATTACAAGTAAAATAACATCTTCCCACATCGGGAGGTACTCTTAAACGTTTCGTAACGGTTACGGCTTCCGCTCTCTCCCACCCAAGCAACCTGGCCCTGATGCTGCCCCTAAGCAAACAGGCAGCACCCCTTGACCCCAGTCCAGCACAAGTTGCCCGAGCGGGTTCTGTCCTTTTCAGGGGACCCACGTCCATGGAGAACCCCTGAAACCCCCAGAGGATCGCCACCGGTTCCGGTGGTGGCTGGGCCCCAGCCTGCTCCACTGCGGGCCCTTCCTCCAATCTGCCTCTCCGGAGGCGGTAACGGTGGAAGCCACAACAAAATTATTATTTACAAGCCACAAGTTTGTGGTTGCCCTGCAAGTTCTCGGGCTTGTCCATAAGGAGTTCCTTATGCAGAACTTTTCAAACGGTCCCCACGGGGACAACGGTGCCGGCAACGACCGGTTTCAATCAGCAGCAAATCAGGTAATTTTCACGGTATCATTCATTTATCATTCTTATCTTCAAACAATACTTTTAACTCACACACACTTTTTTCCTTTTTTAAAGAACAGTTTCCCTGTACCTAAGTGGGGGTCTACCTAGGTTGGGACGAGTGGACTTCCGGGATCCAGTGTCAGTGGGGACAGGCAGTGGGGCAAGGGGAACAATCAGTTCCTCCTCCCTGCTATCGTGTGGGGCAGGCGGAGGCATAGGGGAGCTGGGTACAGGTTCATCCCTGGGCACTGGCTCATGGTCGACTACTTCCATCACTTCCTCATCCACGGGTTGTGGGAACAGTATCACTGGAAGAATCACTGCGCCATTCTGTGTGGGCCAGTCTGCTGGGAAGTCACCCATCACGGTGTGGATTACCTCTTTTGCCTTTTCCGCCGGTTTAGGAACCGGAACTTCAGCCGCTGTCCTCAATGCTGGTGGGCACCTTTTTAGATGGTCCCGGGAAACCGTGGCCAAAGTGCCCCCTTGGTCACGACTGATCTGATAAGCCTTCCCATCTTCCCATCCTGTGGGCTGTATGACATATGGGGTTTGCTCCCATTGATCATCCAGCTTGTGGGTCCTCCTTTCTCGCTTCAGCACCACATCTCCAGGCTGGAAAGGGCCAGCAGACGCCTTCTGGTTGAAGCGCTGCTCCTGTTGCTCCCGACTCCGACTCAAGTTCTTCTCAACATATTCCTGAATCTGTCAGTACTGCACCCTCCGCCGAGTGTCCCATTCAGCTGTCGAAGGGAGTGCTTCTGGGTCTTCCAATCTCATATCCAGATCCACCGGTAGCCGGCCGGGGCGAGCCCTCATCGGGTATGCTGGGGTGCATTTCGTTGAGCTGGAGGGATGTTGTTGTACATATCGACCAAGTCAGGTAGCTTCTCCGGCCACAGGTTCCTCTCTTCTAGCGACAACGTCTTGAGGAGACCCAGGACCAGGTGGTTCATCTTTTCGCACATGCCGTTAGTTTGGGCATGGTAAGGCATGGTCCGAATCTTCTTGCAGCCGTACAACTGACAGAATTCATGGAACACCTCCGCTTCAAAGGCTGGGCCTTGGTCAGTAAGCACCTTCTCAGGGTATCCATGTTGTCGGCAGAAATAAGCCTGGAACGCTCTTGCGGCGGTACGGCCAGTTAGGTCTTTGACTGGGACAACCACCATGAATCTTGAGTAGTGGTCTACGATGGTTAGAGCGTAGATGTACCCACTTCGGCTGGGGGTGAGCTTTACATGGTCCAAGGCGACCAGCTCCAGCGGTTGATGTGTAACAATCGGGTGTAGGGGCGCCTTCTGACTGGCCTCGTCCTTCCTTCTCAGTGTGCAAGGGCCACACTTTCGACACCAAGCCTCTACAGATTCCTGCATTCCACTCCAATAGAACTGCTCTCTCAACAGCATTTCCAGCTTCTTCCATCCGAAGTGTCCAGCACCATCATGGTATGCTTGTAGGACGGTGGGCACGTTAGCCTGGGGAATAACCAACTGGCGGATTTTCTCATGAGTCTTCAGGTTAATCAGCTCACGGTACAACTTCCCCTGGTGTAGATACAGCTGGGTCCGCTCTCGCCACAGGCGTTGGGCTTCAGCAGGGGTGGCAGGGTCTATTCCAGCAGCGCCCTGTTCCACCAAGATCTTGACTAAGTGAACAGCAGGTGCCTGGTCCTAAGCTTCTTGCCACTCCTGGCTGGGCAGCGGGTCCAGGTTTACCCGTTGTTGATAGACATGGACCTTCTCAGTTGGTGGCTGATGGAATGCTGGCAGCTCAATCTCTTTGAGGTCGTCATCCTCAGGCCCTTCATCCAACAAATGGGGCATCCGAGAGAGCGCATCGGCATTAACATTGGCACGGCCGGCCCTGTACTTGATGGTGAAATCGTAGTTGGCTAGCCTAGCCACCCACCGTTGTTCCAACGCGTCCAGCTTGGCGGTGTCCAGGTGGGTCAGCGGGTTGTTATCCATGAAAGCGGTGAACTTAGCCACTGCCAGGTAATGGCGGAACTGCTCGGTGATCGCCCACACCAGTGCCAGGAGTTCAAGCCTGAAAGAGCTGTAGTTCTCGGGGTTCCTCTCAGTCTGTCGAAGCCTTCGGCTAGCATAAGCAATCACTTTTTCTTTTCCGTCTTGGACCTGGGATAGGACTGCCCCTAAGCCTACATTGCTGGCATCGGTGTAAAGGATGAAGGGGTGGTTGTAATCAGGGTATGCCAGGATTTCTTCTCCGGTCAGGGCCGCTCTCAGCTGGCAGAAGGATTCCTCATGCCTTTCTTCCCACACCAATGGGGCTCCTAGGGGTCTACCACCTTTGGTCTGTCCCACAAGGAGGTCTTGCATGGGGGCAGCCATCTTCGTGTACCCCTTGATGAAGCGACGGTAATACCCTACCAGGCCCAGGAACTGCCTCACCTCTTTCACCGTGGTCGGCCTCGGCCAGTCCTGAATGGCGGTGCTTTTCTCAGGGTCTGGGGCGACACCCACTGCACCGACCACGTGCCCTAGGTACTGCACTTTGGGTTTCAGCAGATGACACTTTGAGGGCTTCAACTTCATCCCATATTTGGCAAGGGACGCGAACACCTCGGCTAGGTGCTCCAGGTGGGCTTCATATGTTTGGGAGTACACGATCACATCATCCAAGTACAGCAGGACGGTCTCAAAGTTTAGATGCCCCAGACAGCATTCCATCAGCCGTTGGAAGGTTCCAGGGGCATTGCACAGTCCAAACGGCATGCTATTAAATTCACAGAGTCCCATAGGGGTAGCAAATGCAGTCTTCTCCCGGTCTTCTGGTGCCACAGCTACCTGCCAGTATCCACTGGTGAGGTCGAGGGTGGAAAAGTAATTAGCGGTTCTCAGCGCAGCTAGAGATTCTTCAATGCAGGGCAGAGAGTAAGCGTCCTTATGTGTTATCTGGTTAATTTTCCGGTAATCCACACACATCCGCATGGTGCCATCCTTCTTTTTAACCAGTACCAACGGGACGGCCCAGGGACTACAGCTGTCCCTAATAACCCCTGCCTCCTTCATGTTCCTCAACATGTCCTTGACACATTGATAGTGTGCAGGAGGAATAGGCCTGTACCTCTCTTTGATAGGGGAGTGCTCACTAGAGTTGAGCGCGGTTCGTGGTTCGTGGTTCTCCAGTTCTAGGCTCGAGTGATTTTGGGGCATGTTCTAGATCGAACTAGAACTCGAGCTTTTTGCAAAAGCTCGATAGTTCTAGAAACGTTCGAGAACGGTTCTAGCAGCCAAAAAACAGCTAAATCATAGCTTGGTTTCTGCTGTAATAGTGTAAGTCACTCTGTGAATCAAACTATTATCACATTTCAGTGTATAGTGTGCGTGAACAGCGCCTTCAGATCACTGCTGTTTCTATAATGGCGATCGCCATTTTTTTTTTTTTTTTTCTTGTCTTCCTTCCCTAAGCGCGCGCGTCTTGTGGGGCGGGCCAGCATGTCAGCCAATCACAGACACACACACAGCTAAGTGGACTTTGAGCCAGAGAAGCAACGGCATGTGTGATAGGATCTGCATGTCACATGTCCCTGCATTATAAAACCGGACATTTTCTTCACGGACGCCATTATCTGCCTTCTGCGTCTTTGGTGTCAGACATCACTGTCGCAGCTCCGTCTTGAGTCCCATCGCTGATACAGCTGTATGCGCTGCATACACAGCGTTAGACAGCATAGGGAGAGCACTTTATAGCAGTCCTTTTAAGGGCTCAAACCGGCAGGGTCAGAGTTAAGGTGACAGGTCCTGAAAACAGCGCCAGCGTCTGTGCAGCCAAGGTCTGGGATTTCCTCCCTGCATTTCACCATTAGGAGGGAATAGAAAGGCAGGCTTCCATTCCTCTACCCAGAGAACCACAATCCTGCCACTGTACCCTCTTGTCCTCTGCACACTCCAACTCATAACTAAGCCATTATACTAGCAAACACTCAGTGTACCTAGTGGCATCCTATACGTGGCTATTGGACTTTGCTATAGTCCCACTAGTGCCAAGACATTTGCAGAGCGCATCTGCCTGCATTGCACACTACAACTAATTATAACTAAGCCATTATACTAGCAAACACTCAGTGTACCTAGTGGCATCCTATACGTGGCTATTGGACTTTGCTATAGTCCCACTAGTGCCAAGACATTTGCAGAGCGCATCTGCCTGCGTTGCACACTCCAACTAATTATAACTAAGCCATTATACTAGCAAACACTCAGTGTACCTAGTGGCATCCTATACGTGGCTATTGGACTTTGCTATAGTCCCACTAGTGCCAAGACATTTGCAGAGCGCATCTGCCTGCGTTGCACACTCCAACTAATTATAACTAAGCCATTATACTAGCAAACACTCAGTGTACCTAGTGGCATCCTATACGTGGCTATTGGACTTTGCTATAGTCCCACTAGTGCCAAGACATTTGCAGAGCGCATCTGCCTGCGTTGCACACTCCAACTAATTATAACTAAGCCATTATACTAGCAAACACTCAGTGTACCTAGTGGCATCCTATACGTGGCTATTGGACTTTGCTATAGTCCCACTAGTGCCAAGACATTTGCAGAGCGCATCTGCCTGCGTTGCACACTCCAACTAATTATAACTAAGCCATTATACTAGCAAACACTTAGTGTACCTAGTGGCATCCTATACGTGGCTATTGGACTTTGCTATAGTCCCACTAGTGCCAAGACATTTGCAGAGCGCATCTGCCTGCGTTGCACACTCCAACTAATTATAACTAAGCCATTATACTAGCACACACTCAGTGTACCTAGTGGCATCCTATACGTGGCTATTGGACTTTGCTATAGTCCCACTACTGCCAAGACATTTGCAGAGCGCATCTGCCTGCGTTGCACACTCCAACTAATTATAACTAAGCCATTATACTAGCAAACACTTAGTGTACCTAGTGGCATCCTATACGTGGCTATTGGACTTTGCTATAGTCCCACTAGTGCCAAGACATTTGCAGAGCGCATCTGCCTGCGTTGCACACTCCAACTAATTATAACTAAGCCATTATACTAGCACACACTCAGTGTACCTAGTGGCATCCTATACGTGGCTATTGGACTTTGCTATAGTCCCACTAGTGCCAAGACATTTGCAGAGCGCATCTGCCTGCGTTGCACACTCCAACTAATTATAACTAAGCCATTATACTAGCAAACACTTAGTGTACCTAGTGGCATCCTATACGTGGCTATTGGACTTTGCTATAGTCCCACTAGTGCCAAGACATTTGCAGAGCGCATCTGCCTGCGTTGCACACTCCAACTAATTATAACTAAGCCATTATACTAGCACACACTCAGTGTACCTAGTGGCATCCTATACGTGGCTATTGGACTTTGCTATAGTCCCACTAGTGCCAAGACATTTGCAGAGCGCATCTGCCTGCGTTGCACACTCCAACTAATTATAACTAAGCCATTATACTAGCAAACACTTAGGGGCACTTTGCACACTGCGACATCGCAGGTGCGATGTCGGTGGGGTCAAATTGAAAATGACGCACTTCCGGCATCGCATGCGACATCGCAGTGTGTAAAGGCTGGATGATACGATTAACGAGCGCAAAAGCGTCATAATCGTATCATCGGTGCAGCGTCGGCGTAATCCATGATTACGCTGACGCGACGGTCCGATGTTGTTCCTCGCTCCTGCGGCTGCACACATCGCTGTGTGTGAAGTCGCAGGAGCGAGGAACGTCTCCTACCGGCCTCACTGCGGCTTCCGTAGGATATGCGGAAGGAAGGAGGTGGGCAGGATGTTTACATCCTGCTCATCTCCGCCCCTCCGCTCTGATTGGCCGCCTGCCGTGTGACGTCGCAGTGACGCCGCACGACCCGCCCCCTTAACAAGGAGGCGGGTCGCCGGCCACAGGGACGTCGCACGGCAGGTGAGTGTGTGTGTGAAGCTGGCGTAGCGATAACTTTCGCTACGCCAGCTATCACCACATATCGCTGCTGCGACGGGGGCGGGCACTATCGCACTCGGCATCGCAGCATCGGCCTGCGATGTCGTAGTGTGCAAAGCCCGCCTTAGTGTACCTAGTGGCATCCTATACGTGGCTATTGGACTTTGCTATAGTCCCACTAGTGCCAAGACATTTGCAGAGCGCATCTGCCTGCGTTGCACACTCCAACTAATTATAACTAAGCCATTATACTAGCACACACTCAGTGTACCTAGTGGCATCCTATACGTGGCTATTGGACTTTGCTATAGTCCCACTAGTGCCAAGACATTTGCAGAGCGCATCTGCCTGCGTTGCACACTCCAACTAATTATAACTAAGCCATTATACTAGCACACACTCAGTGTACCTAGTGGCATCCTATACGTGGCTATTGGACTTTGCTATAGTCCCACTAGTGCCAAGACATTTGCAGAGCGCATCTGCCTGCGTTGCACACTCCAACTAATTATAACTAAGCCATTATACTAGCACACACTCAGTGTACCTAGTGGCATCCTATACGTGGCTATTGGACTTTGCTATAGTCCCACTAGTGCCAAGACATTTGCAGAGCGCATCTGCCTGCGTTGCACACTCCAACTAATTATAACTAAGCCATTATACTAGCACACACTCAGTGTACCTAGTGGCATCCTATACGTGGCTATTGGACTTTGCTATAGTCCCACTAGTGCCAAGACATTTGCAGAGCGCATCTGCCTGCGTTGCACACTCCAACTAATTATAACTAAGCCATTATACTAGCACACACTCAGTGTACCTAGTGGCATCCTATACGTGGCTATTGGACTTTGCTATAGTCCCACTAGTGCCAAGACATTTGCAGAGCGCATCTGCCTGCGTTGCACACTCCAACTAATTATAACTAAGCCATTATACTAGCACACACTCAGTGTACCTAGTGGCATCCTATACGTGGCTATTGGACTTTGCTATAGTCCCACTAGTGCCAAGACATTTGCAGCACGTCTGCCTGCGTTGCACACTCCAACTAATTATAACTAAGTTACATTGTCAGGGATATTTATTCTTTATTATTCTGCTGTTAATAAAGCTAGACCACCACTGCAATCTTCACCACCTCTCAATTTTTACTACCACATTTTCAGTCCACAATCTTGTCGCAATCAACATGAGTGGCAAAATGACAGATGCTGGTGGAAAGGGGAAGAGGCGTGGTGGAAAAGGCAAAAAAGGTTTTGTCAGTGGGGAAGGTGGCAAAGCTCCATTATCATCTGCTGCAGATAGACCATCTACTAGCAAAAGTAAGATGTCTACTACTTATTGTGGACAATCCGATGTGCTCCCTTTTTTACGGACACGAACAAGAGGAACAAAGGTAGATGATGGGCAAAAAAGGAAAATGCTTGAATGGATCTCAAGTGGTCCAACAAGTGCCCTCTCAGCCACTTCAAGTACCGC
Source organism: Anomaloglossus baeobatrachus (assembly GCF_048569485.1). Lineage (NCBI taxonomy): Eukaryota > Metazoa > Chordata > Amphibia > Anura > Aromobatidae > Anomaloglossus > Anomaloglossus baeobatrachus. The sequence continues at coordinate 477,943,738 of NC_134356.1, forward strand.
ATCCAAAAAACACCAGTCCTCTGAGTTGTCATCCCAATCACACTTGATTTCTCCCAGCTCTGAAGTCTCCATCAGCCCTGCACAGTATGGTGGAACTGAGATGGCTGAGTCTGCAGAGCTGTTCAGTCACACTATAGCCTGGGAATCAGAGGTCTGCTCCCAAGCTACAGTGAGTACAGAACAGGAAATGGTCTGCAGTGATGCCCAGAACCTTTGTGACTCTGATTCAGGCCGTGAGGACCAAGTTTCTGAGCATAATGTTGACCCTTTGTCACAAACTGTAACACCTGTGGTTATAGACAATGAGGAACATACTGATGAAGATGAGACGCAGATACCCGATTGGGATGACAACTTAAATATTCGGTCAGGGCAAGAAGAGGCTCGGTCTGAGGGGGAGGGGAGTGCAAACACAACAATTGATGATGACGTTCTAGATCCCACCTACTGTCAACCCCCAGTCAGGCACTCGAGGAGGTCAACAGAGGCGGTGGAGGAGGATGCAACCGACGACGAAGTTACCTTGCGCCTTCCTGGACAAAGTCGGAGCACTGGTAGCACGTCTACAACTGCATCCTCAGCCACCACTCTGCCTATGAGCATTATTCGGGGTGGATCAACAGGTCGCATGGCCTCTAAGCCTTGCCTAGCCTGGTCCTTTTTTCACATCGAAAAAGATCGCCCAACTCATGTGATATGTAACATTTGTCATGATTCTGTTAGTAGAGTAGATTCTCAGCAGTTTGACAACTTCTTCCATGAATCGTCACATGACTAAATATCATAAGTCCCGGTGGGAAGCTCACCGTGCTGCAATGCGGCCTAGCGGAGCGAACCATCCACCGCCCGCCCCTTCCAGTGCATCCGCGCGCTCTTCATCTTCTAGGACTGTGGGGACAGCTGTCACACCTGTTTTTCCACGCAAAACTTCCACCACTGTAACCGCAACAGGCAGTTTGCTTGTAAGGTCGTCAGTTGGTTTGGAAGGGGAAACAAGTGAGTGTGTACAGCTCTCTCAGACATCGATAGCACCAACGTTGGATGAAGGCAACATCATGTCTCCGCCTGCACTTTCCTCACAAACCTGCATTTTTCCAGGGACACCCTACTCAACACCGTCTACACACAGCAGCCAGATCTCTGTCCCTCAGATGTGGTCAAATAAAAGGCCACTTCCTCCGACCCATGACAAAGCTAAGAGGTTGACTCTATCCCTCTGTAAGCTGTTGGCTACCGAAATGCTGCCTTTCCGCCTAGTGGACACACAGGATTTTAGAGACCTTATGTCTGTCGCTGTGCCCCAGTACCAGATGCCTAGTCGCCACTACTTCTCTAAGAAAGGTGTGCCCGCGCTACACCAGCATGTCGCACACAACATCACCGCTTCCTTAAGAAACTCTGTGTGTGAACGGGTGCATTTCACCACCGATACTTGGACCAGTAAGCATGGACAGGGACGTTACATGTCGCTGACTGGGCACTGGGTAACTATGGTGATAGATGGTGAAGGGTCTGCTGCACAAGTCTTGCCGTCCCCACGACTTGTGTGTCAATCCTCTGTCTGTCCAAGTTCCGCCACTGCTTCTGCATCCTCCACCTCATCTGGGTCCTCCACCTCCGCCCCAAGCCTGCCTGGTCAGGCCACCAGCGTTCTCACTGCGCAGAAGGAATCACGCACCCCTCATTACTATGCTGGCAGCAGAGCGCAACGGCATCAGGCGGTCTTTAGCTTGACATGTCTTGGTAATAAGAGTCACACAGCTGAGGAGTTGTGGTCAGCTCTGCGGTCCGAGTTTAATAAATGGTTGTCTCCACTCAACCTGCAGCCTGGTAAGGCCGTGTGCGACAATGCTGCAAACCTGGGTGCGGCCCTTCGCCTGGGCAAGGTGACACACGTACCTTGTATGGCTCACGTGTTGAACCTTGTCGTGCAGCAATTTTTAACACACTATCCCGGCCTAGATGGCCTTCTGAACAGGGCACGAAAACTGTCTGCTCACTTCCGCCGTTCAAGCGCCGCAGCTGAGCGACTTGCATCGCTCCAGAAGTCTTTCGGCCTGCCGGTTCATCGCCTGAAATGCGATGTGGCGACACGCTGGAATTCAACTCTCCACATGTTACAGCGACTGTGGCAGCACCGCAGAGCCCTGGTGCAATACGTCATGACGTATAGCCTGGGCCAACGAGATGCAGAGGTGGGGCAGATCACCCTGATGGAGTGGTCTCAGATCAAGGACCTATGCACCCTTCTGCACAGTTTCGACATGGCGACGAATATGTTTAGCGCTGACAATGCCATTATCAGCATGACGATTCCAGTCATTTACATGCTGGAGCACACGCTAAACACTATTCGGAGTCAGGGGGTGGGACAACATGAAGGGGAGGAACTACAGGAGGATTCATATGCGCAAGGGACAACAACATCACCAAGGTCCAGACGTTCATCATCACCAACGCAGCAGGCATGGGACCAAGGGGGACAGGGATCGACAAGGGCGCATAGTAGCAGGCGAAATGTTGAGCAAGGTGCAGGAGAACATGAAGAAATGGAGGACGAACTGTCCATGGACATGGAAGACTCAGCGGATGAGGGAGACCTTGGTCAAATTTCAGTTGAAAGAGGTTGGGGTCAGATGTCAGAGGAAGAAAGAACGGGTAGCACCTCTATGCCACAAACACAGCGTGGACTTGGTCCGCATGGCTGCGCAAGACACATGAGTGCCTTTTTGTTGCACTACCTCCAACATGACAGTCGTATTGTCAAAATTAGAAGTGATGATGACTACTGGATTGCCACACTATTAGATCCCCGGTACAAGTCCAAATTTTGTGACATAATTCCAGCCATAGAAAGGGACGCACGTATGCAGGAGTATCAGCAGAAGCTGTTACTAGATCTTAGCTCGGCTTTTCCACCAAACAACCGTGCAGGTGCAGGGAGTGAATCTCCCAGTTGTAACTTGACAAACATGGGACGGTCTCGTCATCTTCAACAGTCTACCCGTACCAGTAGGACCGTATCTGGTGCCGGTAACAGCAATTTTATGGAATCTTTTCATAATTTTTTTAGACCCTCTTTTGCAAGGCCACCAGAGACAACAAGTCTGACACATAGTCAACGGCTGGAGAGGATGATACAGGAGTATCTCCAAATGAACATCGATGCCATGACTGTGCAACTGGAGCCTTGCTCCTTTTGGGCTTCAAACCTAGAAAAATGGCCAGAGCTCGCAACTTACGCCTTGGAGATTTTGTCGTGTCCAGCTGCCAGCGTTGTCTCTGAACGTGTATTCAGTGCTGCTGGGTGTGTGCTGACAGATAAGCGCACGCGTCTGTCCAGTGACAATGTGGACAGACTGACGTTCATCAAAATGAACAAGTCATGGATCCAGAAGGAATTTACTACCCCTGTGTCATCCTGGGGAGAGTAAATGCTTGTTGATTTGGAATGTGCTTGATGCAAATCAAAACATCCTGTTTGCAACTAGGGCACAAGTGCTGCCACTGAATGGGTGGGTGTGTGGGGCCCAATTTTTGGAAAAAAAGGGAGACTCCGCTTGGAGTAACCCTTGCTTGATGTGTTTTTAAAAGAAGCCAAGATGAACAGAGCTGGGATCAGGAAAGACTTTGCTACCTACCCCGGTGTCATCCTGGGGACGGATAAGAATGGCGTATTTTTGAATGTGCTTGATGCAAATCTAGCTGTGAAGTGTACAACTAGGGCACAACTGCTGCCACTGAAGGGGTGGGTGTGTGTGGGGCCCAATTTTTGGAAAAAAGGGAGACTCCGCTTGGAGTAACCCTTGCTTGATGTGTTTTTAAAAGAAGCCAAGATGAACAGAGCTGGGATCAGGAAAGACTTTGCTACCTACCCCGGTGTCATCCTGGGGACGGATAAGAATGACGTATTTTTGAATGTGCTTGATGCAAATCTAGCTGTGAAGTGTACAACTGGGGCACAACTGCTGCCACTGAATGGGTGGGTGTGTGGGGCCCAATTTTTGGAAAAAAAGGGAGACTCCGCTTGGAGTAACCCTTGCTTGATGTGTTTTTAAAAGAAGCCAAGATGAACAGAGCTGGGATCAGGAAAGACTTTGCTACCTACCCCGGTGTCATCCTGGGGACGGATAAGAATGGCGTATTTTTGAATGTGCTTGTTGCAAATGTAGCTGTGAAGTGTACAACTAGGGCACAACTGCTGCCACTGAAGGGGTGGGTGTGTGTGGGGCCCAATTTTTGGAAAAAAGGGAGACTCCGCTTGGAGTAACCCTTGCTTACATTGTTTTTAAAAGAAGCCAAGATGAACAAGTCATGGGTCAGCAAAGACTTTGCTACCTACCCCGGTGTCATCCTGGGGATGGATAAGAATGGCGTATTTTTGAATGTGCTTGATGCAAATGTAGCTGTGAAGTGTACAACTAGGGCACAACTGCTGCCACTGAAGGGGTGGGTGTGTGTGGGGCCCAATTTTTGGAAATAAGGGAGACTCCGCTTGGAGTAACCCTTGCTTGATGTGTTTTTAAAAGAAGCCAAGATGAACAGAGCTGGGATCAAGAAAGACTTTGCTACCTACCCCGGTGTCATCCTGGGGACGGATAAGAATGACGTATTTTTGAATGTGCTTGATGCAAATCTAGCTGTGAAGTGTACAACTAGGGCACAACTGCTGCCACTGAAGGGGTGGGTGTGTGTGGGGCCCAATTTTTGGAAAAAAGGGAGACTCCGCTTGGAGTAACCCTTGCTTACATTGTTTTTAAAAGAAGCCAAGATGAACAGAGCTGGGATCAGGAAAGACTTTGCTACCTACCCCGGTGTCATCCTGGGGACGGATAAGAATGGCGTATTTTTGAATGTGCTTGATGCAAATGTAGCTGTGAAGTGTACAACTAGGGCACAACTGCTGCCACTGAAGGGGTGGGTGTGTGTGGGGCCCAATTTTTGGAAAAAAGGGAGACTCCGCTTGGAGTAACCCTTGATTGCTGTGTTTTTTATAAATGATCCAAGCTGCACAGAGCTGGGATCAGGAAAGACTTAGCTACCTACCCTGGTGTCATCCTGGGGACGGTTAATTATGGCGTATTTTTGAATGTGCTTGATGCAAATCTAGCTGTGAAGTGTGCAACTGGGGCACAAGTGCTACCACTGAAGGGGTGGGTGTGTGTGTGGCCCAATTTTTGGAAAAAAGGGAGACTCCGCTTGGAGTCACCTTGCGGTGTTTTACATGATTTTAGAAGGGCGTGCCATGCCTATATCTGTGTGTCCTCCTCTTTTTCCTTGTCCAGCTGTTTTGTTTTCGCATGAGTATATGTCCTTGTCACTTTCCAATGTGTTTGAGTTGTTTGTCACCTTTAGGACACCTTTGAGGGTGTTTTCTAGGTGTTTTTCTGTGTTTGTGATTGCCTGCCATTGTTTCCTATGCAGTTCGAGTTCGGTTCGTCGAACGTTCGACGAACCGAACTCGAACGGGAGGTCCGTTCGGCGAACCAACCTCGAGCCGAACCGCGACCGGTTCGCTCATCTCTAGTGCTCACCGGTGGGGATATGGTGTTGGACCCCTTTAATCTGCTCGAAGTCTAGGGGATGTTTGCTAAAAACCCGCTCATACTCCCGTACCACCCGGTATACCCCTTCTTTGTGATGTGTGGGGGTATCGTCCGTGCTTACGTGTAGTTGTCGACACCACTCGTCTAACTCCCCTTGGGATGGGTGAGTGCTGGCAGCAGGTGGTGAGGTTGGGGGAATGGCCTCGTGGATGGTGTGGGGATCCAAGGTGAACAACTTGGCAAGTGTAGCGTACCGGGGAAGCCTGACTTCTTCCTCCCCGCAATTCAGCACCCTCACGGGCACTCTCCCCTTCTTTACATCCACCACCCCTCGGGCGGCCATTACTGTGGGCCAGTGTTCAGAGGGCATGGGCTCTATCATGGCTGGGTAGTCACGCCCCTGGGGCCCTACTACTGCCCTACACCAAATCATCATCTCACTCCTGGGAGGCACAATCAAAGGGGCAACATCCATCACTCTCACCCCACCAATCTCTCCTCCTGTCGAGTTCACATGTTGGCGGTACATTAAGGCTCGGATCTCACGCTGCACAGCTCTCTGTCGGCTCCCCGCCGCCGTGGCGGCCAGCTGCTGCAGCAGGGTCAGCACGTCACTCATGCAGTGCTCCATCACGTTGGTCCCTAGCACTACCTTCGGGTTATGATCACTGGGTTCATTCATTATCACAATCATACCCTGGTGTTGCAGTTCAGCTCGCCCCACAGTCATGGCCACTTGTTTATATCCCACCTGGGTCAATGGGAGTCCATCAGCAGCAATCAGTGTCATACTTGGGGAGCCAGCTCGTCTTTTCCCCAATACCGTTGATACAATGTGTATGGTATGGTGGTTACCTGTGATCCAGTGTCCAGAAGAGCCCTCACTGGTATGCCGTCCACAGCCATGGGGATGATGGGCCGGGCCCTGATATACCGGTCCCGCCAGTCGGGGGGGCCATCGGGTTCTACTCCTGAGGATTGGCCCGTGGCCCCAGGGGTTGCTCGTTTAACGGACACTGTCGGAAGTAATGGCCGTGTTTGCTGCACTTGTAACAGATCGGGGGTCTATTCCGCGAATCATTAGCCCTTCTCCGCTGCATCGAGGGGACGTCCTCAGGGCTGTCGGCGAGCTGCATCCTCACCGGGGCCGGGGATCTGGTCGGAGGCTGGAGTGCGGCGAGGATCTTAGCGAGGTCCCCATCCATGCGGCAGACCTGAGCAGCAAGCTCTTCCATCGTACCGCTTGGGGTGGCAGACACTGGAGGTGCTGATGGGGTAGGGGCCACCACGGCGGGAGCAGTCTCCACTGGCCACGGGGCTGGCTCAGGAGTAGAGTTGAGCGCGGTTCGCGGTTCTCCAGTTCGCGGTTCGAGTGATTTTGGGGGGGTGTTTTAGATCGAACTAGAACTCGAGCTTTTTGCTAAAGCTCGATAGTTCTAGTTACGTTCGAGAACGGTTCAAGCAGCAAAAAGCAGGGCTTTTTACAGCTACAGTGTGCAGGAGCCATCGCTGGCAGCCTGCCAGAAGCTGGTAACCAAGATAAACATCGGGTATCCAAGCAAAGCGCTTTGGTTAGTAACCCGATGTTTATCCTAGTTACGTGCAGGAAGCCCACACTTCCCCGCTCAGCTCACTCCGCCCCCTCCTGCACGCGGCATGTACACACACACTCACACACACACACACACACACACACTCACCTGTCCCCAGCCAAGCAGTCCACGACACTGACGTCCTCAGCGCTACATGACCCCGCTAGGCTCCACCCACTTCGCACTCCGCCGCCAGCACACATGGCTCCGCCCACCTGGCACTCTGCACACATGGTCCCGCTAGGCTCCGCCCACCTGTCACTCTGCACACATGGTCCCGCTAGGCTCCGCCCACCTGTCACTCTGCACACATTACCCCGCTAGGCTCCGCCCACCTGGCACTCTGCACACATGGTCCCGCTAGGCTCCGCCCACCTGGCACTCTGCACACATGGTCCCGCTAGGCTCCGCCCACCTGTCACTCTGCACATATTACCCCACTAGGCTCCGCCCACCTGTCACTCTGCACACATGGTCCCGCTAGGCTCTGCCCACCTGTCACTCTGCACACATGGTCCCACTAGGCTCCACCCACCCGACACTCTGTACACATTACCCCACTAGGCTCCGCCCACCTGGCACTCTGCACACATGGTCCCGCTAGGCTCCGCCCACCTGTCACTCTGCACACATTACCCCACTAGGCTCCGCCCACCTGGCACTCTGCACACATGGTCCCGCTAGGCTCCACCCACCTGACACTCTGTACACATTACCCCACTAGTGTTACGAACCGGCGCCGCCATAGCCGCAAGCAGCCTGCTGCGGTTCCTGTTGCGCCCAGGCGCCGGCTGCCGTTCTTGGCCGTGCCTCGGGTCGTCCAGTTGGCTGTTCCTTCCACCACGTCTAAGTGTGGAGAGGCGGCTAGTGCACATGCGTGCGCCGATTTACCCCAGCCAGAGTTTAAGCCTGGTGTTTTGCCTAGTGAGCATGCTCAGCCTGATTGTGTTATGTCTGAGACTAAGTCCTCAGTTCAGGCTACTGAGCATGCTCCCACAATTAACCCTAACAGCCTCTTTGCACAGGTACTTGGACTTCGTGCTGTGTCTAAGTGCTGGGATGTGCCTACTGAGCATGCTCAAACTGATAGTCTGCTTTCTGAGCCTGTTGCTCAGGCTACTGGGCATGCTCAGGCACTTAGTGCACCAGAGGCTAGGTCCGGTAAGGACCTCACTGAGCATGTCCGTGAGGTGGCAGGCCCTGATAGGGCAGAGGGTGTCAGGTGTCCTGATGACGTGGCAACTCCGGACTGGCTCGCAGAGGCCCGCCCCTATGATCTGGCACCTCAGTATTGGTCGTCAAACGATGACTGGTGAAGTGTTTGGGGCGTGGCTGCCATGAGGTCATCAATGACGTGGCGGTTCCGGATAGGTCGCATGTGACGTCACTGATGACATGGCAGTCTGCTATTGGACCTTGGTGGTTCCACCCTGGGTTTGGGGCGGACCCAGGTTATAAAAGGGGCTGGAGACAACATGGAGGTGCGCAGTCTTCACTTTTGCTCAGTCAGAGCACACCTCTATGTTAGAGCCTCATTGCGGCATAAGCCTATGTTGGGAAGCGGTAGGTAGGGTTAGGCGAACGGTGCCTGTCACGCCAAGATTCGTGGCTCGGCACATCAGGGTCAGGCGCCGTGCTTCCCTCCTGCCATTCCAGTCTTGCTATAGCAGCCCAGTGGCGTTAACTGGGCTGCGGCTGCTGTGCTTCCTGTCCGATTGTGCCCCTTACGCACACGGACAACGCACCTGCTGCGCCACCTGTCCGATTGTGCCCCCTACGCACACGGACAACGCACCTGCTGCGCCACCTGTCCGGTTGTGCCCCCTACGCACACGGACAGCGTACCCCAGGACCCCTGTGGAGTTAACAGGGTGTTCCTTATCCTCCTCGGCTTCCCGGTCAACGCTACTGGTGTACCCATCTGGCCTGACGTGTCCTACACACACGTGGCCAGTCGAGAGGTGGCCAGAAACGCTAATCGGAGGACCGCTCGGCCTGACGTGTCCTACACACGTGGCCGACAGGGCGCTTTCGTGGCGGTCTTCCGGTCAACGCTACCTGGTTACCACCCGGCCTGACGTGTTTCCTGCACACATGGTTGGTGTAGCGCTAGGTGCACCAAAACGCTAATCGGGTTGTCGTCCGGTCTGACGTGTCCCAACACACGTGACCAGTTCCCAGAGTTCCTGGGTTATCTCAGAGCCATCCAGCTCTATAGTCTCCGCCTAACCCTCAGGTGCCAGCAGCTCCTTTGTCATCTGGAGCACGGTGGGCCCCGACTGGCGATTAGGATATATACCCCCTGGTCCTAATCTGCTGGTCCCCCCGTAACAACTAGGCTCCGCCCACCTGGCACTCTGCACACATGGTCCCGCTAGGCTCCGCCCACCTGTCACTCTGCACACATGGTCCCGCTAGGCACCGCCCACCTGGCACTCTGCACACATGGTCCTGCTAGGCTCCGCCCACCTGTCACTCTGCACACATTACCCCGCTAGGCTCCGCCCACCTGACACTCTGCACACATGGTCCCGCTAGGCTTCGCCCACCTGGCACTCTGCACACATGGTCCCGCTAGGCTCCGCCCACCTGTCACTCTGCACACATGGTCCCGCTAGGCTCCACCCACCTGGCACTCTGCACACATAGTCCCGCTAGGCTCCACCCACCTGACACTCTGCACACATTACCCCGCTAGGCTCCGCCCACCTGTCTCTCTGCACACATTACCCCACTAGGCTCCGCCCACCTGTCACCCTGCACACATGGTCCCGCTAGGCTCCGCCCACCTGTCACTCTGCACACATGGTCCCGCTAGGCTCCGCCCACCTGGCACTCTGCACACATGGTCCCGCTAGGCTCCACCCACCTGGCACTCTGCACACATTACCCCACTAGGCTCCGCCCACCTGTCACTCTGCACACATGGTCCCGGTATGTGCCGCCCACCTGGCACTCTGCACACATGGTCCCGCTAGGCTCCGCCCACCTGTCACTCTGCACACATGGTCCCGCTAGGCTCCGCCCACCTGGCACTCTGCACACATGGTCCCGCTAGGCTCCACCCACCTGGCACTCTGCACACATTACCCCACTAGGCTCCGCCCACCTGTCACTCTGCACACATGGTCCCGGTATGTGCCGCCCACCTGTCACTCTGCACACATTACCCCGCTAGGCTCCGCCCACCTGGCACTCTGCACACATGGTCCCGCTAGGCTCCGCCAACCTGGCACTCTGCACACATGGTCCCGCTAGGCTCCGCCCACCTGTCACTCTGCACACATGGTCCCGCTAGGCTCCGCCCACCTGGCACTCTGCACACATGGTCCCGCTAGGCTCCACCCACCTGACACTCTGCACACATTACCCCACTAGGCTCCGCCCACCTGGCACTCTGCACACATGGTCCCGCTAGGTTCCGCCCACCTGGCACTCTGCACACATGGTCCCGCTAGGCTCCGCCCACCTGGCACTCTGCACACATGGTCCCGCTAGGCTCTACCCACCTGACACTCTGCACACATTACCCCACTAGGCTCCGCCCACCTGTCACTCTGCACACATGGTCCCGGTATGCTCCGCCCACCTGGCACTCTGCACACATGGTCCCGCTCGGCTTACCTGCGGTGATGAAGTCCCGACCTCAGCGCTGTTACTGTCCTCCATGGCCGCCGCTTGTCACATCACCTTCTCTCGCTTCCGACCCGAGACTGACTAGCGGTGACGTCACGGGCCGCTCGCGATACTTGGCTGTGAAGGCGGCGGTCATTGAACTCAGTGACAAGTGCTGTCAGCAGTGCAGGAGATCAGCCCAGGTAATGTACCTCGCTGACAGAAGCACTTGTCATGCCCTGCAGTGACCTGGGCTGACCCATTGATGTTAGCTCAGGTCACTGCATTGCTCTCCCAGCCAATGGGGAACATCCTGCTCTTCATTGACTGGGACAGTGTGGATCATCATGGCAACCCCTTGGATTACACCAGACCTGGATTTGTTTTTCTTTCTAATAAATTGGTTAAAGAGGGAATGTATTGGGGAGTGTTTTTTCAAATAAAAATGTGTTTGTCGTCTATTTTTTTTTATTACTGACTGGGTTGGTGATGTCGGGTATCTGATAGACGCCTGACCTCACCAACCCCAGGGCTTGATGCCAGGTGACATTACACATCTGGCATCAACCCCATATATTACCTCGTTTGCCACCGCACCAGGGCGCGGGATGAGCTGGGGCGAAGCACCAGGATTGGCACATCTAATGTATGCGCCACTTCTGGGGCGGCTGCGGCCTGCTATTTTTAGGCTGGGGAGAGTCCAATAACCATGGACCTCCCTAGTCTGAGAATATCAGACCCCAGCTGTCTGCTTTACCTTGGCTGGTGATCCAATTTTGGGGGGGACCCCTACGTGTTTTTTTTTTAATTATTTATTTAATTTAAAATAACAGCGTGGGGTGCCCTCAGTTTTGGATTACCAGCCAAGGTGAGGTTGCCAGCTGTGGTCTGCAGGCTGCAGCTGTCTGCTTTACCCTAGCTGGCTACAAAACTAGGGGGAACCCTACGTCATTTTTTTTTTTTCATTTTTTTGGCTAAATACAAAGCTAAGCACCCCTTAGTGCCACATGAAAGGCACCAAAGGGTGCAAAATTACAAAATGCAGGAGAGTGGGTCATGATGTGTCTTTCTGCCATTATAATGACAGAAAAGACGGATATGAAGTGCACAAGCACAGGAAAATCACCAGCGTGCTCTACGCTGTGAAAAGCAGTAGAAAATGGCACTGGAGTGAACATGTGACCGCCTCATGTAGGATGAAGCTATGGATCCTGGGTAAATTTATGCATTTACCCTCCTTCAGTTTTTTTACACAAAAAAAAACGGAAGGCACACGGATGACAAACAGATGACATACGGACCGTCTACGGAACGGAAACGGATACCACACGGATGCACCCATGAAAAAAACCGGACTGTTTTTTGCAGACCGCAAAAATGGATCGGTCGTGTTAATGTAGCCTTATTCTGATTTGCCGTTTATAAACAGCAGGCAGAAATAAGTGAATAACGCCCCCCTAGAGTCAGAAAATCTACGGGGTTTCAGGGGGTAGCTGAGACCCTGGAGATCATGATTCAGGACGGTTTTTCCGGTCCCCGTTCACGTGATCACAGGTATACACCGTACACCGATGATCACGTTACCGTAAATGACAGCGCCGGAAAGAAATTATTTATCTCCCATCTGGCATGAACAAACATGATAAATCTCCTACCCAGTCCTCTCCGATCCCCCGGTGTCGCCAAAGTGCCCCCCCTGATGCCCTCCCAGAAATCCAAGATGGCCGCGCGCACAGTAGCGCGCCGGCCGCATTCACCCTACTCCTCTGATTTCTGTCGCATGTGCCATGTACCAAACTCCTCCCCAGGCCCTGCCAGGTCACCCCCTATAACCCCACCGGTGTTTCCCGGTGTCCCACGGTACTTGTGCAGCGTTGATCCCCCCACGGCCCTCTCCTTCACAATAGACGCTGCTGCATGCACAGAGCAGCTGTCAGCTCAGCTTCCTGTGTTCAGACACAGTGAGTGGTGGTTATGCATCTGTAAGCTAAATGGGCGGCACGGCGGCTCAGTGGTTAGCACTGCAGTCTTGCAGCACTGAGGTCTTGGGTTCAATTCTCACCATGAGCACCATCTTGTATGTATGTTCTCCCTGTGTTTGCGTGGGTTTCCTCCGGGTACTCTGGTTTCCTCCCACACTCCAAAGACATACAGCGCTATGGAATTAATAACGCTATATGAATAAATTATTATTATTACTGCAATGCCCTGCTCATGAGGTAAGGAACATAATTGATCAGGAGAGCTATATACTACAGTTCCAAATGGAGGGATTTGCTTTTATAGTTTCCCTGCTGAACGACTACCAAACATGAGAGTCCGTTATACGCCACAAGAAAACACATCTAAATAGCGAGCTCTGTTGTTAAGTATTCATTCAGCTGGATAACTGGACTTAAAGGGGTATTCCATCTCCAAGATCCTATCCCCAATATATAGTAGATGGAATAGCAATAATATCAGCAAATACTAATATTTGGAAATTTAGAATAGTTCTCCTGATTAGGCATGCTCTTACCTCATGAGCAGGGTCGGGGTTTTGGCCTTCGCGCCTCCACTACTCGAGAAGACGCTCGAGCGGGAATTCTTCGCGCCAAAGATGGCGGCTTCGGCAAATTTTCAGCCGGACACCTCCGGCAATAACACGGCGCACCTCTACCCAACGGCAGAGCGGTAGGATCCTGTTCGTGACACCAAGTTGTCGCGGGCGGAGGAGGGGACGCTGCGCTCTCCCACTGCTCGGGTCCGGCCGCTGCTGCTGCGGCTGCTGCTGCTCGGTGGTGGCTCGAGCGGTGGGCCGGATCCCGGGGACTCTAGCGGCGTTCCTCGCCCGTGAGTGAAAAGGGGATTGATTGTGGGGATTTATTGTCCGTGACGCCACCCACGGTTGTGGTGATATTGGTGACACCACCACTGCTCTAGACGGGGATCCCGGAGCGATGACAGGGAGCAGCTTGGTTGTTAGTTCTCCCCTCCATGGGTAGGGGGGTTGGTTGTCCCGGGGCCCGATTATGGGGGTAGGGATGGATGGCAGGCGGGTTACGGGGCCTGGTGAGGTGCAGGGTCGCGGGGGCAGTGCTGTGCCGCACGGCACGGTGGTACTCACTCAGCCAATGATGAGGACACAGTTCTCAGTAAAACACACGGCTGGATGGACGGGTCCCACAGACGGCTGCGGTGTTGTTTCTCCTGGCAGGTTGATGGTGACTGCCTTTCCCTGCACCTAAGTATGATAGATGGCTCCGATGGGTTCCCACTGGTAACCCGCTCCCCAGCTTGGATATGGGCTGGAAGAGCCCCTTTTGCCCGCAGGCTCTGGCCCTGAGAAACGGTTGCCTTGGCGGTGGCGGTGTCTCCCTCTCTTGGCTGGACAGTTGCCTTCTGTCGGGACTTGGTTGTTGGGAAACCCAGGAGGTTCCCTTCACTAACGAATTCGGCAAATTCACGGCGACTCCTAGCCTTGCTGGGGTCCGTAAGCCCCTGCCAGATGGTGCTGGCTTCTCTTCGCGTACCAGTCTGGTACCGCCGGGCCACCGCCCGTCCACGGTCTTTACGGTAAGCTCTGATAGGCCACTCCTGCAGACGGTCACCACCGTCTGCCAACCTTGCTGATCCGTCCGGGCCACACACCCGGACCAACTTCAAGCTGCTCTTTTACTACTTTTCTCCTCTCACTTCCACTTCCACAACTAATCTCTGTCCACTCCTCAACTCCTCTCCAACTGATCTGCCTGGTTTTCCCGCCTCCAGGACTGTGAACTCCTTGGTGGGCGGGACAAACCGTCTGGCCCACCCCCTGGTGTTGTAAGACCTGTTAACATTTATATATATATATATATATATATATATATATATATATATATATATAGGTTAAAAGACTGTTTGGTGGACTTCCTTGTGTTATGCTGCCACCTGCTGTCAAAACAGAGAACAGCGGGAAAAAGTCCTGCTCAAGTGACTTGTTGGAGTCTGGAACAGGAGGAGGAGGAGTCTACATGTGGCTGTTTGTCTGAGAGGAGTGTGCTGGACTGGGCTGTAAGATAGAAGGCCTCAGTCTGCCCTGTTTTTCCAAGGTCCAAGTACCTCAGGGTGTTGCGTGGTGTCCCTCCCAAGACACAGATCCAAAGAGGCTGGATGTGGAGCGAGGAGCCAGACAGCACGTGCAAATTACAAAATTACAGATCCAAAGAGGCTGGATGTGGAGCGAGGAGCCAGACAGCACGTGCAAATTACAAAATTACAGATCCAAAGAGGCTGGATGTGGAGCGAGGAGCCAGGCAGCACGTGCAAGTTACAGACCCGGGACAAAGACTGAACTTTAGAGGTGTCTGCCAGCGGAATACGGGCCCCAACGGTGACGAGGTACCCCACGCTGAAACCTGCAGTTAAGTGTGCACACTACTTTAGTTAGGGACAGATAGGAAAAGACTGCACTGTGTTATGCAAGTAAGGTAACAAGGACTCTGCGGTTTTTTGTTTAATAAGGATTTCTGTGTTTTGCTTTTGGGAGTACAATCTGAGGCTTTCTATCCTTGACAAGTTATTCAAAGTAGTTGTATATATATTGCATTATCTCTACTGCTGTGCACATTCCCGCTTTTCTCCCCTTCCCACACTTTTCCTCTACCTATGTTGTGCAATACATTATTAAATTTGCATTGATTAACCCCCGTGGTTCCGTGCAGTCCTTGCGTATCCCGTTACCTGCAGGTTATTACATTTGGCGTAGTCGGCAGGATACGCAGGCTGGTACGGAACAATGGACGGACAGGGTGGTGTCGCTGATGGAGGTGTTCTAATACAACCTGATGGGGGAATACCAGCAAGGCAGCTGTCCCTGGGGGCTATGCTGACCCATATACCAAAATTTACTGGCAACAATGTACCTCTCCATGACTGGGCGCAGAGAGTGAGGGGCATGTTGAGAGTAGCAGGAGTGACTGCAGAAAATCAAGGGGAGATATTGCTGATTGCCCTTGAAGGCCATGCTCAAGAGACTATTTTATTGCGCCCTGAGAGTGAACGAAAGACGTTAGAGCAGGTGGTGAAGATTCTTGAGAGAGTGTATGGCGGGAAACCAGAAGCAGGAGATTTACAGGCGCAACTGTTCTACAGGCTGCAGGGTGAAGAAGAAGGTCTGCCACAGTATGCAAATGCACTCCAGAGAATAATGAGACAAATGCTTACAGCAGAGCCAGAGCTAGCACAAACCCCCGGTTATGCTGACCGTACCCTGCGAGATCAATTCCTCCGCGGATTACATAACCCCAAGATCAAAGGTGCCCTCCGTGAACGGCTCAGGGTAGAAAAAAAACTAACTTTCCAGGAAATATTGGAAGAAGCAGTCTCCCGCACACAAACTGAAAATTGCGACCCGCAGAATGCCTGGGGAGAAGTTTGTATGCATAAGATAGTCCCGGGTGAGAAAAACCGAGAACCGAGCCAACTTGAGGCTAAAGTGGATCAGTTACAAGAGACTGTTACTGCTCTACAAAAGTTGCTGAAGAATATGCAAGGCCCGGCGTCAGAAGTAAGAACGACAGCACCGCGACCAAATACCCGCACGCATACCTATCAAGAAGAGAGGGGACAGATCGAGCAGAGACGACCGAGACCCGCTGGAGACTACCAGTGTTGGAACTGTGGAAATCGGAACCATTTATTCCGACACTGTCCGGAGAGGAAGACGTCGCAAGAAAGACCGCCGTTAAACTAGTGCCTCCCTCCATGGATGGGCACATGGTGGGGAGACCAACTGAGCTTAGAGAAAACCAACGCCCTGAAGATATAGCAGCCTGCACGCCGACGATCACGGCCGAATTTGAAGGGAAAGAAGTAAAATGCCTGATGGATACTGGGTCCCAAGTGACCACCATGCCAGAACAGTTCTTCTACCAACATTTTGGACAAACGGTATCCATTGACAAAGGGGCACATATCAAACTGAGGGCTGCAAACAATCTTCCCATTCCGGTTGTAGGGGTCGTGTGGATGAACATACGTGCCTGTGGCCAGAACTTAGGCAAAAAAGGGATTGTGTTAACGGAGGGCCGGTACGACAGAGAGGTGCCAGCTATCGTGGGCATGAACGTCCTGAAAGAATTAGACCAGTTGCTCTTCAACAAGGGGGGCTGTGATTACTGGAAGACGACAGTTGCTAACAGGCCTGCCCAAAAGGTCTTCCAACACCTTATCCGTGCCCGAGGACTATGGAAGAATGGTGGGAGCCGCTACCCGGTGGGGAGGGTTCGAGTCCCAAGACAGACAACAATTACTCTACCTCCAAATCGTGAGACAGTCCTCACCTTGCCAGTCGGGGCCCACCGTACACTCGAGGGGATAGAGGTGTTGGTGGAGCCTTACCGTGGTGAAGAGAACGGAGACGAACCGTTGGTGGCTCGCACTTTAGCAACAGTAAGAAATGGAAGGGTCCCTTTCCGTTGCGTGAACACCGGTGAACAGGCCTACACCTTGACCTCGGGAGTTGTTCTGGCCCATGTCTACCTGGCGCCTGAAGAGGTGGCGGCTGCAGAATCGATTGAATTGCAGCCCATTGCAGGGGAAGCCTGGACTTGGGCTCTTTCTATGGAAAGAAAAGAGAAACCCACTGATCAATGGAACAGTCGCGTCATCTTAGGGCAGATGGGAGTGGACCTGAGCCCCTTCGATTCGGAGCAAGCCCAAGCCATAGAGGACTTTATTTGGGAGAATCAAGCCACGTTCTCCCGTCACGCAGAAGATTTCGGCTGTACTGACAAGATTCAGCACAAAATACCCACAGGAGATGCCCCACCGATCAGGGAAAGGTACAGGCAAATACCCCCAAAGTACTACCAAGAGGTAAAAGAGCTTTTGGCGCAGATGCTGAAGAGCGGGGTGGTAAGGGATGGGTCTACCCGCTTCTGTGTTGACTACCGCAAGCTTAATGGATGCACGGTTCGTGATTCCTACCCTCTGCCCCGGATAGAGGAGTCCCTGTCGGCGTTGGGAAAGGCACGTTACTTCTCCTCCCTCGATCTGGCCAGCGGATATTGGCAGGTCCCTGTGGCAGAGAAAGACAAGGCCAAGACCGCATTTATTGTACCCATGGGACTCTTCGAGTTCAATCGCATGCCGTTTGGACTAAATAATGCCCCAGGAACTTTTCAGCGCCTCATGGAAAGTTGCCTTGGAGACATGAACTTCGAGGCCACATTGATTTACCTGGACGACATAGTAGTGTATTCTGCAACCTTTGAGAAACATCTAGAAAACCTGGGCCAAGTGTTTCAGCGGTTATGGGCCCATGGGCTTAAACTAAAACCAAAAAAATGTCGGATCTTTCAGGAAGAGATTGAATATCTCGGACACAAGGTGTCGGAAGCCGGCGTACAGCCCTCCGATGGGAAAGTGAGAGCAGTGCTACAATGGCCCACACCCAGCACAGTGCGGGAGGTTCGAGCTTTCCTGGGGCTAGCCGGTTATTACCGTCGCTTTATCAAAGATTTCGCGAAGGAGGCAGAACCTTTGCACAAATTGCTCCGAGGCACTGCGAAAGGACCAAAAGCACAGAAAATTTGCTGGGGACCAAGACAAGCAGAAGCCTTACACCGATTGAAAGAGGCCTTGGTTAGCGCCCCTGTGCTTGCCTATGCAGACTATAACCTCCCCTTTCGGTTGTATACAGATGCGAGCCTCTACGGCCTGGGTGCAGTACTGGCCCAGGTACAGAATGGTACTGAACGGGTGATTGCATATGGAAGTCGGACGTTGCGAGAAGCCGAGCGCAACCCCGAGAATTACAGTTCCTTTCGGTTGGAGTTACTGGCACTAGTATGGGCAATAACCGAAAGGTTCTCGGAATATCTCACGGGAGCTCAAATTGAAGTCTATACGGATAATAACCCCCTGGCTCACATCTCCACTGCCAAACTGGCAGCAATGGAACAGAGGTGGCTGGCACGACTCTCCAGATACAATTATCATGTGCAGTACCGCTCTAAGCATGAAAATCAGAATGCGGATGCCCTTTCTCGTGTTACCACCGAAGCCCCAGTGGGGGAGAGAGATGAACAGTTGGAGGAAGACGAAATTCCGGACTTTAGTAAATTCACCGCTCAAGTGGTAGAGGCTCGTATGCTGGAAATTACGTCGGGCACGACATCACGCCTGCTTGGCCAAACCAGAGAGGAATGGGTGAAAATCCAGTCATCTGATCCAGAACTGCTTCAAGTGAAAGAGTGGGTGATCCAGCAGCGCAAGCCTAGAAAGGAAATACGGGCCACGCTGTCGCACGTGGCCCTCCAGATTCTCAGCCAGTGGGATAAGCTGTCGGTGCAAGAAGGGATGCCCTATCGGAAGGTGCACCTAGCTACAGAGTTGGAAGTACGGTGGCAAGTAGTGATACCCCAGAAGATGGCAGTACCATTGGCCCGAGAGGCGCATGAGAAGGGAGCCCATTTCGGACCGGACAAGACTTACCAGTGGTTGCAAAGAATAGTATACTGTCCTCAGATGCTTCGGGCAGTAGAGAAGGCCTGTAAACTGTGCCGTTCCTGCGAGTTAAGTAAGGCTCCTCCACAGCAAGCACCAGTACAGACTATTGTAACCAAAGAGCCGTTGGAAGTACTCATGATCGATTATCTCAAGATTGGCCACTCCCACCGGGGCTATCAGTTCTGCCTTGTGATGACAGATCACTTCTCCAAATTTGCGGTGGTGACGCCCACCAGAGATCAGACGGCTGAATCAGCTGCTCGAGCCATCAGTGATGACTTTATCCGGGTGTACGGCTGCCCCAAAAGAATACATTCTGACCAAGGAGCTTGCTTTCAGGGCAGTGTCATGAGAGAGCTGCAAAAAATTTACGGAATGCAGAAGTCAAGGACTACGCCTTATCATCCACAGGGCAACGGAGCCTGCGAGAGATTTAACCGGACCCTCCTACAAATGCTACGCACGTTGGAGGATGATCGTAAGAATCACTGGCCCGGCTATCTCGCAGAACTCGTGTGGGCGTACAATAATCGTGTCCACTCCACCACTGGGTACACCCCATACGTGCTACTGTTTGGAAGAGCCGGAAGAGGCATTGAAGAGCTGAACCTAGCTCCCCCCGAGATCAGTGAAGGTCAGAGCGTAGGTTCCTGGGTTGATTGTCACCATCGACGGCTGGAGACTATCCATCGAATTGTCACCAAGCGGTTGCAAGAAAAGACACACCCGCAGCGGAAACCTGTGTGTGAAACCCCGTTCTTACCAGGAGACAGAGTACTAGTTGCAGAGAAACACCCGAGACACAAGTTGAGCGAGCGCTGGAAAACAGAGCCGTACATTGTGATCAGAAGAATCTCGCCCCATGGATCAGTATACGAAGTGAGAGGCGAGCAAAGAGGCGGCACCCTCATCCTGCATCGTAATATGCTGAGGCCCTGCTATTCAGAAGACAGGACCAGACAAAGTACCTCGGAGATGGTGCCTGTTCCTGTTACCTTCGAAGAGGGCTCTGACGATGAAGAATGGTGGCGGGCCCCGACCAACCCAGCAGACTGGGAGAGATCCACACCCCCATCCGTTCAAGACACAGGTGCCACCCCTGCAGAGCAGGAGTCACTAATCTCCAGAGATGGGGACGGGAATACTGTACTCCCTGATACGGCGCCGACGTCTGGCGAGTTAGCTGTGGTGCCACGCCGGACTGAGCGGGCTAATGCTGGTATTCCCCCTGATCGGTACTTGGCAGATGAATTTGTGTGTTCTGTCACTGAATCCTGTTTTACGACATTGGCTCCCAAGCAACAGGTTGTGAAGCAGGGCAGGAGTTGCCACCGTGTGCCCCTTTGCAGAGTGCCTCAGGAGTGTATCGGCCGGGACGGCCGAGGTTAAAGAGGGGGGGGAATGTAAGACCTGTTAACATTTATATATATATATATATATATATATATATATATATATAGGTTAAAAGACTGTTTGGTGGACTTCCTTGTGTTATGCTGCCACCTGCTGTCAAAACAGAGAACAGCGGGAAAAAGTCCTGCTCAAGGGACTTGATGGAGTCTGGAACAGGAGGAGGAGGAGTCTACATGTGGCTGTTTGTCTGAGAGGAGTGTGCTGGACTGGGCTGTAAGATAGAAGGCCTCAGTCTGCCCTGTTTTTCCGAGGTCCAAGTACCTCAGGGTGTTGCGTGGTGTCCCTCCCAAGACACAGATCCAAAGAGGCTGGATGTGGAGCGAGGAGCCAGACAGCACGTGCAAATTACAAAATTACAGATCCAAAGAGGCTGGATGTGGAGCGAGGAGCCAGACAGCACGTGCAAATTACAAAATTACAGATCCAAAGAGGCTGGATGTGGAGCGAGGAGCCAGGCAGCACGTGCAAGTTACAGACCCGGGACAAAGACTGAACTTTAGAGGTGTCTGCCAGCGGAATACGGGCCCCAACGGTGACGAGGAACCCCACGCTGAAACCTGCAGTTAAGTGTGCACACTACTTTAGTTAGGGACAGATAGGAAAAGACTGCACTGTGTTATGCAAGTAAGGTAACAAGGACTCTGCGGTTTTTTGTTTAATAAGGATTTCTGTGTTTTGCTTTTGGGAGTACAATCTGAGGCTTTCTATCCTTGACAAGTTATTCAAAGTAGTTGTATATATATTGCATTATCTCTACCGCTGTGCACATTCCCGCTTTTCTCCCCTTCCCACACTTTTCCTCTACCTATGTTGTGCAATACATTATTAAATTTGCATTGATTAACCCCCGTGGTTCCGTGCAGTCCTTGCGTATCCCGTTACCTGCAGGTTATTACAGTGTGATCATCAGCGCCTGGAGGAAGGCAACAAGGGTTTTGTGTCTGACTTCGGTGTGCCTACCGGGAGTGTGGGGTATGTGGGTGTTGTGCTCTGTGGCCCCTGGCTTGTCCAGGGCGCCACATTTGTTCTTCCTGCCATACATTGTATTAATAACATTCGTCTCCAACACCACATTGCAAATACATTGTTTTCTTTTGTGTTGTTTCTTTAAGAATTCAGGTTTTGCATCCATGGTATACTTTCATATTACTGATTTTGAATTGCCCAGTTCATGAACATTGCAGTTACTATATGTGCTAACTATTTGCACCTCTTTTCCATTAAATTAATTCCACCCCACCATTACTAAATAGAGGCCTAATGGCTATGTGCCCACGCTGCGGAGAATTCGTGGAATTTGCCATGATTTGTTTGCGGAAATTCTGCAGACTTTTCAAAAATCAGCAGTACAGCGAGTCCCCAGCCGTTTCTATGGCATTTGGGGAGTGCTGTGCCCATGCTGCATTTTTTTCCACAGCGGAAATAATGCGGATTTCCCTGCGGAAAAATCTGCAGCATATCAATTATTCCTGTGGATTGTTCCGCACGATCCCAAACTTACCTGCCTTGTTAGAAGACACCGGAGTCACTTCCTCTGGTGCAGAGGAGTGCGGTGGAGCCAAGAGCAGGAGGTGGGCGGGGCCTGCATGAACTCCGGTCATGTGACAGCCAAAGCTAGTTCAGGCCCGCCCACCTTCTCCGGCAATGTGCACACAGACAGCCGGAAAGTGAAGTGTTGCGTGATGGAGGTAAGTATGAACTTCCCAATCACTGCAGCACTTGTTCTGCATTAAGGATGCAGTGCCGAAGCCATGGTACTGTATCCTCAATGCAGAATGACCGCAGCATATCCGCAGGGCATTCCGCAATACATCCGCAGCATTAAAACAGACAAAGTTGTGTGCGGTTTTCTGGGAGCTCCTGCGGAATGTCCTGTGGATATATCAGCAGGACACTTTCCCCGTGGGCACATAGCCTAAAGGCCGTTTTACCCGCTGCAATATCGTTACCGATATCACTAGCGTGCGTTCCCGCCCCCATCGGTTGTGCATCATGGGAAAATCGCTGCCCATGGCGCTCAACATCGCTCTGACCCATCACACTACTTACCTTCCCTGCGACGTCACTGTGACCAGCGAACTACCTCCTTTCTAAGGGGGTGGTTCATGCAGCATCACAGCGGCATCACTAAGCGGCCGCCCAATAGAAGCGGAGGGGGTGGAGATGAGCGGGACCAACATCCCGCCCACCTCCTTATTTCCTCATTGCCGGCGGCTGCAGGTACGGTGAGGTTCCTCGTTCCTGCGGTGTCACACATAGCGATGTGTGTTGCCGCAGGAACGACGACGAACAACCTGCGTCCTGTAACAGCAACGATATTTGGGAACTGGACAGCGTGTCAACGAGCAATGATATGGTGAGTATTATCGCTCATTAACGGTCGCTCCTGCATGTCACACGCAATGACGTCGCTAACGAGGCCGGATGTGCATCACGAATTCCATGACCCCAACAACATCTCTTTAGCGATGTCGTTGCATGTAAAGCGGTCTTAAGACTTGTCCTTTTAACTTTTCCAGTGAAGGTATACCTTGGGATTTCTTTTTTCTTTTCTTTTTTTTTTTTTTAAATACTTTATTGAATATTACATTGTAATAACCATTGATAATAAAATACTCTTTACTGGTTGTGATCCTAGAAAAGTAAGAGCCTATCGTTCCCTTGGTATTAATCTTAATTTAAGACTGACCCTATCATGGTTTTAATAGCCCATCTCTGAGCAATTAACTTTATCTATACTATTTAATAGGCGATTAACTAGTGATGTATTGTTCCATCTTCTGTGTATTCACTTACAAGTTTGTTTTCCCATTGCAAGGCAGCAATTATTATCATAATGCTGAGAGACAGTTCCATAATTTGTATGTAATAATTATTTGTGTGATGTGTGTCTTGGGGAGGTAATGCAGAAAAAAATATGGCACTGATGATAGATGCTGCTAAAAAAATTGGCACGTATTTCATATAACCATTAAACAATACACAGTAATTTTTTTTATCGCGATACCCGGATAGAGTGGTGATGAATGATGTCAATAACCTTACATGATTTCACGCCTTTCGCTGGGTATCGTGGTCACAGGGGGCAGTGCCAGACCTGGACTTTCCCACAAATTATTAGGTCATGTTAGGTTAATGATGTCAGTGCCCTTGGAAAAATCCAGGGCTGGCGATGACCGGCAGTAATTTATGGACCCTCGGTCCGAGATCTTTCTCAGAAAGAGACTCCATAGGAATCGATGGGCATCGTCGGACGTTGGATTGTCGTCAGAACTTCCAGAATTTATTTTATATAATGAATTGGTGAACAAGGACTTGTGGGGGAGTCTTTATTCAAATAAAGTATTTTTTATTATGTGTAGTTTTTTAACCATTCACTTCCTGAGTTGGTAATGGAGGTCTGTGATTGACGCCTAACCATTAATAACCTCTGGGCATGATGTCTGCTGTCTAT
Organism: Anomaloglossus baeobatrachus; assembly: GCF_048569485.1. Taxonomy (NCBI): domain Eukaryota; kingdom Metazoa; phylum Chordata; class Amphibia; order Anura; family Aromobatidae; genus Anomaloglossus; species Anomaloglossus baeobatrachus. Next base: position 477,967,833 of record NC_134356.1, read on the forward strand.
TCATAGCTGATGTCATTCCCATTAACTATTTACTTGATTGTCACAACACCATGGCAATGAGGAAGAGCCAGGTAAAGTGCCAGAATTGGCGCACCTAATGGATCCCTGAACTGCAGTGTGCCAAGCATCGCATCCTTGAGTTTCATAAGATCCGATTATGCGATACAGGTGGCCAATCACAGTAATGCACATTGTCAAAATTGCCACAGCAATAGTGAGATTGGCAGGCAATCCACGCATGTTTAGTGGCTAAAGAACAATCATGAAACATGTGGGGCGTGGACTCGTGGATGGCGCTGAAGCACTTCCGATACTTGGCCAAGTATCAAGCATGCTGAGTACCCCAATGCTCCATTGAGTAACGAGCAGTGCTGAGCATGCTCGCTCATCACCATTTGTTAACAAACTTTATCAATTTTTGGATTAGAATTCTCCTGATGCACTACTCACTTTGTACTGAGATGGTCAAACTTCTATGACTGAAAGCTAGAGGCTGCTAGAAGCAATAATGATCATTTCTTCCAAGTAGCTAGGTTTTCAGTGTAGCAGCTGTATAATATAATTTTGTTTTATAATAGCATAGTATAATAGCATTTTTTTTCCATGTTGGGTTCTGTTTAAATATTTGGGAGATTTCTCTTTAAAAATAGCAGATTTAAAAATACAGAGATTGTATTTTGATTTAAAAACAGAAGCAAACCTTGACTTCAGATTTAGTTGCAAAATCTGCAATGAGTGTTTTAATACTACCTCTGCTTGCTATCACTGTTAAAAAAAAAAGTAGCTATTAGGCCTTGTGCGCACACTGCTTTTTTCGGTGTGTTTTGGTATTTTTTTGGTGCAGTTTTGGGTGCAGTTTGAGGTCTTACACTGCATGTATGACCTTCCCCAGCAAAGTCTATGAGAAATCCGAAAGGCTGTGCGCACGTTGCTTCTTTTTTTCCTTGCAGTTTTGGTTGCAGAAAAAAGAAGTAGCAGGCAAAAACGCGGTAAAAACGCGGCAAAAATGCATGTGGTTTCTGCATGCCTTTGGCTATGTGCGCATGCTGCGTTTTTTTGACGCTTCGTTTTTGGCCGCTAAAAACGCACAAAAACGCACCTGCGTCGAAAAAAACACATAAAAAAGCATGCGTTTTTACCACGATTTGGTGCGTTTTTGGCTGCGTTTTGCTGCGTTTTTGATCTCTGCGTTTTGCTGCATTTTTCCAATGCATTGCATGGGCGGAAAACGCAGAAAAACGCAGGAAAGAATTGACATGTCCATTTTTTTTTCAAGCTCAAAAACACAGCTTAAAAAAACATTTGTGTGCGGACAGCAAAAATGAAAACTCATAGACTTTGCTGGGGAAGCAAAGTCATGCAGTTTTGAGGCCAAAAACGCACCCGAAAAACGCGCAAAAACGCCGCGAAAAACGCACTGTGCGCACAGAGCCTTTTTCTGCCAGAAGGTGCGTTTTTCGCTGGAGAAACAAAATTGCAGTTTGCGCACATACCCTTAAGGCCCAGTCACACTAAACAACATCGCTAGCAACATCGCTGCTAAGGAACGACTATTGTGACGTAACAGCGATGTTGCTAGTGATGTTGCTGTGTGTGACATCCAGCAACAACCTGGCCCCTGCTGTGAGGTCGTTGGTTGTTGCTGAATGTCCTGGGCCATTTTTTAGTTGTTGCTCTCCCCCTGTGAAGCACACATCGCTGTGTGTGACAGCGAGAGAGCAACAACTGAATGTGCAGACAGCAGGAGCCGGCTTCTGCGGACGCTGGTAACCACAGTAAACATCGGGTAACCAAGAAGCCCTTACCTTGGTTACCCGATATTTACCTTCGTTACCAGCCTCCGCCGCTCTCAGCTGTCAGTGCCGGATCCTGCTCTATGCACATTTAGCTGCAGTACACATCAGGTAATTAACCCCATGTGTACTGTAGCTAGGAGAGCAAGGAGCCAGCGCTAAGCAGTATGCGCGGCTCCCTGCTCTCTGCACATGTAGCTGCAGTACACATCTGGTAATTAACCCCATGTGTACTGTAGCTAGGAGAGCAGGGAGCCAGCGCTAAGCGGTGTGCGCTGGTAACCAAGATAAATATCGGGTTGGTTACCCGATATTTACCTTAGTTACCATGCGCAGCATCGCTTCCACGTGGCGCTGGGAGCTGGTCACTGTTTTCTGGTGAGCTCACCAGCAACTCGTGTAGCCACGCTCCAGTGATCCCTGCCAGGTCAGGTTGCTGGTGGGATCGCTGGAGCGTCGCAGTGTGACATCTCACCAGCAACCTCCTAGCAACTTACCAGCGATCCCTATCAGGTTGGATCGTTGTTGGGATCGCTGGTAAGTTGTTTAGTGTGACTGGGCCTTTAAAGTGCTGTTGCTGCTGTACGTCATAGATGTTTTCATTCACTGTCTCATATTGAGTGGTAATGATGAAACTACAGTTAGAGTTCACTGTTAGTGATGGGTGGACCCAAACTGTAAAAGTCTGGATCTGCGCTGGTCCAGGACTCGGAGATCTCAGGGAACTCTGGGTACCTCTCTGGATCTGGCAACTCAGGTAACAAAGCAAAAGAAAAAAAAAATAAGAAAAGAAAGGAAAAGCAGACATATTATACTTACCAATGTCCTGCACGCGTGGCTGTAACATTTCCAGGATGCTCTTACTACTTCCAGGGACGCTCATTATCCTTCATACATATTCACTGCTTTCCTTGCCTACTGGCAGTCTCAGCATCTCTGATTGTTTGCAGTCAGACAGCGCCCCCAGCCTGTGTCACAGAGTGTTTGACAGATGTCAATCAATGACACTGTGTGCGTACCTATAGTGTAAAAATAAATCAATAAATTACTGTGTGATCTCCCAATATTATAATACCCAGCATAGATAAAGCATACAACTACAGGTGGCAACCGACAGCCATGCCCTTATCTTGGTTGTGTATCAAAATAAGAGGAACCGCATGCAGCTTTTTAACTATTAATTTGAATAAATAATTTTAAAAATCGGCATGCAGTCCCCTCCAATTTTGATACCCAGCCATGCTAAAGCCCTACAGCTGCGGGCTTCTATTTTTAGACTGGGGAGGACCCATAGTTATTTTCCCCCTAGCCTAACAATAGCAGCCTGCTGCTGCCAAGGATTGTCACATCCATTAGATGCAACAATGCCAGAACTTTACCTGGCTCATCCCGAATGCACTGGTGTGGGAGCAATCAGGGTAATAAGGGGTTAATGACAGCTCACAGCTGCCACTAAGCCCTTGATTGGTAAGGGAGGCGTCTATGAAACCCCCCCAATTACTAATCTGTAAGTGAAAAGATATTAACACAAAAAAAAACAGAAAAAATCCTTTATTTGAAATAAAATACAAGAAAACCCACCTTGTTTCTTCCCTTTATTAACCCCTCAATTAACCAGTTCTGACGTAATTTAACCCCTCAATTAACCAGTTCTGACGTAATCCACACAAAGTCCCATGACGATTCCAGCTCTGCTACATACATACTGACGGCACAGCATGTTGGCACAGAACATCACCGCATGCTGTGGGCTTTAGTGAGAGGATGACTGAGCTGCAGAGATGAGCGTTAACTCAGTTTATTTGTGGTCACAGCTGGAGGTTCCCACGGTACTTCAGCTTTGAACGCAGTAACCTGACCTCAGGTGACCTTATTAAACTCAGTGACCTCATCTCAGATGAGGTCACTGAGTTCACAGGCCTGTATCTCATGGCAGAAAACCATGGCTTTCTGCTAGGAGGTGCTAATTTGGTGCTGAAATGTCTGCACCAGATTTTAGCAATAAATTTACGCCAACTGGCAAGAAACCACTCCAAAACGTAGTCAAAACTGTTTTTGTTCTTTTCTTGCCAAGACATGCAGATGTAGTACTGAAATTTATACATCATATTCTTGCACCAAATCTGCATCTCCTGGCAAAAAAATGCATCAAAACTGCATAATAACGCATGGGTGGGGGTTTGTCTGACTGCAACCAATCAGAGACAACGGGATTTCCGGTCAGTGCATATGTCTGAAGGATAATAAGCAACCCCAAAAGTAGTGTTACAGCCACGCAGGAGACTGGCAAGTATAACATGCCTGCTCCAATCCCCCTATCCCTTCTACCACCACTTAAAAGCGCTGGATTTAGGTCCCCATAGATATATAGGATCAATTCTTGGCTGGAATTGTTTTGCTTTGTTTATTTTAAACCAGGTTGGACCCGCTGATCCCGGGTATCTGCGGTTCCATCCATTATTATTCACTGTATATTAGTTGAATCTTGGATTTCTATTAACAGACTGGGACTATAACTTCAATTTTCAGTCTGGTACATCATCATTGAGGTAGTACGAGCACAATTACATTAGGCCTTTATCTATCCCTATCCTGTGTGCTCTGAAAGCTCCTTTTCCTAAACAGTACAGGCATAAGATGACATTCCTTGACTGCCCTCTATGTTGTGTACAGCCTGTGATAGCCCCCCTGAATGCCTGCACTATACCATGTGATGGGATTGCTGAAAAATATTATAGCAAAGCATGCATTGCCACACCAGATGCTTTTAGGCCCAGGGCTGGCGTCAGCAGCCGGCACACCCGGGCAAATGCAGGGGCCCTGGATAGCCAGGGGGCCCACTTGCCTCAGTTCTGATGCCCCCGGGCCGAGTTCCGGGGACCACAGTTCTCGGCAGGAAACTGGAGCTGCCGTCCCTTTAAGGCGCGATGTCCACAGCGTTCTCTGCGTCCTACTTGTTTGAACTTCATCTGTGGGCAGAGCTACCGCACGGCTTCCTGCTCCAGTCCCACAGATGACGACGAGGAGCAGTGCCAGCCAGTGACCCCCAGCACAGCACTGCCCTCCATAGCTGTGTGGGCCCCCTGTCCACCATGATTTGAGTGGTATGTTGTACACCCCTCCCCCCCACCCGATCTGTATGTGCCCTTCCCGCCTCCCGATTTATTGGCCCCAGTGAGCTGTATGGGCCCCAGTGAGCTATATGGGCTCCCCCCCCCCGAGATGTATGTCCTGGCCCCCTCAGAGCTGTATGTGCTGGCCCCCAGAGCTGTCTGCTCGGGCCCCCCAGAGCCATGTGTGTGGGCCCCCCAGAGCTGTGTGTGTGGGCCCCCCAGAGCTGTGTGTGTGGGCCACCCAGAGCCGTGTCTGAGGGCCCCCCAGAGCCACCTGTGCACATTTCTCAGCTGCCCCATCATATGGTACATCCCCAGCAGTAAAAGGAGATAACTACAACAGTGTGTGTGTCTGGGTGCAGCAGAGCTGAGTGTGTGTCTGGGTGCAGCACAGCTGAGTGTGTGTCTGAGTGCAGCAGAGGCGAATGTGTGTCTGCGTGCAGCAGAGCCGAATGTGTGTCTGGGTGCATTAGAGCCGAATGTGTGTCTGGAAGCAGCAGGGCCAACTGTGTGTCTGGGTGCAGCGAAGCCGAAGGTGTGTCTGAGTGCAGCGGAGCCGAATGTGTGTCTGGGTGCAACAGAGCTGTGTGTGTCTGTTTGAAGCAGAGCCGAGTGTCTGTGTGCAGCAGAGCTGTGTGTGTTTGTGTGCAGTAGAGATGTGTGTATGTGTACAGTAGAGATGTGTGCAGTAGAGCCGTGTGTATATATACTTTTTGGGCAGCAGAGTGTCTATTTACTCTGGGCAGCAGAGCTGTGTGTGCAGCAGAGCTTTGTGAATATGTGCTGTTTGGGCAGCGCAGCAGAGATGTGTGTGTGCAGCAAAGCTGTGTGTATATATAGTCTTTGGACAACAGAGATGTGTATGTGTGCAGCAGAGCTGTGTGTATATATATATGCAGCAGAACTGTGTGTGTGTTTGCGTCTGTACATATGTAGCAGAGATGTGTGCAACAGTGCTATCAGGGTGTGTGTGCGTAGCAGAGCTGTGTGAGTGTGTATGTATGGATCAGAGCTGTGCGTGTGCCCCCCCATAGCCACTTGTGAGGCCCCCCAGAGCAGTATGTGCAGCCCCCCAGTGCACTATACAACCCACCCCAGTAATTTGTATACCCCCTGAGCTGTTTGCTACTCCAGTAACATCTATGCTCTCCAGTAATGTATATGCCCCCTTCCCCTCCTGTGATGTATAGATTGTAGCCCCCAGCCCCACCTGTGATGTATATTCAGCAGTGTCAGTGTGCACTGTGCGCGGCCATGTCTGTTAGTGAAGGCCATCATGCAGCACAGCCACATGCCCAGGAGGAGCTGGATGGAGACAAGCGGGAATGTGTCTGTATGCATGTATGATGTGTATCTATGTATATCACTGCATATGACTCTGCATAGATTTGTCTATTTATAAGTATTTTTGTGAGTTTGTCTTCAAATATGTATATGTACGTATGCCTGTATGTGTACGTATCTGTGTATTTGCGTGTCTACATGTGAATGGGGCCCACTGAGACTCTTCCGCCCGGGGCCCACAAAAACCTGCAGCCGGCCCTGTTTAGGCCACTCATTGAGTGTGCAGCATGTGTAATATGGCACTGGCCATTTTGTTTAAATTGCAAACTGTGAATCTTATCACAGATTGAATTTGCATGAAACAGCGGATTCCAGGAAATTGCACGAAAAGTCATCTTTCTGCAGCTCTACCGCTCATCTCTAATCGGTACATCTCAGATCAAACCTTTTATAATAAAATAAAACATAATGACTAAACTTGGCTACTGCTTCTTTTTTACTATTACATATACGTTTTATGTGAAAATGTTTTTGTTTTTTTTTCTTTCAAGAGAAAACATGAGATGAGGAAACAGATGCCTGCAGTTCAAAGGATATATGCAGAGTTCTGGTCTGATGGCCACAGACTACTGATGTGGCTGCAGGACCAGGGTCCTACAAACTTTATGCTCAACTCTACTGTAATTTGGCAATCCTTTGACATGAAGATTCAGCAGTTAATGAAATGCCTGTCTGCAATCCATTCACAGATTACAGAATTTTGCAGTATGCTGATGCCATTGTATGCCATTATTGTAAAGCTCTCATGATTAATATACTGTACATTATATATGTAACATTAAAGGGATTGTCCAGGCATTGAGTTCAAGTTTGCAGTTACTATATATGACTGCAGACTTGTGAATCCTTACAGTGCACATGTGCCTCCCCCGTGCCAGCAGCCGGCACTGCTCGGATCCGGGGCCTACGGTACGGCTCAAGGGGTTCCCCGGACCCGGGGGTCGCGCGGACACTCTGAATAAAAGGGGGGACGTATTTGTATGGGATTGATTCTAGAATGTCTGTGCCGCCACCCACGGTGTGTGGTGAAGTGGGACACCACTGCTGCTGTTGTGGGATACCTGGGGGAGATGTAATGGCAGCCCGATGTTAACCCCTCCGTGGGTAGGGATGGTTGCCCCGGGGCCCAGTGTCTCCGTGCAGGGTATGGCAATGGCAGGGGCTTGCACGCCCGCATGGACCAGGGAATAGTTGGTTACTCACAATTGAATGTATCACACGAGTCTTTTGGTAAACCAAGGTGCTGGTAGCTGGCCGCCGTGGCCGTTTGTACTCTTGTCCCCCACCCAGGTTAGTGGTCACTGTCCTTTCCTCTGCCCTGTTTTTGTGTATTGTGAACTGCCTGGTCTGGAACTCAGGAGTCTGCTACCGGCTGGTTGGGGCATGAGGAGCCGTGCCCGCTGACGCTGACCCGTGGGATCTATGGGCCCTGGTGGTTGCCCTATCCCTCTCTGTGGGTGGTTGTCTGCTTTTGGGACTTTGGTTGGGACAGGACCTGTAATCCTGCCCTCAGTCGGTTAATTAGCTAGGCTGCTGGTTTCGGTCCTGGCTTCAGGGTCCGAGTACCCCCTCTGTGCACGGTTTCCGGTCGGGACTCCGGTGTCGGTACCGGTGGGTTCCAACCCTTCTCCAGTCCTCCTCAATCTGCCAAGCCGTCTTCCCGTCTCCTACTGACGGAGACAACCGTCTGCCACCTAGCCAAGGTACCAGGGCTCAGACCCTGGCACCGTTCAACTTGAAGTTCCTCTGCTGGAGCTACACATAGCTCCAGCCCACACTCCTCTCAACTTGAACTCAAAACCTCTCTGGACTTGAACTGACTGTTTTCCCGCCCCGGGCTGCCTAGACCTCTAGGTGGGCGTTCCCTAACCACCTGGTCCCGCCCACTGGTGTGCCTGTCTTGCCCTAAGGGTGGTTGACTAGGGTTTCAGTTCGGCTGTATGTCACCTAGGTGAGGGAAGGTGTTGTGCGGGGGCCTATGTGTGACTACCTGTTTTGGCCAGGGCGTCACACACACAATCAGGATTCTCTAATGGCAGCGCCAAGAGCGGGTGAAAGCATGAATACAAGTATGTGATTTGCATACTTCCGGTTACATTCTGACTAGACATGTGCAGCCTCATTCAATACAAGTACAGTTAGGTCCAGAAATATTTGGACAGTGACACAAGTTTTGTTATTTTAGCTGTTTAGAAAAACATGTTCAGAAATACAATTATATATATAATATTGGCTGAAAGTGCACACTCCCAGCTGCAATATGAGAGTTTTCACATCCAATTCGGAGAAAGGGTTTAGGAATCATAGCTCTCTAATGCATAGCCTCCTCTTTTTCAAGGGACCAAAAGTAATTGGACAAGGGACTCTAAGGGCTGCAATTAACTCTGAAGGCGTCTCCCTCGTTAACCTGTAATCAATGAAGTGGTTAAAAGGTCTGGATTGAATACAGGTGTGTGGTTTTGCATTTGGAAGCTGTTGCTGTGACCAGACAACATGCGGTCTAAGGAACTCTCAATTGAGGTGAAGCAGAACATCCTGAGGCTGAGAAAAAAGAAAAAATCCATCAGAGAGATAGCAGACATGCTTGGAGTAGCAAAATCAACAGTTGGGTACATTCTGAGAAAAAAGGAATTGACTGGTGAGCTTGGGAACTCAAAAAGGCCTGGGCGTCCAGGGATGACAACAGTGGTGGATGATCGCCGCATACTTTCTTTGGTGAAGAAGAACCCGTTCACAACATCAACTGAAGTCCAGAACACTCTCAGTGAAGTAGGTGTATCTGTCTCTAAGTCAACAGTAAAGAGAAGACTCCATGAAAGTAAATACAAAGGGTTCACATCTAGATGCAAACCATTCATCAATTCCAAAAATAGACAGGCCAGAGTTAAATTTGCTGAAAAACACCTCATGAAGCCAGCTCAGTTCTGGAAAAGTATTCTATGGACAGATGAGACCAAGATCAACCTGTACCAGAATGATGGGAAGAAAAAAGTTTGGAGAAGAAAGGGAACGGCACATGATCCAAGGCACACCACATCCTCTGTAAAACATGGTGGAGGCAACGTGATGGCATGGGCATTCATGGCTGTCAATGGCACTGGGTCACTTGTGTTTATTGATGACATAACAGCAGACAAGAGTAGCCGGATGAATTCTGAAGTGTACCGGGATGTACTTTCAGCTCAGATTCAGCCAAATGCCGCAAAGTTGATCGGACGGCGCTTCATAGTACAGATGGACAATGACCCCAAGCATACAGCCAAAGCTACCCAGGAGTTCATGAGTGCAAAAAAGTAAAACATTCTGCAATGGCCAAGTCAATCACCAGATCTTAACCCAATTGAGCATGCATTTCACTTGCTCAAATCCAGACTTAAGACGGAAAGACCCACAAACAAGCAAGACCTGAAGGCTACGGCTGTAAAGGCCTGGCAAAGCATTAAGAAGGAGGAAACCCAGCGTTTGGTGATGTCCATGGGTTCCAGACTTAAGGCAGTGATTGCCTCCAAAGGATTCGCAACAAAATATTGAAAATAAAAAAAATTTTTTGGGTTTGGTTTATTTGTCCAATTACTTTTGACCTCCTAAAATGTGGAGTGTTTGTAAAGAAATGTGTACAATTCCTACAATTTCTATCAGATATTTTTGTTCAAACCTTCAAATTAAACGTTACAATCTGCACTTGAATTCTGTTGTAGAGGTTTCATTTCAAATCCAATGTGGTGGCATGCAGAGCCCAACTCGCGAAAATTGTGTCACTGTCCAAATATTTCTGGACCTACCTGTAAGTTGTGCGCTTGCAACCGTTCTGGATTCAGTGGACTGTCTGGATTTGAGTTCACAATCCCACTGTCCTGGTGTGGCGCCCCTGACTTGGTCAGGCACCACTGAGTACTGCACCCATGCTGGGTCAATACAAAACAGGTAATCCCAAAGGCTGACTAGGGTGTGAACACACACAGACACTTGGTAACCAGGACAGACACACAGAGGGGACCCCTGGGCAGACCCAGGGAGGGGGCGTAGCCCTCGCATCCCAGCTAGTAGTGGGTAGTGGGACTGGATACGCGGAGTGGGCAGTGGCAGCCAGAGGAGTAGGAGTGGAGGAGCCGCGTCTGAGGTGTGGAGTAGAAGAACAGGCCACGCTCAGACTCTGCACCTGTAGTGGCTGCTGGCGGGGGAGAGCGGCTACCCAGTAGTGCTGCCTAAAATCCACCTGGTGCAGAGGTGGCTGAGTAAGGAGACTATTGGTAGACCGAGCCCGCACGGGGAAACAGGTCCCTAAAGCAGGAACCGATTTACTTGGCCTGCCAAACCTGCTGGTGAGGTGAATGTCCCTCACCAACCACACAGAGTCCGCAGCATCAGCAGCAACGAGGAGGCCCATAAGGAGGATTGAGCCTGGAGCCATCTTAACCTTGGTCCATGCTGCCAGCCAACGGGCCAGAAAGGGGAGAATGGCAGTTGCGACTTCCCTGGGTGATCCCGGAGCACTCCAAGTCGGGGTCACCTCAAAACAAGAAGGGCTAGGAAGGCGAGTCAGCAGTCACCCCTACATCAGCCGGAGGGATACCTGGTTCATCATAGCATCACCCGGGTTGACTCACCCCTGCCATCTGAAAGTGAGTAAAAACCCTGAAAGACATTGCTGCTTGTGTGTGAGTTCTTCTGCGACCTGTAGTACTACACACTTACACCAGAGCCCCTGAGGCCAGCCTCACTCTCGGGAGGCCATAACATCAAACTGCATTTACCATCAGTCCCAGAAGCTCTCTAAACTGTAGTGACGGTCACCCCCTGACCGCAATGCAGAGAGTGGCGTCACGATTCCCATTGAAGTTAACCTGACTTGCCTGTTGTTGTTGTTGCCTGTTGAAGAATTCCAGCACGCGAAGTCCCTGAAGGTAATGGGGCTTGACACTGGCACATCTGGGCTTTTGTCCTGACTTTCAGTTTCTCGCTTCTCTGTGCAATACTGTTTCTATGCACAATGTGTTCAGTCCAGGCTGCACTCTAGAGCTCAGGTGACAGCTCCGGAGTTCAGTGCATGTAAGCACGGCCAGCCCTGGTATTACTGGAGATTCCTCTGGTAGCCAGTCTGACGTGGTATGCAAGTGTCAAGGATCCGTGTGACATGCGTATGCCATCTCTATGACATGCGTATGCCACCCGTATTCTGATTTTTTTCTCGCTCCTATAGGCTTGCATGGGGGTGCGAGAGCTGAGACTCGGTGCAAATCACAGCATGCTGCAATTTCACCGAGAGCACGAATCGTATCATATAAAATTAAGCCAGTGGACAATGCCTCATAGCTTAACACTGGTGCGAGTGCGATCAGATTTTTTATCGGATCGCACTCACACATGGAAATCGCAAGTGGACAAGAGCCCTATAGAGCAGTGTATTTCTTTTGTTGAGGATAAGAATTCAGTATCCAAAAATACTTATTTCAGCCATTTCATAGACTCAGGTATATAGTTCAGTAGATGTAAACTAAGGCACATATTTATGAATGCCTTTGTTCTTTTTACTAACACGTATATATATGTATATTGCATATTTAGTGATTTTCCTTAAACACAGTATATATCAGTATATGTAACTTGAAGATGGCTGCTACATTCTGGACACCGCCTAATATGATAAACAAAAGAAATTCCTGGAGTCTGGACTGACCAATCAAGAAGAGGATATGCAGATTATACTTCATGAAACCCCGACCCATGATATTTGATTGGACTGTATTTTGTCCACACCCTTCACTTCTGAAGAGCTGTGAAAAGTTTTAAACAATAAAGACCAGTTGCCTCAGGGTCTGTCATGGAGAAGGTCCATAACCGATATATAGTGTCTGTTATTGTTCTTTCTCGCGTGCACTCATGACATTATAATTTGGAACAGCGGTCAGATCCAAAAAGTGACCCGTTGAGTCACGTCCTTAACACTTTTATCTGTATTCTAAAGAGAAGACAAGCCACATTTTTTCTTCACCCAAAATCACTAAAACAATGAAAAAGAATTACAATTATGTAATTTTTAATGCACTCTCTAAAAGAATTAGCAAATTACATATTTGGTATCCCTGTAATTGTAACAACCCAAATAATACCGTGATCATATTATTTGCAGTGATTGGAAAATGGTCTAAAAAAATGTTGTTACTGATTTTTTTCTCCTTTTAACTTATAAATGAATATAATCAAAATGTAACAGTGAGTCTTTGTTCACACGTAACCTAATTGCTGCATTTATTCTACATCTTTTCTTCTGTACAGATGTCCGCACTCCAACATGATGCGATAGCAATCTTCTGTCATAATTGTGTTTTTGCTGGGTTTTTTATGTGTTTCCCCCTTCTTTGATGCATTTTTTGAGCAGATTTGAAGCAGAATTTTTAATTAATTTTTTAATAGTACAGAAAAGCTTTGATTCTATGCTTAAAAATTCATTGGTGTGTTTTATTTTTTCACATTCATTTCTTCAGCTCCACATAAAACCCTGCAAGGAAAAAAAGCACCAAAAAGCACAGTTCAGCTGCATCCAAGGCAGGAGTTTTCATGAAATCACATCAACGTTTCTTGGATATATTCACATGTAATGTATTTTTCCCAGTTGGAATTTTAGCGAAGAAATTCTTCTATGTTTAACGGTCCAAGCAAAGTCAATGTGATTTCATGAAAATGCTCTCCTCTATGAGTATAAAGAAGCTGCTGAACTGTGCGGTTTTGGTGCTTTTTTATTCTAGCGGCTTCTATGTCAAGCCTGAAAAAAACACAGGTAAAAAACTGCAGTTACATTTTTATAAGCCAAATCAAACTTTTCTATAATATTGTATAAAAAAACAAAAAATGCTGCTTTAAATATAAACCAAAAAAAATCATCAAATAAGGGGGTAAAGATACAGGAAACCTCACTGTTATCACACTAAAGTAAACCATGTTTAAATACATAGAGCTCCAGCTATAGTTTTACCAGAACTGTTTTTTTTCTTCCATATAATTCATTCATTCACGTATGTGACTGTGCCATGTAATATTACAGGAGTTACACCAATTTGTTTCATAAAAGTGTTTGGTCTTTGAGTGTTTGGTCTGTGTATATATAGTAATAACTTATACAGAGCATGGTTTATTCTAGATTACTTTTTGGGCCCAGTTCATTATTGCATTTGCATCCTTATTTTTAGAGTTTTGGTGCTTAGCGCCTTTTTTTGTTAGCTCCAAATTCATCCTTTATTTGCACCTTTTTTTTGGTCTATTTTATATATGCTAGCCTGTGTTTTTTTCTTTAGTGCACCACTGGGAGGGGGGTTTATAATTTTCCAGATGTTTTTGCCAGATTCATCATTTGCAACTTTTCAAAAAGATTTCTCACAAATGTTCTCTAGTCTCCCCCTCTAGTGATTATATGTGCCAGAAATTTTTGTCCAATTTTTGCATTTTAAAAAAGATGCTTTTTTTGCTCTATGAGGCCACAGGCACATGTTGATTATTTAATGAGGTTTTTTTTTACCTCAGTATCTGTAACCGAAAACCAGGAGTGGGTGATAAATGGAGAAGGGTTGCCCATGTTTCTATGATATTTTTCCTTTGATTGTTCCACTCCTGGTTTTGGCTTACAAATTCTGTGGTAAAAAACCTCCCAAAATACTTCATGTGTGCACGTGGCCCAACTTGCAAAAAAACTCACCAAATGCTCAACATGGGCACATGGCCCAAGTTGCTAAAAACGCAAATATTCAATGTGTGCATGTGGCACAAGTTGCAAAGAACTCACCAAATACTCAACGTGTGCATGTGGCCCAATTTGCTATAAACTTACCAAATACTCAACGTGTACATGTGGCCCAATTTGCTAAACACTTACCAAATACTCAACATGTGCATGTGGCTCAATTTGCTAAACATTTACCAAATACTCAACATGTGCACGTGGCCCAATTTGCTAAAAACTTACCAAATACTCAACATGTGCACGTGGCCCAAGTTGCTAAAAACTCATCAAATACTCAACTTGTGCACGTGGCCAAAGTTGCAAAAAATTAATCAAATACTTCAGGTGTGCACGTGGCCCATATTGCTAAAAACTTACCAAATGCTCAACATATGCATGTGGCACAAGTTGTTAAAAACTCACCAAATACTCAACATATGTGTGGCGTCCCTGAGGCTTCAGTCGCCACAGAGTATTGTACCCAACATTGGGTGTAATGCTAAACCCGGTTCCTGAAGAGGTCAGTCCCGTTTTCAACACATTACACACTCAAATACACACAAGATTGGCCTGTTCCCACTGGGGGCTGGGTTAGGGTTGGGTAATCAAGGGGTCGCCGACAGAGAGGAATTTACAGGATGCCCTCAACAGGGGCCCCAGGCCCACTAGCTTAGAACCATGGAGGGGGGAGGAGCAGCCAACAGGGAGAGTCAAGAGCCAACAGAACAGTTAGAGAGTTCTCCAGCAGGAGAGCAGCGAAGCAGACGTGCTTCACAGGTGCTTTGGTGGGAAGGAGGAAAATTACGCAACGATTGCCGCTGGGAGAGAGATCTCTGCTCCCCACGGAATTGACGCCACACAGGGCAGCAGGACCCTAGGAAAGATCATACTTCACGTTTGTTTTCCAGAATCTACCGGGACGGAAAAGTTTCAAGCTTCCCTGACCACACAGCGCTCGATAGCACAGTGCCATATAGGATCTGGGGCCTGGCTTCAAGCCGGACCCCACATCAAAACCGCAGCACCTGTGTGATGCCCTGGACTAGGCAGGTAGTCACAGGTAGGCCCTTACAGAAACACCTACCCCCCTTAATAAGGTGACAGCAGCCAACCTACAAAAACCCTTGTCACCTCTCTGTGTTCAATGGTCACACCAGGGGGGTGGGGCCAGGTGGTTGGCCACGCCCACCTAGGAGTCCGGAGGGCCTGAGACAGGAAACAGTTAGTCAGTTGGTTCAAGTTGAGTCTGTAGAGAGTCAAGTTCAAGTGCAGCAGGCCTGAGGTGTCAGGTCTGCAGCATTAACACTGACCGGTGCCGGGGTTGTAGCCCTGGTACCGTGGCAAGGAGGCAGACGGTGGTGGCCGCCTGCAGGAGCTGGGATTACAGCCGGTGGAACCATAAGGGACCGTGACCGGGTAGTGGCCCGCCGGTACCGAACCGGGGAACCGATTGGAAACCGGAGCACCAGGAGGGGTACTCAGACCCAGTACGAGGCCCAGAAACAACTGGACTGAGTCGAATCCACTGATTGAGGACTGGACTTTAGGCCCTTTCCCACCTAAGACTCGACTGAAGACAACAGCCCACCAATAGGGGTAGAAAGCCACCGCCCAGGCATCGAGACCCCATGGGCCAGCGTCTGCGGGCACACGGGCTCTACCGGCACACAATAGGCTGGGGAGCGGACTACCGTTGCTCAGGCATAGGAATCATCATTTCTACCAAAAGTGAGGTGCAGGAGAAAGGCGGAAACCACCAACCTGAAAAGGAGAAAAGCGCAGCCGGCTGCGGGCACCGTCCACCATCTTGTTTGGTTTACCAGAGACTCCAGCGTGTCTGTAATAGTGAGTACAACAGTGCCTTCGGGCCGCGCACCGCGCCGCACTGCACCGAAATGCCAGCACGCATCCATCCCCCTGCCTCTGCATCTCCCTCGGTCCCCCAGGACCATCATCCCCCTACCCACGGAGGGGTCAACACCAAGCTGCGCAACACTGTCCCCGGGAGCCTAGTCAATGGCAGCGGTGGTTTCTATCCATTCACCACAACCCGTGGGTGGCGTCACGAACTTAATCCCCAAACGACTGCGGCTCCGACCGTGGACCTCTCCACTGAACACCACCCCTCACGTAGCGCCGGCAACTCCCTTTCAGAGCAACGTGACCCCCGGGTCCGTGAGGAGCTCGAGCCACCCACCGCCGAGCACGGATCCGAGCGGCTCAGCAGCCGGCCAAGCCCCGGGGCGGTACACCTGCATATAGGGACAAGAGTACATCTCGTGAAACCCAGGGTCCTCTTGTAGCTTCAAACCAGCGGATCCACAGACAGGCATTACAAGGAGAAACCCACTGAACACCAAACCGGACTGATCTCAAAAGGGATTTGGGTTTGACGGAGTCCATCATATGAAGTGACGGGTATTACCTGGGTGAGTGGCATTGTGCAAAAGTGAGTAAACAACCTGGAACCGCAGCCATAGACTCTGACTCTTTATTTCCTGCACTGCTGCTCCCCGCCACTATTACTACTCTCCTCATAATCTCCTCGGGGCCCGCTCTACAATCTCCGGCTGCTACTACCATCTGCCCCGGAGGACTGCGATGCAGCAGTGGGCTATTCCCTGGCCGCATACCACAGGTGGCATCACAACAAACACCTCACAGCTACCCCAAACATCTCTCCCCTGCCATCTTCTGTACACCTCATGGCAACGGAGCTGGGCTAGGCCACCCGAGACCACAACAGTCGACGACCTGGCCACGAGTAGGTTAAACGCACCTGCCCCGTGGGGCGCTACATATGCATGTGGCATAAATTGCAAAAATAGTTAAAAACAGAAAAAAGACCCCTTTTTACCTCTTGCAAAATTCACAAACCAAGTGCACTGTTTAGATGAATTTAGCGCAATAAACAATATTGAATACCACCAGATAAAAAAAGAAAAATTACAAATAAAACACGATGAATCAAGTCCTTTAGGTCGGCTTGATATCTGAAGAGTTAAAATGTGCAGCTGCGTGAAGAGGAATCAGTTTTCAGTTCTTATTTATGTATGTGTGAAATAGATCTGCCACACCATGATATAGAAATCCTGAAGCCTGAGTGTGCAATATTCATATGATGCAAATGTTCTACATTCCTTTGCAAACAGCGGCAAGCATTTGCATTTCATCTCTCTTATCGCTGTTCAAATCTTTCACTGGAGGTAACCATAGCCACGGGGGTTCAAAGGCTTTACCTGCTTTATTTGTGCACTTTCATAAAGACAATCAAATAATGAGCATGTTTCAAGCTGTTCCCATATGAGAGCTCTGTGAAGAAGCTTCTAAGCAGAATAATGTTTTATGTGTAAGCAGACAAGGACACATACACATACAAAATGCTCTTTCATTTCTCCGTCGCATAAAGTTTCAAAGTTCAAATAAGGATAGAAGCACTTGTGTAATATAATATAACGTTATAACATGCTGCACTCTGATTGCGGTTGAAAAGCTTTCCTTTACTTGGCAAACGATTCATCATTTTGTGCTGGTTGGGTAAACACCACTTTGGCACAGATGCCAATATTCTAAGATTATTTTCAGGGATAGCTACTAATAGTTCTTGCTTAACAGATACATCTAGACATGCAAAAAATGTTTTTATTTTTATTTTTTCTATTTACCTTTGCATTGATTTACATATCTGATATTTTTTTAGAGCATAAATGCGCATATTTCTAAAAGTCTATTTTCGGCTTAAATGTAATTCATCATCTGGGTTTTTTTTTTACTACAATTGTTAAAATGAACCTGTCATTGATTTATGTTGCCCAAAACTTGTGAAATAGATGTCAATCACCTGCACCAGCACTGGGAAGAGTCGGCCGGGGGTGCAGTCGGAATAGTCTCGTCTCCCAGATTACCCCAATATATATCTAAAAACTATAATGGGGTAATCTGGGACTATTTATTTTTTTTGCTAAGAATGAACAGGTAGGTAATTGATAACTACCAATGTGTTCTACCCGGCTCCAGCCCAGGGCAGTCACGATCCACACCTGCTGGCCATTCTGTTGCTTGACATCAACAGAGCACCTTTTTCTCTTCTGGCCTGCTCTACCAATGAAACATGACCTACAGTTAGGCAATGGGGAGCCAGCTGTCAATCAGTATATCGACAGTCATGACCTGTCAACAGAGCAGAGTGAAAGAGAAGGAACTGCTCTGTCAACATGATGTCAGTGGAAACCCAGAATTGCTGTCAGGAGTTGTCTGTGACTGCTGTGTACTGGCAGAGATCAGCACCAGGCAAAAAAGGGAGGTCATTGCCTGCCTGTTTGTTATTAGGCCTATAGTAAGAAAAACTAAATAGTCCCAGATAACTTCTTTAATATTATTTATTTTCTGTAAACAATTATGGGGCAGCTTGCTTGCTTGATCTGCTGCTCCACTCTGACATGTTGTCATGTCACACGACTTGGGATTATTCAATGTTTTCATTGCTGTGTACTGCCTTTCTGTTTCTAGGCAGAAGCTTTGACTTTCCTTGTATTTTGTTTTGTCCTCCTCCCTGTAGCTCTGTGATGTCAGCATTTCCCGCCCTTCTTCTCCATATAGTGTGCCGTCCCCACGCCAGCAGCCAGTGCTGCTCAGATCCGGATCTACGGTACGGCTCGAGGGGTTCTCCGGACCCGGGGGTTGTGCGGACACTCCGAATAAAAGGGGACGTATTTATATGGGATTGGTTGTAAAATGTCTGTGACGCTACCCACGGTGTGTGGTGAGATGTAGCACCACCGCTGCCGTTGCGGGGATCCCGGGGACGTTGGGCTGGGAGCTGGATGTTAACCCCTCCGTGGGTAGGGATGGATGTCCCGGGGCCCAGTGTCTGTATGCTGAGGAAGGTGATTGCAGGGGCCGACACACCCGGCCAGGCTGGGGATGTTACTCACGGTCGAATAAAGCACACAAGTCCTGTGGTAAACCAAGGTGATGGTGACCGGCTGCCGCAGACAGGTGTATCTGATCCCACACCCGGGTTGGTAGTCAAAGTCTCTCTCCTCTGCACTCAATGTTTTGTAGATAGGACTTCCCGGTTTGAAAGACAGGAGTCCGCTCCTGGTCTTTTGGTTGGGAGCTATGCCCGTCTGATGCTGACCCTTGGGATCTACGGGTCCTGGCGGTTGCCCTATCCCCCTCAGTGGGTGGTTGTCTACTTTTAGGGACTTAGGTTGGGACAGGACCTAAAATTCTGCCCTCAATTGGTTAATTAGCTAGGCCGTCGGTGCCGGTCCTGGCTTCAGGGTCCAAGTACCCCCTCTGTGCACACGGTTTCCGGGTCGGTTCTCCGGTGCCAGTACCGGCGGGCTACAACCCTGTCCCGGTCCACCTCGGATCTCCGTCAGCCATCTTCCCGTCTCCTGCAGACTCTAGCTACCGTCTGCCACCTAGCCAAGGTGTCAGGGCTCTGACCCTGGCACCTGTCAGCTTGGCACCTCCAACTTGAACTTGAGCTCAATCTCATCTGACTGTTTTCCCTCCCCGGGCTCTCCAGACCCCTAGGTGGGCGTTTCCAAACCGCCTGCCCCCGCCGACTGGTGTGCCTGTCCTTCCCTGAGGGGGGGGGTGACTAGGGTTTCAGGTCGGCTGATTTAACCCTTCGCAGGATGGGTGTTGTGCGGGGGCCTATGTGAACATCTACCTGGTTTTCCAGGGCATTACAATAGTGTTATGTACCAGTCATCTTATATGTAAGGACAGAGTCACACCTGCACGTAACTCAGCACGAGTCTTGCATCGGCATCACTCGTCATGGCCTGATGCGCTCCAAACAGGAGCGGGTCAGCTGCATAGGAATACATGCAGCCAACCCGCTTCTGTCAGGAAAGTGTGCGGCCATGCCGGGTGATGCGATGCAATACTCGTGCGAGATATGCACAAGTGTGACTCCGGCATAACATGAGAAAATCACTCTTTTTACCTGCTGCATTTATCATTAATACAAGATTTGTAGTTACAACATTCATCTTTTCCTGGAGTCTTCTTACAATGAGATTGTGGCTGAGTTAAACTATCTGAGGAACCAAAATGTGAGTATGGTAATACGAATACCTGAAGAAATGGTGTGTTCAGGTGCCATCATGTGCTGTCCCTGCGGCCTCAGGCGCCACAGGGTACTGCGCCTCACCCGAGGTGCAGTATTCATCTCGAATACAGAGGAGGTCATCACCGTTAAACCACTACAGCACATCCAACACATAACATGGGAGCTCTGTCACTGGGACTGGCCAGGGTAGGATCCGGGGGTAGCCATCACAAGGTATGGGACCTCTTGTCCACCAGTTCAGCAACCCCGGGAGGCAGAGCACTTTCACGGGAAGTGAGGACCCATCTCATACACAAGTCAGTCAGCACCAGGCGGGAGTCAGCACCAGATCGGCTCTCAGGCAGGGGGTCAAGAAGGCATCAGGAGGAGACATCAGGAAGAAGACAGAGAATAGAAAGGGGTCCGTGTTCCGGAGCTAGAGGCTCGACCTGGGTTCTTAGGAAGAAGGGGAATCCCAGGGTTTGCGGGGAGTGCTACAGGCACCCATGACCCGTTCCATGGCCCAGGAGCTGGGGTGGAGAGAAGACCACCAGATAGGACACAGAAGAAAACATCGGCCTTGACCTCCGAACTGTCTGGGATCACTGAAGCCCATAACAGCAGTACATGGCACTCCAGAGGCGGTGTAACATCAGTGAGTAAAAGACCTTGACTGCACCCTCTGTGTCATCCCATCATTGCTGGCGCTCCTATCATTGTGCCCCTGTGCCATAGGCGACTACTACACCCCACATCCTCCATGGGGCCTAGCTCTACCTGTGGAGAGCTGCAACACCCGAGCTTCGTCACCATCTGCCCCAGAAGAGAGACACTTTCCACAGCAGCGGCTAATAACTGGCTGCACACCACAGGTGGCGTCACGTATAACTACTCCCATCATCTCCATCCCCATCTATATTGACACCGCCGGGGTCACGGAACCGGGCCTGGCCGCTGTGACAACCCGAATCTTAACCAGCCCGGTGACGAGTAACCCCCCCACGTCAACTTGGCATCACAAATAGGATTTCGTGCCCGCAACCACGGGTACTGTGTGCCTTAACAATCTGTGCAAAAAGACTTTGCAAGTGGCATCCATTGAAAAAGAACAAGCGCCATGTGCAATCAGAAGGGCTGAGTGCATCCGCCTTTAGTGGGCTGGATTGGCGAATGGTGAGAAAAGTCGTGCCTGCCCCCTACAGCAATAGGAGATAAGCGAAACTCACCAAATGGGTCAAAAGCCCCGCCTCCCCAGGAAGCAGAGAGATGAGAGGGGGATGGTATGCCCTCGATGTAAAGATCCACACCTGGAGGCAGAATCACCAGACCTGGAACCAGTCCCAGTCAGCATGATGAGCATTGCGTCTTGCGACCAGGGGACACAGACACTGGGTCTGAGCTATGGCATGCCAGGGTACATGGACTGCCCTGAGCTGGGAAGCTGCAGACCTGGTTACAAGTAAGACCTAAAGAAAAATGTATAAATAGTATATTGTGTGGGTGTTAAAATGGACAACTGGGCTACTGGACTATGTGTGGCCAGGACTGCCTTGTAAATAATTAGCACCTGTTGTGCTCCCTACCAGAATTAACATGACCTGAAAACCTGTTGTGTGTGTTGAAGAGGAGAAGCAGGGTCTGGAATGCTCTGAGCACGCCCAGAGCCTACATTGGGGGTTCAAGACAGGTCCCCCATATTGTTCTTGCTGCTAAATTTATTGCACTTGGTCGGAGTGATTCAAGGTGCAAAATGAAAAGTTTTATGCAAAGTGAAAATTGTATGTAGAAGGGAATGTTGGTTGCCCAAAGGGAATGTCTTCTGCTAAGAACCAATGTTTAATATGTTTTACAGTGTCAAATATGTTACATGTCGTGCTGTGAAGTATGTGAAAGTTTGCAACGTTTAAGAAACCATGAAATGTTCATGTTTTACAGCATAACCAAAATTTTGCAGTTTTCCACTGTATTGCTTTCTTTCCAGCCTGCGGACAAGCTGGGATTCCCTGTGGCTTCAGGCGCCACAGGGTACTGCGCCTCACTCAAGGTGCAGTATTCATCTCGGACATGGAGAAGTTCATCACCAGTACACCACTACAACACATCCAACACATAACATGGGAGCTCTGTCACTGGTACTCAGCCAGGGTAGGAGTCGGGGGTAGTCATCACGAGGTATGGGACCTCTTGCCCACTAGTTCAGCAACCTGGGAGGTGGCACCTGCAGGGGAAGTGAGGAGCTGTCTCACACACAAGTCAGTCAGCACCAGGCTGGAGTCAGCACCAGATCGGCTCCCAGGCAGGGGGTTGAAAAGGCATCAGGAGAAGGTATAAGGAGGAGATGTCAGGAAGAAGACAGAATAGAAAGGGGCTAGTGGTCCGGAGCTGGAGGCTCGACCCGAGTTCTTAGGAAGAAGGGGGATCCCAGGGTTCGCGAGTAGTGCTGCAGGCACCCGTGAGTGGCCTGTTCCACAGCCCAGAAGCTGGGGTGGAGGGAAGACCACTAGAAAGTACACACAGAAGGAAGCACTGGCCTTGACCTCCGAACTGTCTGGGATCGGCTGAAGACCATCACAGCGGTACACGAAACCCCAGAGGCGGTGTAACATGAGTGAGTTAAAGACCTTGACTGCACCCTCTGTGTCATCCCATCATTGCCGATGCTCCATCATCGTGCCCCTGTGCCACAGGCTATCACTATGCCCAAAAATCCTCCCTGGGGCCTAGCTCTACCTGTAGAGAGCTGCAACACCCAAGCTGCGTCACCATCCGCCCCAGAAGAGAGAGACTTTCCGCAGCGGTGGCTAATAACTGGCAGCACACCACAGGTGGCGTCACAAATAACTACTCCCATCATCCCCATCCCCATCTTTATTGACACCATCAGGGTCACGGAACCAGGCTTGGCCACTGTTACAACCTGAATCTACACTGGCCCGGTGACGAGTAACCCCCCCCAAGACCCCGTGGGTGCGTCAACTACGTCCTGCTTATCCATGAGTCAGAATACTTGTAGTTTAGAGATGTGCATTGCAGCAGCCATATTGACATAGGTAACTAACACCTAGAAATGGCTTTTTTTTTTTTAAAACAAATTTTTATTTATTTTCTTGCAATGGTAAAATAGGGTACAGAATGAAGAAAATAAGGGTCAACAAATCAAAATAACAAATAACATAGTCTCTACAATTTATCAACCAAATATCTGTCCCTGTCATCAAATTTGCTCCTTCCCCTTCTTCGTCAGTGTATGAAATGGCTTTTTGAGCAGTAGAGGAGAGTCCCCTTGACATGGTTTCTGATCTGTGCAGAGGTATGAAGAGGAGTTAAGCTGTAACCATGAACTATTGTCTATATGACTCCTCTGTTATTTGCCACCAATTTTATAAGATAGGAACCTACCCTTTATTGTAATCCTGACTGGAAAGACAATATGGAGTGAAAATGGGGCATGTCAGACTATAATGAGATACAGGTAACAACATGAAAATCCTAATAAAACAATCACCCTAAGGCTTGAAACACACATCCGTGAAACACGTGCGTGTTTGGTCCGTTTCCGTGTATACTGGAGACACGGCCAAACGTGCACCAATGTTACTATATCTCAGCGGTTACAAATGCGTTTTTGGTTATGTCCGTTAGTCCGTCTCCGTGATGCGTTTTGTGGGCCGTGTCTCACACCAGCATGTCCGTTTTCTGCACGCAACACGCAGCACGGACCCAATGAAAGTCAATGGGTCTGTGCGCACGTCCGAGTGACACGGACGCATCTCTGTTTGCTCCCTGTACGTTTTGTGCTTTTTTCATGTGATGTCGGTCTTTTTTCTTTTTCTGTTTCGTTCTCTCCCTCAGCCCGTCGGTCGGTCTCTATGTCTGTCGGTCGGTCTCTCTGTCTTATCTGTCCCTCTAGCTGTCTGTCGGTCAGTTCCCCCCCTCTCTCATACTTACCGCTCCCCGATCCCCGGCGCGGCGCTGCACTGCTGTTATAAAAACTTCGGCGGCTTTTACTATTTTGAAAAAGCCGGCCGCCCATTAATCAATCTCGTATTCCCTGCTTTACCCGCCCACCGGCGCCTGTGATTGGTTGCAGTCACACACGCCCCCCACGCTGAGTGACAGCTGTCTCACTGCACCCAATCACAGCAGCCGGTGGGCGTGTCTATACTGTGCAGTGAAAAAAATAAATAAATAATTAAAAAAAACGGCGTGCGGTCCCCCCCCATTTTAATACCAGCCAGATAAAGCCATACGGCTGAAGACTGGTATTCTCAGGATGGGGAGCTCCACATTATGGGGAGCCCCCCACCCTAACAATATCAGTCAGCAGCCGCCCAGAATTGCCGCATACATTATATGCGACAGTTCTGGGGCTGTACCCGGCTCTTCCCGATTTACCCTGGTGCGTTGGCAAATCGGGGTAATAAGGAGTTATTGGCAGCCCATAGCTGCCAATAAGTCCTAGATTAATCATGTCAGGCGTCTATGAGACACCTTCCATGATTAATCTGTAAGTGACAGTAAAAAAACACACACACCCGAAAAAAATCCTTTATTAGAAATAAAAAACAGAAACAAATTCCCTCATTACCAATTTATTAACCCCGACAAACCCTCCATGTCCGGCGTAATCCACGGACCTCCAGCGTCGCTTCCAGCTCTGCTGCATGGAGGTGACAGGAGCAGCAGAAGACACCGCCGCTCCGGTCACCTCCATGCAGCTAATGAGATGAGTAGCGCGATCAGCTGCTGTCAGTCAGGTTACCCGTTTTTGAAACACATAAAATACTACTTAAGGTATGTCGACGACGTGTTCATGGTGTGGGATGGGACAGAGAAGGATTTTTCCGACTTTGTCTCCTATTTGAACACCACCAACACCATGAACATGTCGTTTACCTCTACCTTTGGAGGCTATTCCATTAGTTTTTTGGATGTGGAGGTTGGAATTAGTGATGGAGTAATTATAACAAAAATTTATAGAAAACCCACAGCCTCTAATTCAGTTTTACACTATGAAAGCGCCCACCCGCAGCACACAAAAACTGCCTTACCGTACTCACAGTTTTTGAGGGTAAAAAGAACGAACAGCACCAGTGTGACCTTTGAGGAACAGGCTTTGGAATTAAGAAATAGACTTTTACAACGAGGTTATCCCGATACTATCATTGATGTAGCATATAAAAAAACTAAAAATACTACAAATGAGGAGGGTCGTCTCTGTCCAGCAGCCGATTCAGGAGGGGTGAAAAAGAGGAAAGAAAAGAACACTAGTAACAGGTTCACCTTTAGTTTCAAATTCGGACCCATGTTTGACATTATAAGAAAAACGCTTAATGAGAACTGGCACATCCTAGAAAGGGATCCTGAATTGAAAAACATGACAGTTTCTAAGCCATTAGTTTCCTACAGGAGATGCCACAATTTGAGGGACTTGCTTGTCAAAAATAGATTAACCAGCAAAAACACATGGTTGGAGAAACAGTCTCCGAATGGCAACTTTAAATGTGGCCAATGCAGGTATTGTAGTCTGCGTTTGACTGGCAAGTCCGTAAAAATTGGTGCACATACACATTATGTCAACCAATTTATATCGTGCAAGACAAAATTCGTGGTCTATGCAATAGTATGTTCCTGTGGGAGATTTTATATAGGAAAAACTATCAGATGCCTATATGTCCGATTTAAGGAACACTATAATTCAATCCTGACAGGAAAAGGATCCCCAAGATTGATAGCACATGTACGTGAATCGCACAATAGCTGCCCTGATGTCCTGAGTTTTGCCGGTTTGGAAAGGGTGTCACTCCCATTGCAAGGAGGGGACCACCACAAACTGTTGTTGCAAATGGAGGCAAAATTAATTATAAAATATGGAGCACAAGGCGCATTGGGAATGAATGACCGCAATGACTTATCAGTCTTTTTGTAATGGATTTTTGTTCGCAAAAACAGAGCATGGTAAAATAGTTGTATATGTTTTATAATTGGTGGGATTATTAACAAAAAAATATCCCAGATAAGTAAAATCGAGTTGTAATTTTTATTGCATATATAAACCATGTATGAATTGGTTTTTGTGAATATTGTAATAATTTATACCTGGAATATTGTCCGATTTTGTACTGTTCACAATGTTTGTTTTTATTCATTGGTACATGAAATATGTATACATAGTACCTTTTATTGTATTATACACTTCATTCACATTTTTTATGTGTGGGGAGGTCACCTGGATGCATGATCCTATTTAGGGAGGGCTGATCTTACCCCACATGTGGACCCGTGGAAGCCTAATCACAGGCGAAACGGCCGTCATCCATAGTGAGGGGCCGCATCCAGGTCTCCTCCACCCGCTGATTTATACACACCTTTTAACTTTGCTTATGGAATAAAGATCCGGAAAAAGACATCAGTATTGGTGCGGTCTATTTCTTCTTCTGTATGGATTAATGGAACTGACTTTTGCTATTTGGACCTGCACGCTGATCCGGTTTCCAACAAGGACGCCTGGTGCTATATTCCTTGCCCTCCAGTGATCCCAGGTTTGGCAGACCTATACGGGTGGTGCAGGACTGCGCTCTCTTGGATCCATATCATTGCATTACTCTTTGGAGTCTATTGCACACTCGGCTACCACCGGGATATATAAGTAAGAAGTTACTGGATTTGGGATACGAAGGATATGACGGACAATACAGTCAGCATGGACAGCACCAACACGTCCTTGACTAATACTACAGGTGTTCAAGCGGGTCGATCTGATGCGGCTTCCTTTTTTGTGGAGTGTAATCAGAAAAAGGACACAGAGGTAATGGGCGTAAAAACCCTGGAACAGAAAATATATTCCCTCTCTGAAAGAGAGGTGCGGTTATTTTGGACGGTACAGTCACTACAATCATATGTGGACTGCAACAGAGTCCCAAGGGGCTTACGTATTATTAAGTCTGTATCACAATTCCAGCAGGATGCGACTTTTGTTAAGGAATGGGAAACCATACAATTGGATTGCTCTATGAGACTGTTGCAGTTAGTTTTAAAGAAAAACATAGAAGATTATAATGATTTGAGTTTGGAATTGGAAAACTTAAAGCAGGATACCCGCTCTAGAGTGACTGAGGATTATTGGTCCTCATTCACATCTAGGTTAGATAAAAAACTGATGGATGTTCAGACAGAAATTAAAAATAAAAAAAGAGAAAAATTTTTAAGAGACAAGCATGATTATGACACAAACCAGATCTTTTGTTGGACAAAGGATAAGGTAAAGGGATATAAAAAACATCAGTATACGTATAATAAGAAAAAATCGCATGTACAAAATAAAGGATATTGGACCACCGATTCAGAGTCTAGTGGCTCTGAAGAGGTTGTGCCGGGTCCTTCAAAAGATACCTCTTCATCAGTGCCCACTCCTGCCCCTTTAGGAAACGCACCCGACGGGGGGGCAGGAAGGGGCACAAGAGGAAGAGGACGCAAACGAAAGATGGTGTCATGGAGGAATTGAAGGAGAATCAATTGCTTGTCTCGTCCAACAAAAATATAATAAATCTGTCTGAACATTCACTAACCAGCGATATGGTGTCCGTTTTGTCTAAAGGGTTGAGCTATTGTGTTCCAGAAGAATTTAATTTTGTGGAATTTAGAGTGGATCTTTATAAAGCAATAAGAAAAATTCATTTATTCAAATTCTTTAACCAGATGCCTCATAATACAAATATGATTCCTGAGGGTGAACAACCATGCATTGTGAATGATGGGAATTTTGATGTGACAGGGGCATTTGACCCTGACACATTAAAAGAAGCTACGTTGTTAATGAGTTTGAATGATCCCACATTGGAGTCCGAAGTGGACATAAATGAAATAATATGTGAACCTATGAATTTTAAAAAAGGAAATAAATCAGACTTTTGTCCACCAACAGTGCATGGGAATTTGATCGATTTGTTCCAGGACACGGTCATAAAAAAAGTAGAGGCTTTGAGATATCCACAAGTTAGTATGAATTTGAGTGCAGGTGAATTAGCTGCGGTAAAAACCATGCGCACGTGGGAAGATACTATCTTCCGCGAAGCGGACAAAGGGGGCAATATTGTCCTCATGTCCCGGAATATGTATTTGCAGGAATGTTTAAAACAACTACAAGATCGCACGACATACAAACCCCTGTTATCCAACCCTATTAATGAATACAAAAAACAACTTGTACGTCTTTTGGACAGATATGTAATCCTCGGCTTGCTTTCTAAAAAACAAGCAGAAAAATTGGTTCCGCCTTTCCCTACGAGACCACACTGGTACTGTATACCAAAAGTGCACAAAAATGAAAAAAATCCTCCTGGACGTCCAATAGTGGCGGGCATTGGCTCACTCACTGAGCCACTCTCCCACTATTTGGACTGGCTGTTGAGACCTCTGTTAGCCCATATCCCGTCTTATGTTAAAGACAGTGGGGATTTTGTGTCACTCCTCAAAGAAATAACTTGGCAGGAGGGATACAATCTAGCCACA
Organism: Anomaloglossus baeobatrachus; assembly: GCF_048569485.1. Lineage (NCBI taxonomy): Eukaryota > Metazoa > Chordata > Amphibia > Anura > Aromobatidae > Anomaloglossus > Anomaloglossus baeobatrachus. The sequence continues at coordinate 477,996,375 of NC_134356.1, forward strand.
ATTGATGTGGATAATTTATACACACGGATTCCACAGGCTTTGGGAGTGGAGGCAGTAAAGGACATTGTCGCACGCAGTGGCAAAAGTCCTTTATTTTGTGATTTTGTGGGTGAAGCGCTTGAATTTGTTTTATCAAAAAATGCCTTCATGTTTCTAGACGGGTGGTATGTACAATGCGGGGGTACTGCAATGGGTACCCCTGTCTCATGTGCCATGGCCAACATTTTTTTAGGGCAATTTGAAGGCAAATATGTATATACAGTCAATAACCCGTTTTTGAAACACATAAAATACTACTTAAGGTATGTCGACGACGTGTTCATGGTGTGGGATGGGACAGAGAAGGATTTTTCCGACTTTGTCTCCTATTTGAACACCACCAACACCATGAACATGTCGTTTACCTCTACCTTTGGAGGCTATTCCATTAGTTTTTTGGATGTGGAGGTTGGAATTAGTGATGGAGTAATTATAACAAAAATTTATAGAAAACCCACAGCCTCTAATTCAGTTTTACACTATGAAAGCGCCCACCCGCAGCACACAAAAACTACCTTACCGTACTCACAGTTTTTGAGGGTAAAAAGAACGAACAGCACCAGTGTGACCTTTGAGGAACAGGCTTTGGAATTAAGAAATAGACTTTTACAACGAGGTTATCCCGATACTATCATTGATGTAGCATATAAAAAAACTAAAAATACTACAAATGAGGAGGGTCGTCTCTGTCCAGCAGCCGATTCAGGAGGGGTGAAAAAGAGGAAAGAAAAGAACACTAGTAACAGGTTCACCTTTAGTTTCAAATTCGGACCCATGTTTGACATTATAAGAAAAACGCTTAATGAGAACTGGCACATCCTAGAAAGGGATCCTGAATTGAAAAACATGACAGTTTCTAAGCCATTAGTTTCCTACAGGAGATGCCACAATTTGAGGGACTTGCTTGTCAAAAATAGATTAACCAGCAAAAACACATGGTTGGAGAAACAGTCTCCGAATGGCAACTTTAAATGTGGCCAATGCAGGTATTGTAGTCTGCGTTTGACTGGCAAGTCCGTAAAAATTGGTGCACATACACATTATGTCAACCAATTTATATCGTGCAAGACAAAATTCGTGGTCTATGCAATAGTATGTTCCTGTGGGAGATTTTATATAGGAAAAACTATCAGATGCCTATATGTCCGATTTAAGGAACACTATAATTCAATCCTGACAGGAAAAGGATCCCCAAGATTGATAGCACATGTACGTGAATCGCACAATAGCTGCCCTGATGTCCTGAGTTTTGCCGGTTTGGAAAGGGTGTCACTCCCATTGCAAGGAGGGGACCACCACAAACTGTTGTTGCAAATGGAGGCAAAATTAATTATAAAATATGGAGCACAAGGCGCATTGGGAATGAATGACCGCAATGACTTATCAGTCTTTTTGTAATGGATTTTTGTTCGCAAAAACAGAGCATGGTAAAATAGTTGTATATGTTTTATAATTGGTGGGATTATTAACAAAAAAATATCCCAGATAAGTAAAATCGAGTTGTAATTTTTATTGCATATATAAACCATGTATGAATTGGTTTTTGTGAATATTGTAATAATTTATACCTCTGGAATATTGTCCGATTTTGTACTGTTCACAATGTTTGTTTTTATTCATTGGTACGTGAAATATGTATACATAGTACCTTTTATTGTATTATACACTTCATTCACATTTTTTATGTGTGGGGAGGTCACCTGGATGCATGATCCTATTTAGGGAGGGCTGATCTTACCCCACATGTGGACCCGTGGAAGCCTAATCACAGGCGAAACGGCCGTCGTCCATAGTGAGGGGCCGCATCCAGGTCTCCTCCACCCGCTGATTTATACACACCTTTTAACTTTGCTTATGGAATAAAGATCCGGAAAAAGACATCAGCATTGGTGCGGTCTATTTCTTCTTCTGTATGGATTAATGGAACTGACTTTTGCTATTTGGACCTGCACGCTGATCCGGTTTCCAACAAGGACGCCTGGTGCTATATTCCTTGCCCTCCAGTGATCCCAGGTGTGGCAGACCTATACGGGTGGTGCAGGACTGCGCTCTCTTGGAATAATATATTTGATATAGTATCTATAATTTTCTGGATACACTAGATAGACATCTCAGCATTTTTGTAGTTAACGTAGTCAGTTTATCAAGTAGAAGACACTGTCCATGTTTTTAGTATCAAACTTAGTCAAATAGCCCTTACACAGCCTGGAGGTGTGCTTGGGGTCATTGTCCTGCTGAAAAATAAATTATGGTCCTACTAAACACAAACCGGATGGAATAGCATGCCGCTGCAAGATGCTGTGGTAGCCATGCTGGTTTATTATGACTTCAATTTTGAATAAATTCCCAACAGTGTCACCAGCAAAGCACCCCCACACCATCACACCTCCTCCTCCATGCTTCACGGTGGGAACCAGCCATGTAGAGTCCATCTGTTCACCTTTTCTACAAAGACACGGTGGTTAGATCCAAAGATCTCAAATTTGGACTCATAAGACCAAAGCACAGATTTCCACTGGTCTAATCTCCATTCCTTGTGTTCTTTAGCCCAAACAAGTCTCTTCTGCTTGTTGCCTGTCCTTAGCAGTAGTTTCCTAGCAGCTATTTTACCATGAAGGCCTGCTGCACAAAGTCTCCTCTTAATAGTTCTTCTAGAGATGGGAAGGTGTGTCCAAACGTTTCATCTGTACTGTATGCAAACGTGCCCATTGTGTAGGCATAGTATAGTGTGATGCCCTGGACTAGCCAGGTAGTCACAGGTAGCCCCCCTGCACAAACACCAGCCCCTAATAAGGTGACAGCAGCCAACCTACAAACCCTTGTCACCTCTCTCAGTGTTCAATGGTCACACCAGGAGGCAGAGCCAGGCGGTTGGCCACGCCCACCGAGGAGTCCAGAGGGCCTGAGACAGGAAACAAATTGTCAGTCTGTCAGTTGAGTGCAGTGGAGTGGAGTTCTAGTGCAGCAGGCCTGTGGCATCAGGTCTGCAGCAACAACACTGACCGGTGCCGGGGTCGTAGCCCTGGTATCGTGGCAAGGAGGCAGACGGTGGTTGCCACCTGCAGGAGCCGGAAAGATGGCTGATGGAACTGTAAGGGACTGGGACAGGGTAGTGGCCTGCCAGTACCGATCCAGGGAGCCAACTGGAAACCGGAGAACCAGGAGGGGTACTCAGACCCAGAACGAGGTCCAGAAGCCACTGGACCACGTCGAATTCACTGATTGAGGTCTGGACCTTAGGTCCTTTCCCGTCCCAAGACCCGAAAGACGGCAACAGCCCACCAAGGGGGATAGAAAGCCACCGCACAGGCAGAGAGATCCCACGGGCCAGCGCCTGCGGGCAAACGGGTTCCCCGACACACATCAAGCTGGGGAGCGCACTACCGTTGCTGAAGCATAGGCAGTCAAGTTCTACCACAGAGGTGCAGGAGAAAGGCATCATCCTTTTAGTTTACCAGAGACTCCGGTGTATCTGTCATAGTGAGTACTGCAGTGCCCTCGAGCCACGCACCGCACCCCACCATCTTGGCCGTACCTCACAACCACTGGGCCCCAGGACCATCACCCCCTGCCCACGGATGGGTCAACAGCAGGCTGCATAACACCGTCCCCGGGAGCCTAGTTAACGGCAGCGGTGGTGTCCACATTCACCACAACCCGTGGGTGGTGTCACGAACTTACATCCTTAAACTCCACGGCCTCGGCCGTGAACCTTCCCCACCGACATCCCTACATGTAGCGTCAACCCCCTTTCAGAGCAACATGACCCCCGGGTCCGGGAGTAGCTCGAGACACCCACCGAGTGTGGACCTGAGCGGCTCGGCAGCCGGCCCAGCCCCGGGGCGGTACACATCGACTCTTCTGGCGTCACAAACAGGATTGAACCCATCCACTTACCGGTGGAAGTGCGCCATGAAGCAGAAGTCAGTGGTGACCCGTTGAAAAATTTCAGAATCTGCCATCTTGTCACTATCCCTTGGCGCAAAGTTTCCCACCAGACCCGTCTTGCCCGCGAAAAGAGCACGAGACCAAGGGAGAGAAGTGGGAAGATGTCCGCGCCCAATCTCGATGGTGGAGTGGCACCGGCCGCTGGAGTGGCGGCGCACGCGGATGTGCCCGGTGATTGGAATGCGGCAGCACTCGCTCCGGTCGCAGGAGCAGGGGAGGCCGTGGCTCTGGAGATTGCCCAGGTAATGCCAATCTTCTTGCCCTATGTGCCTGGTGCTGTCTGGTTACCCCAGTACGATAGAAAGCCTGATGCTTTGCAGGTGTTCCGGAAGAAAATGTGCACGATCCTAGATTTGTATGCTATGACCGGCAAGCAGCGTGCAGCGGTAGTCCTGGGGCACTGACCGGCACGGCTGAGCAGAAGGTGGAAACCTGGGCAGACACGGACTGGGCCTCGGTAACCGCCATTTTCGATAAACTCCAAATCGCCTTTGAAACCCGCACGGAAGCAGAGTTGCTGATGCAGTTTTACCATTGCCGACAGCGGCCAAAGGACAGTGTAAGAGACTATGCCTTGCGGCTGCAAACAGCCCTACGCACGCTAAAGCGGGTGGATCCCATCGAGGCGGATGGCAATAAGATGTTCCTGCAAGGGCTGTGGTCCGCCGAAGATCGCAAACAACTGCGGCTGTGGTCATTGGAGCACGCTGACCTAGACTTTGCTGTGCAGAAGGAACAGGCCATCAAGGCCCTACAAACATCAGAAGCCGGTACCCCTGACCCACCAGCTTGGCCGATGGATACCGCCCCTGTCTCTGTAGCGCCCCCCCCCTGTTGGCATTGCCGGCCCCTGCTGCAGCCACCGGAGCACTGGGAGAACTGACATCACAAGTCCGGCGCCTGAATGAGGACGTCATCCGGATGCTCGCCGCTCTCCAGCTACCGATGAGAGTCAAACCCCCGGAGAAATTCCAGCTCGCCGACAGTCCGGAAGACGTCCCTTGGATGCAGTGGAGGCGGAACAACGACCCACGGTATGGACCGCCCATCTGCTACAAGTGTAACTGTGACGCCCTGGACAAGTCAGGTAGTCGCAGGTAGGCCCTTACACAAACACCTCCCCCCTTAATAAGGTGACAGCAGCCAACCTACAAAATCTTGTCACCTCCCTCAGGGTTTGATGTTCACACCAGGGGGCGGAGCCAGGTGTGTGGCCATGCCCACCGAGGAGTTCACAGGCCCTGAGGCAGGAAAAACAGTACAGTTCCCCGTGGGGAGCACAGTGTTAGTTTGGTAGATTGGTTTTGACAGTGAAGTGGAGTGGAGTCCAAGTGCAGACCGGTGTCCAGGTCTGCCACAGTGTAACACCAGGTGTCTGGGTCGGAGCCCAGTCACCTCTGGCAAGGAGGCAGACGGTGGTGGCCGCCTGCAGGAGCTGGGATTACAGCCGGTGGAACTGTAAGGGACCGGGACCGGGTAGTGGCCAGCCGTTACCGAACCGGGGAACCGTTTGGAAACCGGGAGGGATACTCAGACCCAGTACGAGGCCCAGAAACTACTGGACCGAGTCGAATCCACTGATTGAGGACTGGACTTTAGGTCCTTTCCCACCTAAGACCCGACTGAAGACAACAGCCCAACCATAGGGATAGAAAGCCACCGCCCAGGCATCGAGATTCCACGGGCCAGCGTCTGCAGGCAAGCGGGCTCTACCGGCACACACACAAGGCTGGGGAGCGGACTACCGTTGCTCAGGCATAGGAGTCATCATTTCTACCAAAAGTGAGGTGCAGGAGAAAGGCAGAAACCACCAACCTGAAAAGGGGAAAAGCGCAGCCGGCTGCGGGCACCGTCCACCATCTTGTTTGGTTTACCAGAGACTCCAGCGTGTCTGTAATAGTGAGTACAACAGTGCCTTCGGGCCGCGCACCGCACCGCAACATACCGACACGCAAGCCCGCATCCATTGCCCCGCCTCAGCACCTCCCTCGGGCCCCCGGGACCATCATCCCCCTACCCACGGAGGGGTCAAAACCAAGCTGCGCAACACCGTCCCCAGGAGCCTAGTCAACTGCAGCGGTGGTGTCCATCCATTCTCCACAACCCGTGGGTGGCGTCACGAACTTAATCCCCAAATAGCCGTGGCCGTGGACCTCTCCACCGAACACCACCCCTCACGTAGCGCCAAACCCTTTTCAGAGCGACGTGACCCCCCTGGGTCCGGGAGGAGCTCGAGCCACCCACCAGAAATGAGCCCGGATCCGAGCGGCTCGGCTGTGGCCGAGCGCGGGGTGTTACACATCCGCTTCTTCTGGCGTAAACAAACAGGATTGAACCCATCCACTTACCTGTGGAAGTGCACCTTGAAGTTATCGTCAGCGGTGTCCCATTGAAAAATTGCAGAATCCACCATCTTGTCACTGTCCAGTGGCGCGACGTCCAAGCCGTCTTCTCCAAGGAAAAGGGCGCAAAAGTGAAGTCCCGCACCCTGAGAACAGAGCGGTGCAGAAAGAAAGCAGAGTGCCCCGAAAAGACCAAGGGGGAATGGAGGAAAGATGTCCGTGCCTAACGTGGATGGCGGAGGAGCGCCGGCCGCGGGAGTGGCGGCGCCCGAGGACGGGAATGTGTCACGCTTCCCGGTCCCCTGGTCCCGTTCTCCGGTCCCCGTGGCCCGCTCCCCGCTCCCCGGCGGCGTCCCCTGCTCACCACTCCGGTCCCAGCCTCCTCTTCCCCGCCTGCGGCCTCCATGCGTCCAGCTCCCCGCTCCCGGCGCTCCTCTGCGACGTGGGACTCCCAGCCGGGCGCTCCTGCTTCCTCCTCACTGCTTCCTGGACTGGCTTCTGGCACATGGGCCTCGCGCATGCGCATTAGGGCGCGCGCGGTCATTGACCCTTTCTTAAAGGGCCAGTACCCAGAAACAGGATATTGCATAGACAGGTACAGGGTATATTAGGGTTCTCTTTCCTGGTGGGCGGGGCCTGTTCTACGTGTTTAGCAAGCTAGTGTTCAGGTCCCCGTATTGCTTTGCCTTGTATTAACCCTGTCCTGTCTCGTAGAGCCTGTCCTGCCACGCCAGTCGCTCCGAACCAAGTCCATCCCTGGACCCTGACGGTGACTTTGGTGGATGTCCCACCACCTCTGCAGCTCCGCCAGTCTCCAGTCCCTGGCTCCGTTCGGTGACCCGTTCCATCGCTCAGCAGGTTCCGGATCCCGCCTGACCCTACAACCCGGCCTCGGACCCTGAGCCTCGTCACCCGGACTACCGTCCAGAACTCCGTGGGTTCAGCATCATCCACCTTTCCTGCTCCTCTACGGACTGTCCGGCTACCTATAGTGCTTCGGCTGCCATGCATCAGGACCCTCTGGCGGGGTGAACGGCCGGGCTGCCTCCTCAGGGGAAATCGGTGTACGGTCCAGTGCTTCCACCACCCGGACGTAACAGCTAGAACAGGCCATGGATCCCGCCGAAGCACTAGCGGCCTTGCAGCAGGAACTCACACGCCAGCGCGAGACCCAGACCTGCATGCTGAACTTCATGTCTTCTGTGGATACCCGCCTGAACACGCTACAAGCGACGGCCACATCCTTGGCATCTCAGGTTTCCACTGTACAATCCACGGCCACAGCTCCCGTGGCAGCCTCCTCGGATGCTTCCAGGCTTCGTTTGGCCTCACCACCCCGGTACGCCGGAGATCCCAAGATCTGCAGGGGATTCATCAATCAATGCTCTCTCCATTTCAAGCTGCTGCCGCACCTTTTTGTCTCTGACCAAGCCAAGGTCGCGTTCATGATGTCCCATCTAGAGGGAGAGGCACTGGCCTGGATGAACCCCTTGTGGGAGAAGGAGGATCCGGTAACCACCAACATCCAGGAATTCCTGCAGGCATTTCGTGGCACCTTTGACGAGCCCGGACGCGCCTCCGCGTCTGCCTCATCTCTCCTCCGGCTACGTCAGGGGACTCTGACGGTGGGCCAATATGCCATTCGTTTTCGCACCTTGGCTTCGGAACTCGGGTGGAACAATAAGGCACTAACCGCCGCCTTCTGGGAGGGACTCTCGGGTCATATTAAAGATGAGCTGGCTGGTCGTGACGTGCCGTCCACCCTGGATGCCCTGATTGCCCTAGCGACTCGAGTGGATCTTCGCTTTCAGGAACGATCCAAAGAAGTGTCCCGCGAGAGGCGTCCGATACGGCACTCCTCCCCACCACAGAAGTCCATCGCTTCCCAGTTGGCGTCACCTGGCGTGTCTACCTCCGAGCCCATGCAGATTGACCGCCTGAAGCAGTCGGAACAACGCCGAGCAGAACGACTAGCAAAGGGTCTCTGCTTCTACTGCGGTGATGGCACACACTTGCTACGCTCTTGTCCCGAGAAGCCGGGAAACTCCAAAGCCTAGGCTTGGTAGGAGAGGCCACTCTAGGTGCTGGGACTCTCTCAGACTCCGTTACCTGGACTATTCAAATCACTACAGAAGAGACCCGGTTCACGGCAGAGGCGTATCTCGATTCCGGAGCAGCAGGCAACTTCATCCAGCAGGCCACGGTGGATAAGTACCAGGTGCCTGTCCTCCCACTAGAGAAACCGCTGGTGATCGCCTCTGTTGATGGGAAACCCCTCTCTGACACCGTCTCACTGATCACCAAGCCTGTGGAAGTACGGATCGGTGCTCTGCACACCGAGAAGATCACCTTCTATGTCCTCCCGCGCATGTCTCATCAGATCCTGCTGGGACTTCCATGGTTACGGACACACGAACCATCGGTCAGCTGGAGTACAGGTGAAATCACCCGATGGGGCTCCTCGTGTCACGAGAGATGTCTGAAATCCATCCAGCCCGTCCGACGCCCTCCGGTTCCAGAGTCTCTACCAGGACTGCCTTCTGCCTACTGGTCCTTCACGGACGTGTTTGATAAAAAGGAGTCAGAGGTACTACCGCCTCATCGTCCCTACGACTGTGCCATCGAGTTACTGCCAGGAACTACGCCTCCTCGAGGACGGATATACCCCTTGTCCCCTGCTGAAACACGAGCTATGTCTGGCTATATCACCGAGAGCCTAGCTAAGGGGTTCATTCGGAGGTCCTCGTCCCCTGCCGGAGCAGGGTTTTTCTTCGTCAAGAAGAAGGAAGGTGATCTGCGGCCTTGCATTGATTACCGGGGAGTAAACCAGATCACCGTAAAGAACAAATACCCTCTGCCGCTTATCCCCGAACTATTCGGTCGGCTCCGAGGAGCCCGTGTATTCACCAAGTTGGACCTCCGTGGGGCCTATAACCTGGTTCGCATTCGCTCTGGAGACGAATGGAAAACCGCATTCAACACTCGGGATGGGCACTACGAGTATTGTGTCATGCCCTTTGGTCTGTATAATGCTCCGGCAGTCTTCCAAGAACTGGTGAACGACGTGTTCAGAGATCTCCTCTATGTCTGTGTCGTGGTGTATCTGGACGACATCCTGGTCTTCTCTCCGGATCTACAAACCCACCGAGAGAGCGTGCAGCTAGTCCTCCAGAGGCTTAGAGAGAATTGTCTGTACGCCAAGTACGAGAAATGCATCTTTGAAAAGTCGTCTCTTCCCTTCCTGGGTTATGTAATCTCGGACACTGGCCTGCAGATGGACCCAGAGAAAGTGTCTGCCATCATCAACTGGCCTCCTCCTTCCGGACTGAAGGCTATCCAACGCTTTCTCGGCTTTGCGAACTACTACCGTCAATTCATCCCGCATTTCTCTGCCTTGACTGCACCTCTCTCTGCCTTGACTAAGAAAGGAGCTAATCCTAAGGACTGGTCCCCGGCGGCCGATGCCGCGTTCTGATCCTTGAAACAGGCGTTTGCTTCTTCCCCGGTTCTCCATCACCCTGAATTGAACCGACAGTTCACCTTAGAGGTGGATGCCTCCTCCTCAGGAGCCGGGGCAGTGTTGATGCAGAACTCCCCCTCCGGAAAGATGGTCACTTGTGGATTCTTCTCCAAGAGCTTCTCGGCACCCAAACGCAACTACACCATTGGGGATCGGGAGCTACTGGCCGTGAAACTGGCCTTGGAGGAATGGCGCTACCTCTTGGAGGGAGCTGTATACCCTGTAATCATATACACGGACCAAAAGAATCTGGAGTACCTGCGGTCTGCCCAAAGACTGAATCCACGACAAGCCCGCTGGTCCTTGTTCTTTGCTCGATTTGATTTCCAACTCCATTTTCGGCCTGCGGATAAGAACGTGCGGGCAGACGCTCTGTCCAGATCCTTCGTGCCCATGGAGTTGGAGGAGGAGACATACCAGCCCATCATCAACCCCAGTAAAGTCGTTCCGGTGACTCCTGTCGCTCTAACTCAGATACCCCCTGGGAAAACCTATGTCTCAGATACTGACAGACAGAGAGTCCTGCACTGGGGCCATGCTTCTAAGATCGCCGGCCATGCTGGTCAGAAGAAGACTTGGAGTACGATTGTCTGTCACTACTGGTGGCCGTCCCTCCGTAAAGACGTCGCAACCTTCGTCTCAGCCTGTCCATCCTGTGCCCGGAACAAGACACCCAAGCACCTACCCTATGGACGTCTTCTGCCTTTGCCCATTCCTTCCGTTCCGTGGCAACATATCGCAATGGACTTCATTACGGACTTACCCTTATCCTCCGGACATACGGTCATATGGGTTGTGGTGGATCGCTTCTCAAAGATGGCTCACTTCGTTCCCATGGCAGGGCTGCCCTCTGCCCAGGAGCTAGCTGACTTCTTCATAGAGCACATATTCCGATTGCATGGCTTCCCCGCACACATTGTGTCTGACAGAGGAACTCAGTTTACCTCGCGCTTCTGGAGGGCTCTCTGCAAACATCTGGGAGTGTCCTTGGACTTTTCTTCGGCCTACCATCCTCAGTCGAATGGCCAAGTGGAACGGGTCAATCAGATCCTGACCTCCTTCCTGCGCCACTACGTCAACATCCATCATGACGATTGGTCCACGCTCCTACCTTGGGCTGAGTTCTCCCATAACCAGCACATCAGTGAGTCCACCTCCAGCTCTCCCTTTCAGATCGTTTATGGACTGCAGCCTTCTGTCCCGTTGCCAGTATCATCGGCTTCCGATGTCCCTGCAGCAGATGCTCTGGTTCGGGACTTTTCAGCTATATGGAACTCTGTCAAGTCGTCCCTAGAACGTGCTTCATTGCGGATGAAGAGACATGCGGACAAGAGGCGCCTGGATCCCCCGTGTTTCTCCCCAGGTGATCTGGTCTGGCTTGCATCCAGATATGTCCGATTGAAGTTACCCTCATACAAGTTGGGTCCTCGCTACATCTGGCCATTTAAGATCATCAGCAAGATCAATGCAGTCTCCTACAAGCTGCAGCTCCCGGCCACGATGCGGATACCCAACTCCTTCCATGTCTCCTTACTCAAGCCTGTTGTTCTTGGTCCCTTCTCTGCTGAGGTCGGTACTGCTCCCCCTTCTATTGCTGACGATGACATCTATGCGGTAAGGGATATCATGGCCATGAAAACCGTGCGAGGTCGGCAATACTTCCTGGTAGACTGGGCGGGTTATGGTCCCGAGGATCGGTCCTGGGAGCCCCGGGAGAATGTTGGCACTCCTCTGATTCGTGCCTTCCTGTCCCGTTTGCGGGGAGGGGGGCGTGGGGGAGGGGGTACTGTCACGCTTCCCGGTCCCCTGGTCCCGTTCTCCGGTCCCCGTGGCCCGCTCCCCGCTCCCCGGCGGCGTCCCCTGCTCACCACTCCGGTCCCGGCCTCCTCTTCCCCGCCTGCGGCCTCCATGCGTCCAGCTCCCCGCTCCCGGCGCTCCTCTGCGACGTGGGACTCCCAGCCGGGCGCTCCTGCTTCCTCCTCACCGCTTCCTGGACTGGCTTCTGGCACACTGGCCTCGCGCATGCGCATTAGGGCGCGCGCGCGGTCATTGACCCTTTCTTAAAGGGCCAGCACCCAGAAACAGGATATTGCATAGACAGGTACAGGGTATATTAGGGTTCTCTTTCCTGGTGGGCGGGGCCTGTTCTACGTGTTTAGCAAGCTAGTGTTCAGGTCCCCGTATTGCTTTGCCTTGTGCTTTGCCTTGTATTAACCCTGTCCTGTCTCGTAGAGCCTGTCCTGCCACGCCAGTCGCTCCGAACCAAGTCCATCCCTGGACCATGACGGTGACTTTGGCGGATGTCCCACCACCTCTGCAGCTCCGCCAGTCTCCAGTCCCTGGCTCCGTTCGGTGACCCGTTCCATCGCTCAGCATGTTCCGGATCCCGCCTGACCCTACAACCCGGCCTCGGACCCTGAGCCTCGTCACCCGGACTACCGTCCAGAACTCCGTGGGTTCAGCATCATCCACCTTTCCTGCTCCTCTACGGACTGTCCGGCTACCTATAGTGCTTCGGCTGCCGTGCATCAGGACCCTCTGGCGGGGTGACCGGCCGGGCTGCCTCCTCAGGGGAAATCGGTGTACGGTCCAGTGCTTCCACCACCCGGACGTAACAGAATGTAGCGGCCCTCGCTCCGGTCGCAGGAGTGGGGGAGGCCGCGGGTCAGGCGGTCGCCCAGGTAATGCCGATCTCCTTGCCCTACGTGCCCGCTGCTACCTGGCTACTTCAGTACGATGGGAAACCTGATGCCTTGCAGGTGTTTCGGAAAAAGATAAGCACAATCCTTGACTTGTATGCCATGACCGGCAGACAGCGTGCGACGGTAGTGCTAGGGCAGCTGACCAGCGCGGCTGAGCAGGAGACGGAGACCTGGGCAGACGCGGACCGGGCCTCGGTGACCACTATCTTCGAGAAACTCTAGACCGCCTTTGAAACCCGCACCGAGGCTGAGTTGTAGATGTGGTTCTACTAATGTCGGCAACGGCCCGCGGACATTATAAGAGACTATGCCTTGCGCTGCAGACAGCCCTCAAGACGCTGAGGCGGGTGGACACCATCAGTGAGGCCGACAGCAATAAGATGCTAGTGGAGCAGTTCCTGCAGGGACTGGGGTCTGCTGAAGATCGCAAACAGCTGCGCTTATGGACTTTGGAGCACGTAGACCTAGATTTTTCAGTAATAAAGGAGCGGGCCATCAAGGCCCTGCAAGCACCAACCATTGGCGCTCCTGATGCGGCCCCTTGGCCGGTCGAAACCGCTCCCGTCTCGGTAGTGCCCCCTCCCTTGGCTCTACTAGCCCCTGCCGCACCCGTCGGGACAATGGAAGCGCTGGCTTCGCAGGTCCGACGCATGAACGAAGACTTCACCTGGATCCTCGCCGCACTCCAGCTGCTGACGAGAGCCAAGCCCCAGGAGAAGATCCAGCTTGCCGACAGTCTGGAGGATGTCCCTTGGATACAGTGGAGGACGAACAACGACCCACGGTATGGGCCACCTGTCTGCTACAGGTGCAACAAGCCTGGCCATTACTCTAGGCGATGCCCGTTAAACGAGAAACCCCTGAGGCCAAGGGCCAATCCTCAGGAGTAGACCCTCATGGCCTGATTGATTGGTGAGACCGGTATGTTGGAGGTCGCCCCATCATCTCCTTGGCAGTGGATAGCATCCCGACCATGGCCCTGTTGGACACTGGATCGCAGGTAACGACCATGCCCTACACATTATACCAGCGATATTTGGATGATAGTGAACTTGCCCCTCCCGACGACAGCATGACTATTATTGCGGCCAATGGGCTCCCTATGACCCAAATGGGATTCAAGTAGGTGACCCTGACTGTGGGACGGACTGAGCTGAAACGCCAAGGGATGATTGTGGTGCTGAATGAGTCCAGTGATCGTAATTCGAAAGTGGTTCCTGGGACCAACGTGATTGAGCACTGTATGGGAGAAGTGTTGAGCCTGTTGCAGCAGCTGTCTGCCACAGCAGAAGGGGGTTGGCAGAGGGCACTGCAGCGTGAAATCCGGGCCCTCTTGCATCGGCAGCAAGTAAACCTGATGGGTGGAGAGATTGGTGAAGTGCGGGTGATGGACGCAGTCCCTTTGGTGGTACCGCCAAGGAGAGAGATGATGATTTGGTGCAGGGCAGCAGTAGGCCCCCAGGGGCGGGATTACCCGGCGATGGTTGAGCTCTCGCCTTCAGAGCACTGGCCCACAGTAATGGCAGCCAGGGGGGTGATTGACGTCAAGAAGGGGAGAGTGCCTGTGAGAGTGCTGAATTGCGGAGAGGAAGAGGTTAGGCTCCCCTGCTACGCCACCATAGCTAAACTGTTCACCATAGACACCCATGCTATCCATGAAACCAACCCCACTACCCTAGCAACCAACACGAGCAGTGACACCCTATCCATGCAGCTAGAGGAATGGTGCCGGGAGTTGCATGTCGGCACCGAGTCTACCCCGGTACATCACAAAGAGGGGGTATACAGGGTAGTACAGGAGTACGGGCAGGTTTTTAGCAAGCACCCGCTAGACTTCGGGAGGATTAAGGGGGTTCAACACCATATCCCCACAGGCACACATCCATCCATTAAAGAAAGGTATAGGCCGATCCCACCAGCACACTATCAATGCGCCAAAGACATGTTGAGGAACATGAAGTAGGCAGGGGTCATCCGGGATAGTTGTAGTCCCTGGGCAGCTCCGTTGGTGCTGGTAAAGAAAAAGGATGGCACCATGCGAATGTGTGTGGATTACCGGAAGATCAATCAGATAACACATGAAGATGCCTACCATCTACCCCGCATCGAAGAGTCACTGGCTGCACTAAAGACTGATAATTACTTCTCTACCCTTGACCTTACCAGTGGATAATGGCAGGTGGTGGTTGCACAGGAAGATCGAGAGAAGACTGCATTTGATACCCCCATGAGACTCTGCGAGTTCAACAGTATGCCGTTAGGGCTGTACAATGCCCCCGGGACCTTCCAACAGCTCATGGAATGATGCTTGGGGCATCTCAACTTCGAGACTGTTCTATTGTATTTTGATGACGTGATTGTGTATTCCAAGACGTACAAGGCCCACTTGGAGCACCTGGCAGAAGTGTTTGCGGCCCTCTCCAAGTATGGGATGAAGCTGAAGCCCTCCAAGTGCCATCTGCTGAAACCCAAGGTGCAGTACCTCGGACACGTGGTGAGCGCAGAAGGTGTAGCCCCGGATTCTGAAAAGGTTGCTGCTATCCAGAGCTGGCCACGACCGACCACGGTGAGGGAGGTGAGGCAGTTCCTAGGCCTGGTGGGCTACTTCCACCATTTCATCAAGGGGTACACGAAGATGGCCACGCCCATGCAAGATCTCCTCGTGGGACAGACCAAGAACGGGAGAGCCCCTGAGCCCCCGTTTGTCTGGGGCGAGAAGCAGAAAGAGTCTTTCCACCAGTTGAAGTCAGCCCTGACGGGGGAAGAAATCTTGGCCTACCCCGACTATGGGCTCCCGTTCGTCCTCTACATCGACGCCAGCAATGTGGGCTTGGATGCGGTCCTGTCCCAGGTACAGGACGGGAAAGAGAAAGTGATCGCCTACGCTAGCAGAAAACTCCGGCCAACAGAAAGGAACCCCAAAATTACAGCTCCTTCAAGCTTGAGTTTTTAGCCCTCGTGTGGGCAATAACCAAAAGGTTCAAGCATTACCTCGCGGCGGCGAAGTTCACTGCCTACACGGACAACAATCCGTTGACACATCTGGATACAGCCAAGCTGGGTGCCCTGGAGCAGCGGTGGATGACTCGATTGTCCAATTACGATTTCACCATCAAGTATAGGGCTGGCCGCAAGAACACCAACGCGGATACGTTGTCTCAGATGCCGCACCTACCTGACGAAGGGGTGGAGGACGACGACCTTGAGGAAATTGAGCTACCCGCGGTCCATCGGCCACGGGATGAGAAGCCTTGCATTAACCAACAGCAGGTGAACCTTAATCCGCTGCCCAGCCAAGGCTGGCAAGAAGCTCAGGACCAAGAACCTGTCGAACTGGTCAAAACCATGATTGCGCAGGGCTCTTCCAGGATGGACCCCGCAGCCCCCTCAGAAGCTCAGCTGTTGTGGAAGGAGAGAGACCGGCTGTGCTTACATCAAGGGAAGCTGTATAGGGAGCTGATCAACCCGAAGACCCATGAGAAGGTTCACCAGCTGGTGGTCCCCCAGGCCAGTGTGTCCAAGGTCCTGCATGCCTACCATGATGGCGCAGGGCACTTCGGTTGGAAAAAGTTGGAAATGTTGCTGAGGGAGCGGTTTTACTGGAGTGGGATGCGAGAGCCTGTGGAGGCCTGGTGTCGAGAATGTGGCCCCTGTACACTGAGTAGTCGGGACGAGGCCAGCCAGAAGGCCCCTCTGCAGCCGATCATCACTCATCAGCTGCTGGAGTTGGTCGCCCTGGACCACGTCAAGCTAACGCCCAGCCAAAACAGGTTTACCTATGCCCTGACCATTGTGGACCACTACTCAAGGTTCATGGTGGTTGTCCCCGTTAAAGACTTGATGGGCCGTACTGCAGCTAGAGCCTTCCAGGCCTACTTTTGCCGACCGCATGGCTACCCGGAAAAGGTGCTCAAGAATCGGGGCCTGGCCTTTGAAGCAGAGGTGTTCCAGGAGTTTTGCCACTTGTACGGATGCAAAAAGATCCGGACCACACCATACCATGCCCAAACTATTGGGATGTGCAAGAAAATGAACCATCTGGTCCTGAACCTCCTCAAGACACTACCGCTGGAGAAAAGGAATCTGTGGCTGGAGAAGCTGTCTGATCTGGTGGACATGTACAACATCCCCTGCAGTTCCACCAAGTGTACCCCTACGTACCTGATGAGAGCCTGACCGGGACAGCTGCCAGTGGACCTAGAAAATGGACATAGAGGCACCCGAAGCTCTTCCCTCCACTGTCAACTGGGATGCCAAGCGACAGACGCAGTACCGACGGATCCAGGAGTATGTGGAGAGGAATCTGCGCCAGAGCCGAGAAAAGCAGGAGCAGCACTTCAACAAGCAGGCTCTGGCTGCCCCCTTCGAACCCGGGGATGTGGGACTGAAGCGCAAGAGAAGGACGCATAAGCTCGACGATCAATGGGAGAGGACCCCATATGTCATACAGCCTACTGGATGGGAGAGCGAGAAGACCTATCTGATAAGTCGCGACCAGGGAAAGACCACGGCTGCCGCTTCCAGGGACCACCTGAAGAGATGCCCAAATCCCCTGAGACTGGTAGATGAGGTTCCGGTTCCCGTGCCAAGCGGGGAAAGAGGCGAGAAAGCTGTGGAAAGAAAGCGCATATAGGGCCATAAAAGCAGTGGCTTCTGAAACGCGTAGACCTGGATGAATATGCAGTGGCTCCTGAAACGCGTAGACCTGGATGAAAATAAAGATACATTAATCTAAACATCTGTCCCAGTGATCTTTTGGCGCAGTATTGAACACCCCTCTCTTTTGCTCTCTGGTATAAGCGGGGAAAAGAGGAAAGAGGTGATTCATACCATGATGGGTGACTTCCCAGCAAACTGGACTATGCAGAATGGCGCGATGATTGTTCCTGTGATAATGTTCCCACAGCCAGTGGAAGAAGTGGAGACAGAGACGCCCGCCAGCGAGCCACCTGACCAAGCACCCAGGGATGCACCTATACCACGCCCCCGTAGGTCTCTACCCGCTAAACCTGACACACGGGAAGAGGGACCGGTCGTCCCCTCTGTCCCGCTGCCTCCCCCTAACAATGCTGAGCCCAGGAGGTCCACACGCCCCAACCTAGGTAGGCCCCCGCTTAGGTACAGGGAAACTGCCATCTAGGGAAGCAACATGTTGGTTGTGTAAATAACTGAATGAATGAGCACCAATCATCTGAGACTTTCACCTGATTAATATGATGAGTAAAGGTAGCGGATTCCAGCTACCAAGTTGAAAAGTCCCCGTTGGGACCATACAGCCCCGTTTTAAAAAGGACATGGCTGAGAACTTGCAGGCCACCCAAAAACCTTTGGGCTTGTAAATAATTCTAAGAGGCCTGTTACGCTTCACAACCTCCGGAGAGGTGGATTGGAGGATGGGCCTGCGGGAAAGTGATGGCCGAGGCCCCATCACCAATGCAACCGGTGGTGATCCTCTGGGTCCGGGGGTCCCCTGGACGTGGGGCCCCTGAGAGACAGCCGAGTGTGGAACTCTGTACCCGTCCCGTAAAGCACAACCTGGGCCCATTCGTGGACTGGGGAAAAGGGGTGCTGTCCGTTTCTTAGGGGCAGCATTAAGGCTAGGTTTGTTTGGGTGGGCAAGCAGAAGCACCCGGTCCTGTTATTAATAAAAATGTTTTATGTTTGCAACGTTTAAAGAATGTGCCTCCCGTAAGGGAAGATTTAAAAATATGCTTGTGTGACACCCTGGCAAAACCAGGTAGTCACAGGGTTAATCCTCCTTGGTAACCTGATCCCACTGGTATAGCAAGGCAGCCACACCCTTCACCCCAGTGTACTGATAAGAACAGGAGGGGAGGAGTTTTAGTCAGTGAGAGGTAAGAGGGAGAGGAGAGCAGTCGGGAGTTGTAGCTCCCGGGCTGCTGCTAAAAGAGAAGTGAAGACCCAAATAGTGAAGTGTGCTCCAGGAGTGCCGGGACAGGCTGTGCGTGAGGAAGGGACCTGAGGTGATCGGGACAAGGTAGTGGCCTGCCGATACCGAGAGAGGGCCCGGATCACCGCAGGGGAGTGTGCTCCCCATTCCCAGCCGAGGAGGAGAACAGAGAAGGAGAGAGAGGGCCTTGCTGTACCGCAGGTGGGATCCGAATAACAACCGCCGAGGACCTATGGACACCGGCAGTTTCTGGATAAATACAGACTCTGTGTGTGTTATTCTCAAGGCGACAGTGAGTACCGCACACCATCCCCCTGTCCAACCTGCGCCTTCGCTCCCGGCACTACCTCATCAGGCCCCAGGGCATCCATCCCTACCCGCGGAGGGTTAATTCCATCTAGCTGCTGAAGTCCAACTCCCCGGGTGTCCCCCTGAAGCAGCGGTGGTACACACACATTACCACACACCGCGGGTGGCGTCACGGACAATCAGAACTTTATCCAAAATCCAATCCCCGTTTTCTCTCGTGGGCGAGGAGCGCTGGTCGAGCCACGGGTCTGGCCTCACTCGAGCCACCAAGGAGAAGGTACTGGACCCGAGCTTGATCCCCGAGCAGCCCCCGGGACGGAGGACTGGCCCCCGCCCGCGACACTTGAATTGTACAAAGTTTATTATGCTTGTAAATATGTTTTATCTATTTCTTTCAGTTAAAAGCAACAAAAATAAACCGGTGGTGGACGGGCAGCCCGTGGACGGTCTGCATTAAACCAAGGGGGAATGTGACGCCCTGGACTAGGCAGGTAGTCACCGGTAGGCCCTTACACAAACACCTCCCCCCTTAATAAGGTGACAGCAGCCAACCTACAAAACCTTGTCACCTCCCTCAGGGTTTGCTGTTCACACTAGGGGCGGAGCCAGGCGGTTGGCCATGCCCACCGAGGAGTTCACAGGCCCTGAGGCAGGAAAAACAGTTCAGTTCCCCATGGGGAGCACAGTGTTAGTTTGGTAGATTGGTTTTGACAGTGAAGTGGAGTGGAGTCCAAGTGCAGACCAGTATCCAGGTCTGCCACAGTGTAACACCAGGTGTCTGGGTCGGAGCCCAGTCACCTCTGGCAAGGAGGCAGATAATGGTGGCCGCCTGCAGGAGCTGGGATTACAGCCGGTGGAACCGTAAGGGACCGGGACCGGGTAGTGGCCTGCCGGTACCGAACCGGGGAACCGATTGGAAACCGGAGCACCAGGAGGGGTACTCAGACCCAGTACGAGGCCCAGAAACCACTGGACCAAGTCGAATCCACTGATTGAGGATGGGACTTTAGGTCCTTTCCCACCTAAGACCCGACTGAAGACAACAGCCCAACCATAGGGATAGAAAGCTACCGCCCAGGCATTGAGATCCCACGGGCCAGCGTCTGCGGGCAAACGGGCTCTACCGGCACACACACAAGGCCGGGGAGCGGACTACCATTGCTCAGGCATAGGAGTCATCATTTCTACCAAAAGTGAGGTGCAGGAGAAAGGCGGAAACCACCAACCTGAAAAGGGGAAAAGCGCAGCTGGCTGCAGGCACCGTCCACCATCTTGTTTGGTTTACCAGAGACTCTAGCGTGTCTGTAATAGTGAGTACAACAGTGACTTCGGGCCGCGAACCGCGCTGCACTGTACTGACACGCCAGCCCGCATCCATTCCCCCACCTGAGCACCTCCCTCGGGCCCCCGGGATTATCATCCCCCTACCCACGGAGGGTTCAACACCAAGCTGCGCAACACCGTCCCCGGGAGCCTAGTCAATGGCAGCGGTGGTGTCCATCCATTCACCACAACCCATGGGTGGCGTCACGAACTTAATCCCCAAACAGCCGCGGCCCCAGCCGTGGACCTCTCCACCGAACACCACCCCTCACATAGCGCCAAACCCCTTTCAGAGCAACGTGACCCCCCTGGGTCCGGGAGGAGCTCAAGCCACCCACCAGAAACGAGCCCGGATCCGAGCGGCTCGGCTGTGGCCGAGCGCGGGGCAGTACATAACAAGACCAACCATTCCTTCCGACGGTGTCCGTTAAACAAGCAACCCCTGAGGCCAAGGGCCAATCCTCAGGAGTAGACCCCCAAGGCCCAGCTGATTGGCGGGATCAGTACGTTGGAGGCCGTCCCATCATCTCCCTTGCGGTGGATGGTGTCCCGACCATGGCCCTGCTTGACACTGGATCACAGGTAACGACTATGCCTTATTCATTGTACCAGCGATTTTGGGCTCATAGTGAACTTACCTCTCCAGATGATGGGCTAACCATTGAGGAGGCGGGACGAAACCAGTCAGAAGGCCCCGCTACAAGCGATTGTCACCTGCCAGCCGCTGGAATCGGTTGCCTTGGACCACGTCAAGCTCACGCCCAGCCGAAGCGGGTACACTTATGCCCTGACCATTGTCGATCACTACTCCAGGTTTATGGTGGTTGTCCCCGTTAAAGACTTGACAGGCCACACTGTGCTAGAGCTTTCCAGGCCTACTTCTGCCGGCCACATGGCTGTCCTGAAAAGGTGCTCATGGATCAGGGACCAGCTTTTGAAGCGGAGGTGTTCCAGGAGTTCTGCCACTTGTACGGGTGCAAGAAGATCCGGACCACGCCTTACCATGCCCAAACCAATGGGATGTGTGAGAAGATGAGCCATCTGGTCCTAAACCTCCTTAAGACATTACCACTGGAAGAACGGAATCTGTGGCCGGAGTAGCTACCTGATCTAGTGGACATGTACAATAACATACCCTGCAGCTCCACCAAGTGCACCCCCGCGTACCTGATGAGGGCCCGGCTGGGACGGCTACCAGTAGATCTGGACATGGACGTAGAAGTGCCCGAAACTCTCCCTCCCACTGGCAATTGGGATGCCAAGTGGCAGACGCAGTACCGACGAATCCAAGAGTATGTGGAAAGGAATCTGCGTCAAAATCGAGAAAAGCAGGAGTGGCGCTTCAACAAGCGGGCTCAGGCTGTTCCCTTTGGGCCTGGGGATGTGGTGCTGAAGCGCAAACGGAGAACCCATAAGCTTGACGATCAATGGGAAAGGACCCCCTATGTCGTCCCGCCAATTGGATGGGAGAATGAGAAAACCTATCTGATTAGTCGTGACCAGGGGAAAACCACAGCCACCATTTCCAGGGACCACCTGAAGAGATGTCCGGGTCCCCTGAGGCTGGTAGAAGAGGACCCTATGCTCATGTCAAGCGTGGAGGAGAAGAAGGGGGTGATCCATACGGTGATGGGAGACTTCCCAGCTGACTGACCTACGCAGAATGGCGCGGTGATTGTTCCTGTAATTATGTTCCCACAACCCGTGGAAGAAATGGAGCCGCAAGTGCCCACCAGTGAGCCACTCGAGCTAGCGCCCAGGGATGCATCTACACCACGCCCCACCATACCTGACACCAGGGAAGAGGAACTGGCCGTTCCCTCTCCCCCATTGTTTTCCCGTGAGAATAGGGGACCCTGGAGGTCCACACGCCCTAAGCTAGGTCAGCCCCTGCTTAGGTACAGGGAAACTGCCATCTAGAAGGGGTACAGTTGTTGATTATGTACATATGTGTGCGAATGAATGCCAATCACCCAAGACTCTCACCTGATTCACAAAAGCAGAAGGAGTAAAAGGTAGCGGATCTCGGCTCCCCCAGTGTTTGTCCCCGTTGGGACTATTCTGCCCGTCCCCGTTGGGACTTTACTGTTTTACCCCATTCCAAAATGGACAAGGCTGTGAACTTGCAGGCCACCCAATAACTTTTGGGCTTGTAAATAATTCCTGACCACCCTTCAGATCCCACAGCCTCCGGAGAGGCAGACTGGAGGAAGGACCTGAGGCAGAGGAGGCCGAGGTCCCGTCACCAATGCAACCGGTGACAACCCTCCTGGTCAGGGGTCCCCTGGACGTGGGGCCTCTGAGAGACTGTCGGGTAAGGAACTTTTTACCCGGCCCGTTTGGGCAACACCTGGACCCGTTCCTGGACTGGGGAAAAGGGGTGCTGCCTGTTTCCCAAAGGCAGCATCAAGGCTAGGTTTGTTTGGGTGGGTGACTGAAGGACCTGGTCCTGTTCACGTTAATTAAAAATGTTTTATTACTCAGCGTTTAAAAATGTGCCTCCCGCAAGGGATGATTTCCATTTATGCCTGAATTGTACAAAGTTTAGTATACTTGTATTTGTGTTTTTTCCCGTTTTATCTTTCAGCAAACAAAAATAAACCGGTGGTGATTGGGCAGCCCGCGGACAGTCTGCATTAAACCAAGGGGGAATGTGACGCCCCAGACTAGCCAAGTAGTCACAGGTAGCCCCCCTGCACAAACATCAGCCCCTAATAAGGTGACAGCAGCCAACCTACAAACCCTTGTCACCTCTCTGTGTTCAATGGTCACACCAGGGGGCGGAGCCAGGCGGTTGGCCACGCCCACCAAGAAGTCCAGAGGGCCTGAGACAGGAAACAAACGGTCAGTCTGTCAGTTGAGTACAGTGGAGTGGAGTTCTAGTGCAGCAGGCCTGTGGCGTCAGGTCTGCAGCAACAACACTGACTGGTGCCGGGGTCGTAGCCCTGGTACCGTGGCAAGGAGGCAGACGGTGGTTGCTGCCTGCAGGAGCCGGGAAGACGGCTGGTGGAACCGTAAGGGACTGGGACAGGGTAGTGGCCCGGTGGTACCAAATCGGGGAGTCAACTGGAAACCGGAGGACCAGGAAGGGTACTCAGACCCAGAACGAGGTCCAGAAGCCACTGGACCATGTCGAATTCACTGATTGAGGTCTGGACCTTAGGTCCTTTCCCATCCCAAGACCCAAAAGACGGCAACAGCCCACCGAGCGGGATAGAAAGCCACCGCACAGGCAGAGAGATCCTACGGGCCAGCGCCTGCGGGCAAACGGGTTCCCCGACACACATCAAGCTGGGGAGCGGACTACCGTTGTTGAAGCATAGGCAGTCAAGTTCTACCACAGAGGTGCAGGAGAAAGGCGGGAACCACCAACCTGAGAAAGGGGCAAAGCGCAGCCAGCTGCGGGCACCGACCACCATCCTTTTGGTTTACCAGAGACTCCGGTATATCTGTCACAGTGAGTACAACAGTGCCCTCGGACCGCGCACTGCAGCACACCATCTTGCCCGCACCTCACAACCACCGGACCCCAGGACCATCACCCCCTGCCCATGGAGGGGTCAACACCAGGCTGCATAACACCGTCCCCGGGAGCCTAGTTAACGGCAGCGGTAGTGTCCACATTCACCACAACCCGTGGGTGGCGTCACGAAGTTACACCCTTAAACTCCACGGCCTCGGCCGTGAATCTTCCCCACCGAAATCCCTACACGTATCGCCAACTCCCTTTCAGAGCGATGTGACCCCCGGGTCCGGGAGGAGCTCGAGACACCCACCGACGAGCACGGACCTGAGCGGCTCGGCAGCCGGCCGAGCCCAGGGGCGGTACAGTAGCATTTAGTACACTGCAATGGGCAGTAGCGAATATATTAGGTTGTCAAATACATTTTCCAGCATTTTTTACTGTATGTAATCATTTCATGTCAGAGCAAAGTAAAAGTAGTGGAGATTTATCTAAACTAGTGCAAAGGAAGAGTACAGAAGTCGCCCATAACAATCAAAATCCAACTTTGATTTTTTCCAGAATGCTTTTAGAAAATGAAACCATGCATTATTTCTCTTTTGTATTTATTAGTTCAACCCACACAGAGTACATTTTTAGGGCATAATACACAAAATATTTTAAAAAAGAATAGAGAATAGATCTGTTGTTTTTTTTTTTGCTTCATTTTTTTACTCCAATATGTTTTTTGAAAAAACATCAAGATAAATTATGCCGCTCTACCAAATATGGAATTTAATTATAACTTAAAAAAGAAGTTGAATTTTAATTGTGGATTGAGCTAAACAATCCATTACCTTTATTTTTCAGTTTCAATCATTACCTAGGAAAAGATGAAGTCTCAGGTTCTCCAGAACCAATGGAAGAAAGTGAGTGAACTGGTGATTCCAATTTATACAAATCCCTGCATTGACCTTTTATACATATTTATTAGGTCACCTTTCAGCAGTTTTGTATGTGAGCTAAAAACTACCTTGTTGTTACCTTATTTTTGTGACACCTAGTTACCGCAGGGGTGTCACATTCCCACTTGGTTAAATCCAGCACGTCCGCGGGCTGTAATTCAAACAAGTCATACTGCAGTTTTTACATGCAAACATTTTCAAACATTTTTAACATTTTTAAAACATTTCTTCCCTTGTGGGAGGCATATTTCTGTTGAGGATAAAGAATTTAGTATCCAAAAATACTTAATTCAGCCATTTCATAGACTCAGTTATATAGTTCAGTAGATGTGAACTAACACACATATTTGTGAATGATTTTGTTTTTTACTACCATGTATATATGTATATTGCATATTCAGTGTATTTTCCTTAGACTCAGTATATACTAGGATATATATATATATATATATATATATATATATATATATATATATATAGCTTGAAGATGGCTGCTATTTCCTGTTCTACACCCAAGACAGATGGACAAAGGAAAATTCCTGGAGTCTGGACCGACCAATCCAAGGAGGATGTGTAGATCTCTCTACGTCATGAAGCCCTGCCCTGCGATATTTGATTGGACTAAAACTTTTGTTTACACCCCCTTACTGCTCGGTTTAGAGTTTCTTTCAAACAATAAAAAAACACACTTGGTCAAGAGCCAGTCATGGAGATAGATGTAACTGACTTGCTGTCCAGTTATTTTTCATTCTCGTGTGCACACATGACATTTTTAATTAGAAACAGCAGCCGGATATCGAGAGATCCTTTGAGTCTCATCATCATCGTCATTCTGACCGTGACAGTTGGCGCGCCAAGTGTGGGGCCACCGAGAAGGGTGAGTCAGAGCTTCCATTTTCCGGACGTCTGGGGGCTGCTCCACAAGTATCCAGGTGTTGCTCGATATCGAGGACTTGATCACCCTCCGTTTCACGGTGAGCATCATATACATTGTGTGTGCTGTTTTATCTGTGGATCGAGAGACACCTGGCGAAAGGGGGTGGTCACTAGTCCGGAGAATGGTAGTGCACCGGAGACCTAACGGTGTGACTGTCACTCGCCGGTGAGCTAGGACCCAGCTTCTATAGGGGCTAGGTGTAGGTTTTAAAGTATCCGGCTGTCTGTATTTCTGAGCTGTAAGTAAGGTAGAAATGGGGGGCTTTTTGAGTAGCTGTTTATTTGTATATCGTGTATGGTTAATCAAGCTTGTAGATTCTACGCTCTGATTTAGTTTTCAAAGAGTTAATTGCCTGTAGTTTTTTTTCTTCTTCGCTGTGAATAAAGGAAGCAAGGAGAGTGTAGAAGTCCACAGACGCAGCCTACCCCCCTGCATTTCTTCGCTGTGTTAGAGAGAAGGGGGGTTGATAGAGCCCACACTGACGCAGCTGCTGTCTTTGTTCTGTGAAAAAGCAGGGGGGGAAGTTAATCACCCACTGCCTGCAGTTTTTTTCTTTTTCACTGAGAGCGAAGAGGCAGACTGCGGGGGTCTGGTAGAGCCCAGGGACATCCATGACAGTCTTTCTATTGAGAACAAAGAATGCGAGAGGGGGGATCAGAAGCCCACAGAAGCAGCTACATCCTTACATTCTTACACTCAGAGGAAGCAAAAAGGTGGGGGCCATATGTCCACCAGCTGCTTGAGACAGAGCGGAGATCAAATTGCACAGCTACGTCTCTGCTGTCTTTTATCTGAGAAGCAAGGGGGGGTTCAAGGAGTGAACAGGCAGAGACAAGACAGCGCAGCTCTTTGGAGTGAGGAGAGAGGAGGGGTCAGTGGGCTAATATACAGGAGATGGTGGCAGCCTTTGTATAGTACAGCAAACAGAGTTGTAATGATTTGAAAGAAAAACAAGTGTTATTTCGGTTTGGATTAGAGAGAAATTAACGGGTTCATGCATTTTTCAGTCTTTTCAAATTGTTTGTTTTTGAACAGAAGTATGAGAACTAGCGATTCCCCTGTGTTGCGGATAACACAGCCACTGTTTGTTAGATATTAAATATTGAATATTAAATATTAAATATTGAATATTGAATGTTGGATAGATAATAGACGAGGCGGGAAGGGTTCTGTTAACTTAAAGTGGATTTAGCGTATTCCCCTGCGGTTCAGGCGCATGTCACTGTCTGCGTGGCAGACGAGGCGGGAAAGGAACTCACTTTAGTTAAGTTAAGGGTGCTGGAGTTAGCGGATTCTCCTGCGTATTAGACGCGAGTCACTGTCAGCGCGTTACAAACGCGGACGAGGCGAGAAAGGACTCCGTTGGAACGGCCGGTCCAATTAAGCACTGTATACTCTGTTCAAAAGATAAATATGTTGTTTTTAGTAGGAGCTGAGAACGCTGTCGCCCTAGTTACAAAAAACGGAAAAAATATAAAAGATTGCAAAAAGTTGTGTAAAATCGTTGGACTACCACTAGATGGCAGGCTGCAATCCATGTACTGAAGTTCAGATTAATCTCCAGTGAGAGTATACTGGAGAACAAAGACCTCATTCACTGTGTGATGCTGTTTGTAGAATCACTAAATGTTTTTCTCTAGCTGTGCCTCATGATTTTCCTTTAGAAGTCATCATATCTGGTGCTAATCAAATCTTTCCTTTGTATGCTGAAATGCAAATTTACAGGCACTAAAAGTATCCCTGGTTTACTACGTAGTTCCAGCCACTCCCAGTACACCCAGGGAGTCACAACATGGATGCTGCACCCGGAAGTCAGATGCCTGGAACTTCATGTGGCAGCCGTCTTGCTACACCCACTGATGGCAGTACACCTCATAAGCCACACCCCTCGCAATGGCTCTTTGTCTAAGATTCTCCACCCATCCCCGGTGGGAGGTGTTTTGTGGTATAAATGACTAACACATTTGAATAAGTATAAATAGTATATTTGTTTACTCATCTATCCCATAAATGCAAGTCAAAGATAAGTAAGTAAAACTTTTACAAAATTGATGAGTGGAAAGATATCTGTTTACATAAAATCAATTGGTATTTTAGACGTCCTGCAGCATTATATCATAAAATAAAATAGAGGAAGGTAAATATATATATCTTTGTACTGTGTTAGTTAATTTAAAACAAAAATTGTAAACGACTTACCCATACTGATGTCAAAATGTATCAAATCCATTTGTAAAAAGGAATTAGGAAAAATGTATAATGCATTCAATGTAGATATGGGAAATGGATGTGTTCACTGCTATGTCTTTGTTATAACAAAGGATGAGGTTTTTTTCTTCTTCCTCTCTCACTTTTAAGAGATAAGGATGGAATGTGTCTTGATGGAATGTGTCTTTCCCCAATAGTGACGTAAGTTTGGTTTAATCCTTGGAGTTCAGGATTTCCAATTTTTAGTTTGCTGTTTATACCTGAATAGGGAATATTAAATTTCATGGGATGTGCGATATAATTTGTGTTGTTTTGTTTTTAATGGCGATTTAGTTGAACAATATATTTTTATTTTGTGACTATCACCTTTTCTGTTTTTATGATTATTTCTAAATAATTTATATATTTTTGCAGGTTAGTCGCTCAGTCACAGCTGTCATTTAATCATGTTTCAGTTATTTCTACTATGAAAGGTTTTTCTTTTCGTTATGGATACAGTGTTGTTTATCGTTAGGTTTTAAAATTTCCCAGTAATGTATATTGTTGTGAGATATACGTTATTTTCAGTGTTTGTTCTTTTTAGGTTTTAGTATGTGGCTAATTTATTACCTGTTGTTTTATCTTTTCTTTTAGGGAATACCAGTATAAAAACGCTGAATTTTGCCATATTGGTAAATAAACAATTAAACAAGGGGGGAATAAGGTATTAATTATATTCTACAGTTTCTTCGAGGGTGCAGTAGGCATATTAGATAGGTTTTGAAGCTGACCTTTTTCCCACAGGCTATGTTTATTAGATTACTATGAGGTATATCTGTTAACTGAAATAGGAAAGTCTTGTCTTATATGTTTATTTGTTTGTTTATTTATTAAGTATTCTCAATCATGTGAAGTATAGATGACCACTAACTGTATTATGATCAGAGATAAAGTTATAAGAATGATCTAATGTATATTTTTTAGTTTTTGTTTTTATAGATGAAACCAGATGGTGGTCGATTCTGCACTGGATATGCTGCTGTTTACACCACATGAGGTAGTCTAAATTCGACCACTCCCTCCAATCCTATTGATACAGGAGACAGTGATGTATTAATGTCTCTCTTGATGGGTAGAACAGGAGTGGGTAAGAGTCTTTAGAGGTGTATGTAGGTTGTAGATTTTTTCCTGTTGTCAAATGAATTAGGTATGCCGAAAAGAAAGTCTAGATCTGAGCTGATGGATTCGCATGGAGATCCTCGCACAGGTGCAGCTGACCAAGAAGCAGTGAACGGGCCTAGAGTTGAGAGTCTTTCACCAATACCGACCATGCCTTGGTGACACCAGTCACGTTAGTGACTTCTGTCACTCCTTGTGTTCTTAAATCCCTACAGGAACAAGCAAATCAACAAGGAATGGAGTGTGACATGCAGGGAGCCAGCTGACTGAGGAAGGTCTGTGGACAAAGGGTGGTAAGCTTTCTCTGCCATGAGAGCTCTTCTTAATGATGGCCCAGGTAACATCTGTGAAAGACAATTGTCAGTGTGTGCTTTGGTGACACCAGGGTTCAGTACCCAGGTGGGCAGATTCACCCAGTCTTGTGAGACAAGTGCCTAGAACGAAGTGAGAAAAAACTGTAAAAGGTCCGCAGAAATACCCTGCACCTACTCTACCCATTCTTAGAGACTGCAAACTGATTATAGATGTATATCATGAGCACGTTGTATGCAAGTCTGTGCGTGTTGTGTAAATTTCTTTCCAGGTTTGGTCAGAGGCATTTCAGTGCAGAAAACGACATTATTGTTGAGAAGCACATGAAGGTGGTATGTAAAGAAAAATGTGTTTACAAAAAGTGTATATTTTATAGAAAAGTGGAAACTGGCAAATCGTGTACAAAATGTATATGTTTTGTTTACTTTTCGTAATAAACAGGTTTTTATGTAAGATGTTTTTGGTTTAGCACAGACATGTATATTTTTATATAATTGACTGAATAGTGTGCTAAACAGGTGTATTCTCCAATTCCAGATCTTAAATCAGAGCTATTAACATATGGTCTCCAGTCAGGAGACTGATTGATCCTAAAGGACAAGCGAGAAAGAGCTATGAGTCAACACTAGAGGAGCTGATCCAACCACAGAAACATCTATGGATCCACACCTCGCATCGTAGAAGGGTTAATCAACCAGAGCTGCACTGAGCGTCCTGCTCATACTTATCCTTTTCGGAAAACCCTGTACAGTCTTAGACCAGCATTGCCAGAACAGTTAGAAGAGAGGACTTAGAGAACCTTGAGACATGGGAAAGTCCAACTACAAAGGGTGAGGACTCGCCTAGGAGTCCTTGGTCTCAAACCGGTGAAGAAAACCCCTTTCCCCTTTCCGCCCATGCCTCAACGTTCAGTTAGGCAGGTTTTCCAACAGATCTTTCTACCTCTCTTCCTAAGGGAACACAGTACCCTTAGAATTTAGAAATGGCAGAAGTAAGTTTTTAGGGGGGACTGTTGAGGATAAAGAATTGAGTATCCAAAAATACTTAATTCAGCCATTTCATAGACTCAGTTATATAGTTCAGTAGATGTGAACTAACACACATATTTGTGAATGCTTTTGTTTTTTACGAACATGTATATATGTATATTGCATATTCAGTGTATTTTCCTTAGACTCAGTATATACTAGGATATATATATATATGTATAGCTTGAAGATGGCTGCTATTTCCTGTTCTACACCCAAGACAGATGGACAAAGGAAAATTCCTGGAGTCTGGACCGACCAATCCAAGGAGGATGTGTAGATCTCTCTACGTCATGAAGCCCTGCCCTGCGATATTTGATTGGACTAAAACTTTTGTTTACACCCCCTTACTGCTCGGTTTAGAGTTTCTTTCAAACAATAAAAAAACACACTTGGTCAAGAGCCAGTCATGGAGATAGATGTAACTGACTTGCTGTCCAGTTATTTTTCATTCTCGTGTGCACACATGACATTTTTAATTAGAAACAGCAGCCGGATATCGAGAGATCCTTTGAGTCTCATCATCATCGTCATTCTGACCGTGACATTTCCTTTAACGTTGCAACCTTGTTGAACCTTCTTTACCACCCGCCACCCAGAGTCTCTGGCACCACTGCTTAGTGGTTTCCCACCCAAAGTCCCTGGTGTCCTTTTATTCCTGGATGAGCAACAAGGTGATAAAGTTCTGGGAGAGCGTCACCAGTTCCTGTGGTGATGGGGTTGTTACGAACCGGCGCCGCCATAGCCGCAAGCAGCCTGCTGCGGTTCCTGTTGCGCCCAGGCGCCGGCTGCCATTCTTGGCCGTGCCTCGGGTCGTCCAGTTGGCTGTTCCTTCCACCACGTCTAAGTGTGGAGAGGCGGCTAGTGCGCATGCGTGCGCCGATTTACCCCAGCCAGAGTTTAAGCCCGGTGTTTTGCATAGTGCGCATGCTCAGCCTGTTTGTGTTATGTCTGAGACTAAGTCCTCAGTTCAGGCTACTGAGCATGCTCAAACTGATAGTCTGCTTTCTAAGCCTGTGGCTCAGGCTACTGAGCATTCTCAGGCACTTAGTGCATCAGAGGCTAGGTCCGGTAAGGATCTCACTGAGCATGTCCGTGAGGTGGCAGGTCCTGATAGGGAAGAGGGTGTCAGGTGTCCTGATGACGTGGCAACTCCGGACTGGCTCGCAGAGGCCCGCCCCTATGATCTGGCACCTCAGTATTGGTCGTCAGACGATGACTGGTGAAGTGTTTGGGGCGTGGCTGCCATGAGGTCATCAATGACTTGGCGGTTCCGGGTAGGTCGCATGTGACGTCACTGATGACATGGCACTCTGCTATTGGACCTTGGTGGTTCCACCCTGGGTTTGAGGCGGACCCAGATTATAAAAGGGGCTGGAGACAACATGGAGGTGCGCAGTCTTCACTTTTGCTCAGTCAGAGCACACCTCCATGTTAGAGCCTCATTGCGGCATAAGCCTATGTTGGGAAGCGGTAGGTAGGGTTAGGCGAACGGTGCCTGTCACGCCAAGATTCGTGGCTCGGCACATCAGGGTCAGGCGCCGTGCTTCCCTCCTGCCGTTCCAGTCTTGCTATAGCAGCCCAGTGGCGTTAACTGGGCTGCGGCTGCTGTGCTTCCTGTCCGATTGTGCCCCCTACGCACACGGACAACGCACCTGCTGCGCCACCTGTCTGATTGTGCCCCCTACGCACACGGACAACACACCTGCTGCGCCACCTGTCCGATTGTGCCCCTACGCACACGGACAACGCACCTGCTGCGCCACCTGTCCGGTTGTGCCCCCTACGCACACGGACAGCGTACTCCAGGACCCCTGTGGAGTTAACAGGGTGTTCCTTATCCTCCTCGGCTTCCCGGTCAACGCTACTGGTGTACCCATCTGGCCTGACGTGTCCTACACACACGTGGCCAGTCGAGAGGTGGCCGGAAACGCTAATCGGAGGACCGCTCGGCCTGACGTGTCCTACACACGTGGCCGACAGGGCACTTTCGTGGCGGTCTTCCGGTCAACGCTACCTGGTTACCACCCGGCCTGACGTGTTTCCTGCACACGTGGTTGGTGTAGCGCTAGGTACACCAAAACGCTAATCGGGTTGTCGTCCGGTCTGACGTGTCCCAACACACGTGACCGGTTCCCAGAGTTCCTGGGTTATCTCAGAGCCATCCAGCTCTATAGTCTCCGCCTAACCCTCAGGTGCCAGCAGCTCCATTGTCATCTGGAGCACGGTGGGCCCCGACTGGCGATTAGGATATATACCCCCTGGTCCTAATCTGCCGGTCCCCCCATAACAGGGGTCCTGTCCTGCTCTGCCACGGACCCTTCCTCCGCCTGCCACTCTCCTGGGAAGAGTCCTGTACAGCAGGCTGCAGGTTTAACCAGGTTTGCACATAATAGTGCAACAATTTACATTGAAAGTTTTTGTCACTTCCAGTCCTGTGACTTAGGTCCATGTTTATTGGTTGACTTTTTCAAGGCATTTCAAAGTTCAATGCATTTGGCAAATTATCAAAATATTCAAGGTATTAAAACATTTTACTGTAACTTTTCACTCATTCAACTGGGGTAACTGAAAAACTGAAACAGGTTGGCAGTCTCTGTGTAACTGGGCACAGCTATTTTATTGTTGGGTTGCTGAAGTGTGTGCAGGCCTGAATTCTTCAACGACCTGATCTGGTCGCGGCTGCATATCCAGAGCATACTAGCCCTGCTCCCCATGGTGCCTGGTATGGGACACCACGTCGCCCACTTTCAGGTCCCAACCAGGGTGACCCCTGGGCAGGTTGGCCCACACGTCCCGGCGCGACACAAACACGCTCACACTGAGGCCCAGTTCAGAGATAAACCCCCAGCCTTTCTTTTGATGGAACCGGTCCACTACCCCTAGTTTGCAGGCTCCACGGGCTCCTTAAGTGGCTAGCCGGAGGCTCTGCTTTGCTTGCAGGTAACGAACCTCCGTTTGTGCCCTCCGGGTCTCCCTTTCCTCCCACTCCAGTGACAACTTTAAGGCCGTGGCCTGGCACACCTCCTCAGCCTCCAGTGACGAGGCAGCACCCAACCCGGCTGCCTGGACAATCTGAGGCAAGTAACAGGACGGGATCCCGAGCAGGGCAGGTCAGCTCACCTCCGGTAGTTCCGCTACCAGGGCACTGGCAACGGCAGCTGGTAGAGCCTCCAAGGCGGGGTCAGAGACAGCCTTCTCCTCCATGATGGCAGGCAGGGTCGTCGCAGGCATGGCATCAGTCGTCGCTACTGTGTCCTCTGCTGGTGATGACAGTGGTGCGGCCTGGTCCTTCTCGGTCGGTTGTGGATGTGTTGCGGCCTGGTCTGGTCTGGCCGTTGGGACTGGGGTTGCAGCCTGGTCCGCGGCTGAGGTAGGCATCAGGTCACTGCTGGTGGTTGGCTCACACTGGTGCTCTCCGGTGGTGCGGCACTCTTGCTGCACTTCCACCCCAAGCGACACCAGCAAGGGGGTCTGGGTGGCCACCTCCCGGACTGGCACTGGTTGCACGGCCCGGCTTTCATGGGCCCGCACCGCCACAGCTAAGTCCCGAAGCTTCGCACGCCACTCCATCAGTTACCAGAGTGAAGACCCCGGGATTGTGGATGGTGGGCTGCAGGGGGAGCGCAGGCTTGCTGGTAGCAGGGGCTGATCAGGTACTCACTCAGAAGGAAAGCAGACGCTGACAACGTAGTAAACCAAGTCTCTGGGTGCTGCTGCCATTTTGGGAGAGCTTGTCCGGGTTCCATCCCCTGCAGCACTGACTGTGGTCCGGAGCCTGCCTCTGTGCACAGAATTTTAGTAGTCAGTAGTGTCCAAGTTTCCCGTAAACTTGGAGCTGTTCGGGCCCCACTCCCTACTATGGGTAGTAAAGGAGCTTGCTCTCAGGAGCTTACACTTGGGATTTCAGTGGGCTGCTTTGTTTGGAAAGCCCTATCCCCCTCATTGCGCTAGTTCCCCCGATCTCTGAGCTTCATGGGAACAGTCTATAAAGGCCCTGTTCTCTGCAGGTTAATTGCCAGGTTGCTTGAAGCCTCTCCCCGACCTAGGGTCCAGTACTCTGACGTGGTTTCGGTCCCAGACCGGCTATTGTACTGCTGCTGACCGTCCTCCTAGACTCAGCCAGGCACCCAGTCCTAATATCCCGCGACCGGGTCTCCAACTCCTCTGGGTCCAGACCACCGTCTGCAACCCAATCTACTTCTCCCCTGGGAGCTCCAGCTTCCAGCTTCCCCGAGCTCCTCACAGCTCGAGGGCTACCACTCAAGTAACTTGTCACCTCCCACCTCCCTGCCTGACCCTTAGGTGGGCGGTCTTATTCCAGCTTAGCAGCCCACTAGTGTGCCTGACAGGGTGTGGTGCGAAGTGTGATTGGGATTTTGAATGCTGGTGGAGGCAGTATTGCAAGTTGGGAACCCATAACCATGGGGGGTTGAGTCCTGCACTAGGAGATAAACAGCATGCAGTACCCTGTGATGACCTGACTAGTCCAGGGGCGTCACACAAGCATGTGTACGAACATTCGTTGTGTCACATTATCTCAATAGGTTGCCGATAACCCGAAAAACAGGCAAAATACTTGGTCGTTGGTTAAAATTATCTTTTGGTTTGCACAAAATACCATTGTTCTCAGAAGCACTCTGTCTTGTGCAGATAGATAGAGATGAGCGAACCCGTTGAAGTTCGGGTTCAGCCAGACTTTAGATAAAGTTTTGTTCTGGACCCAAACTTGACCTGGAACTCAATGGAACTCACTGATAGGGCAGTTCAGCTCTCCACCCACATACAGCCATAAACAGCCATAAACAGAGCATTTCCAGGGCAGGGTTTTCAATTCTGTTTTTATTTTTTTTGTGCACACTACATCCAATCATGCTCTTGTTACCCCCAGTGCAAGTCTCTCAAACACTGCAAGTGGCTCGCGCTGGGCCGAGCACTGAGTGTACCCGATCACAGGGATGCCCGCTCGAGCGGTCAGCATACATAAAGAACCCCAATTCCGAACTCAAACACTATTTTTTAATTAAATCCGTGTTCGGCACAAACACCAAACTTTACTGTTCGGGTTCGCTTATCTCTACTCAAGAATTGTGCTGCCGAGAACAATGAGAGCAATGTGTGCTCTTAATTACCAGATTACAGATCGCTCAGTGAAAAATGAAATGAAGCAGTGTCGGTCTATGTAAACATGTTAAGCATTTTGCCAGTCAGCAATTTAGTAGTATCATTGATATTTTACTTTGCAATCCAATGACAAGATCATTAACAAATATATTTAAGAGACTAGGACCCAATACTGACTTTTATGATACCCTTCTATAAATGGAGACTGAAGCAGTAATGAGATATTTAGGCTTTTTTTTTAAGCTACGTTTTTGTGCGGTTTTTAGCGATAAAAACGCACAGAAACGCAGCGTCTTTAAAAACACATGAAAAAAACGCATGCGTTTTTACCGCGTTTTGGTGCGTTTTTGGCTGCGTTTTGCTGCGTTTTTGCTCACTGCGTTTTTCTGCGTTTTCTTATCCGTTAACATTGCCATTAAAGATTGTTGAAAAAAAAAAAAGGTCTGATGTCATTTCCTTCTTCCATATGTTCTTCATTCTCCACTAGTGTATGCAGGAGAGCACACAGCTGCAGAACTACAAGGCTCAGCATGCTCCATCCAGGACTCTATGCTGGAGGGAGAGTGAGGGGGAGCAGAACTACAAGGCTCAGCATACTCCATCCACTAGTGGACGCAGGAGAGCAGACAGCAGCTGCAGTACTACAAGGCTCAGCATCCTCCATCCAATAGTGTATGCAGGAGAGCAGACAGCAGCTGTCGAACTACAAGGCTCAGCATCCTCCTTCCAGGACTGTATGCAGGATTTCTTTGCCCCCCCCAAACAAAAAAAATGATGTGGGCTCCGCCATATTTTTGTATGCTAGCCAGGTACAGCAGGCAGGTACGGGCTGCCCACAACCCCCAGCTGCCTATTTGTACCCGGCTGGGAACCAAAAATATAGGGAAGCCCCTTTTTTTTATTTCATGAATTTCATGAAATAATTAAAAAAAAATGACGTGGGCTTCGCCTAATTTTTGAGTCCAGCCAGGTACAACTAGGCAGCTGGGGATTGGAATCCACAGTGCAGGGTGCCCATGCTTTCTGGGCACCCCCGCTGCGAATTGCAGTCCGCATCCACCCCAGAAAATGGCGCTTTCATAGAAGCGCCATCTTCTGGCGCTGTATCCAACTCTTCCAGCTGCCCTGGTGTCGGGTGGCTCGCTGGGTAATAATGGGGTTGGGGCTAGCTGTATATTATCAACTGGCCCTAAGCCCGAAATTCATGGTGTCACGCCAATATTAGACATGGCCACCATGAATTTCTAGTAAAGATAAAAAAAAACACAACACACAGAAAAATATTTTTATTAGAAATAAAACACAACACAATTAGTGACTCCCTCTTTATTGAAATAAACCCCCCCCTCCGCAGTAATCCTGGGTCAAGGGTCCCGCGCCATCCAATCCGGATCCAATATCATCTGATCGGTTTGCTGGAAGGCAAAGCGATCAGATGATGTGTCAGGATCAAGAATGTGAATCACATCACGCATCAGCTGATTGTATAAAAGCCGTTTATACAATCAGATGATGCATCAGTGAAAAAAAAAAATACTCACTTATCTGGTGATTACCGGCAGCTCCTGGAGCGGAGTTTGATCCCGTCCGATCGCTGCAGGAGCTGCCGGTAATCAGGGATGAAGTCTCCTGACGGCATCCGCTGACAGGTTAAGCCGGCCGGGCGCCGGCGCCACCGCGAGACTTACGATCAGCTGATGCATCAGGTGACTGCATCAGGTGATCCATCGCAAGGTCCTGCAGCTATCGGAGGTGTCCCGGCCATCTGCACACAGCCGGAGCGGTGGTACCGGGAGAGGAGCTGGGAGCGGACATGGCACCGGGAGTCTGCAGACAGGTGAGTATGACATTTTTTTTTCTACTGTTCACTTTTGTTTTCACAGCTGCCTCCACCTCCCGCCCAGACATGGCGCCGCACGGGAGTTGACATGCACAGGACTGGAGGTGGACGCAGCGGTGACGGTACCGGGAGGATTCACGCTTCTGTATTTACTGACAGAAGGAATCCTCTTCATGTACATGTCACTTTACTGCCCACCCCTTGCGTTTATAGCTGCGTTTTTAGTCATAGAAACGCACTAAAACGCAGCTATATTTGCAATTTGTGTTTTCATTGCGTTTTTGAACATCTCATTGAATTTAATGGGTGGAAAACGCAGTGAAAAACGCAAAAATAATGGACATGCTGCGTTTTTGTGGGCAGCACAAAAACGAAGCTAAAAAAAACCCGCTGTGTGCAGGCAGCAAAAATGAAAACTCATAGACTTTGCTGGGGAAGCAAAGTCATGCAGTTTTCTGAGCAAAAACGCACCCAAAAAACGCGCAAAAACGCTGCGAAAAACGCACTGTGTGAACTTACCCTTATAGTGCCCCCTCTGTTTTCTATAAAACTGAGACAGCTACTTACCCATTTGCAGATATTTTCTCCAGTCTCATTTTATGTACATTTGATACAAGCTCACAGCGGCGGGAGGTCCACCCGTAGAAGCCTAATTACAGGCGAAACGGCCGTCGTCCTCAGTGAGGGGCCGGTATCCACGTCTCCTCCCGCCGCTGTTTTTATCCTGCACTGAAGTTTGAATAAAGAACATCCGGTTTAGCAGCTGTTTTTGCGGTCATTTTTTTCTTACTCTGAAAATCGGAATGTATCTCCATATCTGACCAGCACGCTGCGTCCGGAGCGATTCATATACTGGTGCTGCAGTTTCCTGAAAGTGAAATTTATCATCTCGGTAACGGAGGTGTACGAGTGGTGCAGGACTCACCTTCTCATTTCACGTATATACATGTAATTTCATTGAGAAATTTTCCAATTTTTTACCTGCATTAGGGGTG
The DNA here is from genome assembly GCF_048569485.1 of Anomaloglossus baeobatrachus. NCBI lineage: Eukaryota > Metazoa > Chordata > Amphibia > Anura > Aromobatidae > Anomaloglossus > Anomaloglossus baeobatrachus. The sequence continues at coordinate 478,034,478 of NC_134356.1, forward strand.
GACACAGACAGAAGATATAGCAACTACCTGCCAGTTACTGCTTAGGTACATTGTAAAAAAAAACGCAATAAAGTCCCATTTTAAAGGGAATCTGTCACCAGATTTGGTGATTATAAGCTGCTGCCACCACCAGTGGGCTCTTATTTATAGCATTCTAACATGCTGTATATAAGAGCCCAGGGAGCTGTGTAGAACATAAAAATCACTTTATAATACTCACCTAACGGGTGGTGTGATGCAGACCGATCGGATGGGTGTCTCTGTTCTCCGGGTCTGGTGCCTCATCTTTTGGCCATCTTTGTCCTCCTTCTTTTGAAGCCTGGGTGCATGATGAGTCCTATATCAAGCACACTAGATGGGGACCAGGATGAGGAAATTACTATAAGAAGATGACCAGGAGAGAAACATTACTACAAAGGTACCTGGATGGGAACATTACTGCAAGAAGGAGACCAGAATGGGAAAATTAATACAAGGAGACCTTGATGGGGACATTACTACAAGATGGGGACCAGGATGAGAACATTACTACAAGATGGGGACAAGGTGGGACACTACTACAAAATGAGGACCTGGATAGGAAGATTACTACAAGATGACAACAAAAATGAGCAAATTACTACAAAAAGGGGATAAGGTGGGCACATTACCACAAGATGGGGAACATTACTAAAATATAGGGACCAGGATGGGGCATTACTGCAAGATGAGGCCAGAATGAACACATTACTACAAGGGAACATTACTACAAGAAGGGAACCAGAATGGGGCCTTATTATGAGATGAGGAGGACGTTACTAGAAGATGGAGATGGGGATGGGCACATTACCACAAGATGGGGACAAGGATGAGCACATTTCCACAAGAAGTGAACAAAGATAAGCACACTACTACAAGTTGGGGACCAGAATGGCAACATTGCTACAAAATGGGATCATTACCTCAAGATAAGGACCAGGATGAAGAACAACAGTACAAGATAGGGACCAGGATAGGGGCCATATCTGGACCATTATGGGACACATTACTACAGCAAAGGGACAAGGATGGGGACAGTACTACAAGATGGGGTCAGGATGAAGCACATTACTACTAGAGAGTGGCTAGGATGGGGATATTACTGCAGGGGGACCCAGATGGGCACATTATTACAAAGGGCCAAGGATAGGGATATTATTACAAGAACGAAAGAGACCAGGATAGAGACATTACAAAAAATGAGGACCAGGACAGGGAACATTACTACAAGACAAGGACCAAGATTAGGACATTACTACAAGATGGAGACTAGGATGGGGCATTACTACAAGATGCAAGCCAGGATGGGGACATAACTACAAGATGGTGACAAGGAAGGACACATTACTACAAGATGAGAACCAGAATGGGGACATTGCTACAATATGGGGACCTGAATGTGTAACATTACTACAAGATAAGAAAAAGGATAGTGGATATAACTAGGATGGGGCACATTACCATAAGATAGAGACCAATATGAGGGGATATAACAACAGGTTAGCAACCAGGAGGGGGAGATTACTGCAAGATTTTGGCCAGAATTACTATAAAGCGCTAATTGTAAGAGTACAATATTACTGTATGTGGCAAATTGGGTAAAAAAAATAAGAATGTAAACAAAGAATTCAAAATAAAGCATAAAAAATGTTTTTTTGCCACTAACAATGCTGTTTTATGTATGAACTAATGTAAACAAAAAAGTGAACGTTTGTTATTGCCACATTCGTAATGACCGCAGCTATAAAACTACTATAACACATAGGATGAATGCCAATTAAAAATCAATTAAACTCCAAAAATGTTCAAATAATGATCAAAGGGTGTACTGAAATAAAAAACATGGTATCACTATAAATGTCACTTAGTCCTGCAAAGAATGCGGACCCCGAAATTATTTTTTTTTCCATGTGCAGCCCATATACCTAACCGAGTTTGAGACCCTGGTTTAGATTGCTTTATACTGCTATCATCACATATTGTATTACAGAGTGAAGAAACTTGTGTGGACTCCAGTTTTATAAAACTCATATTTTTAGAACTGTACTTCCAATCACATGAACTCCAACCGCACCCACAGAGAGCTGCTTGGCAGTAAAAACAATGACGACAACACAGCGGTGGGTAGCACAGAATAGGTGAGCATTATTTAGCTTAAAATGAAAAATTGTACCATATTTATTGCATATTTCTTAAGCTCCTCAAGAAGCCCTTTATATTTACCTTTGCATTGTATTTAACAGTATATGCATTGCATAGCAGTAATACAAATGTTCTGTTATACTGCTTCCTCAATTGCCTTTAAATTCTTAAAATGAGTGAAACATTGACACAAGGCTGAAAACAATGTAGGTTCGTTTAAATAAAAGTATCTTTGTTTTTTTTATATTGTTCTTATTTGTGTTCACAACATTGCTATGCAGGCCATTATTTCTTCATAGGAAATGTACTCTCCATTAATGGCTTTTGCATTTGTTACAAATAAATATAGAAACATTGCAAGAAATGCTTAGTGGAGCATCTAGGACATTTTGATCTCTGCAACTTTAGCTTATTGTTTCTTATTCTGAAAAGGAATTTACAGTTCAACTGATACATACTAAAAGTTACAGTGTAACCAAGAGCCGCTCATTGCTTTGGACTGATTTATAGCATTTTTCATTCTGGCTTCCTACAATAAAAGGGAAGTAGCATTATATCTTGAATTTGACATGATTTTGCTTTTAAGTTGAGTTGAGAAAATCAAGCCGTTCATTCTTGTTTTCTGTAAAGTTGAATGATTATATAACTGTATGTTATTTTACAGCCCTTCTGCTTCTGCACAGTATGTGTTTAGTGGAATGTGTATTCCCCTTGAAACATGTGTAGCATATCTCTGATTTGTTGTGGTATACCTTCTGTAACCCCTACCTGATCCCCAAACAAAAAGTGACAGGTAATCCGCAAGAAAACATTTTCCCACAATTCATTAAAACAAAAATTTGTAGTTACTGCCTTATTTACAATCCTCATTCTGGCTGAGAATCCTATTTTTGCTCTAATAAGTTCAAATTATGTCCCCCGTTCATGTCATTATTCAAGTGTGCCATATATGATTTGTAATTAAAGAGGTTGTCACCTACTTTTACATTGATAGCCTATCCTTGGTATAGATAACCAATGTCTAATCAGCCGGGTTCCAATCAGCAGCTCACAGTGCCTGGCGGCGGCGCAGGTGGTCGGAAATGCTCGGTTCCAGAGTTCCCCCATGTTCTGGATCGTGTACTGTACATATGTGGCGCCCCAGAGCCTTCAGTCGCCACAGAGTATTGCCCCCAATTTGGGTGTAATGCTAAACTCGGATCCTGAGGAGGTCAGTCCCAGTTTCATCACTTACACACTCAAATGCACACCAGGTTGCCCCTGTTTCCACTGGGGACTGGGCTAGGGTAGGGTAAGAAATGGGTTGCCTACAGACTGGCATTTACAAGATGCTCTCACACAGGGGCCCCAGTCTCACTAGCTTAGCACCTGGGAGGGGGAGGTGCAACCAGCAGGGGGAGTCAGGAGCCAACACAACAGTTAGAGAGTTCTCCAGCAGGAGAGGAAAGGAGCAGACATGTCTCACAGGTGCTCCGGGGGGAGAAAGGAGAGTTCACACGATTGCCGTGGGGAGAGTGCATCTACTCCCCTCGGAATCAGTGCCACTCAGGGTGACATGACCCTAGGGAAGATCATACTCCACGTTGGTTTTCCAGAATCTGCTTGGACAGGGAAAGTTTCAAGCTTCCTTGGCCACACAGCACCCTAAAGCACAGTGCCAGAGAGGATCTGTGGCCTTGGATAATGCCAGACGCCATATCGGAACCGCGGCACCTCCATCTAGGGACAAGAGTTCTACTCATGAAAACCTTGGTCCCCTAGTAGCTTCAAGCCAGGGGATCCACTGCACAGGCGATACAAGGAGGGAACCCACCGAAAACCACACCGGACTGATCTCTACAAGATTTCGGGTTTGATGGAGCCCATCAGAGCAAGTGACCGGCATTACCCGGGTGAGCGGCACAATACAAACAGTGAGTTAACAACCTGGAACCGCAGCCATAGACTCTGTCTCTTAATTACCTTTGCCGCCACCCCGCGCGTTGGTGCCCGCCATTACTACTCCCTCATCATCCTCCCCGGGGCCCACTCAACCTGTGGGGAGCAATACCATCCATAGCTGCTACCATCATTTGCCCCAGAGGACAGCGACAGCAGCGGCGGCTACTTTCCTGGCCGCATACCACAGGTGGTGTCACAACATTCACCTCACTACTACCCCCATCATCCTTCCCCAGCCATCTTCTGTACGCTTCGGGGCAATAGAGCCGGGCTAGGCCGTCCGTGACAACTACAGTCGACGGCCCTGTGGGGCGCTACACATCCACCTCCCAGGGGCAGAACAATTGCGGTCGCAGGGTTTGCCATTGCGACCGAGCCCAGGGGTTCAACGGGCCCGCGGACCTCAGTTCCTACTACAGGACATCCAGCTGAATTACAGCACAGTGACCGGTCACAACCCTACACTGCAAACTGCGGCACCGATGGGTTGCAGGAGGTACCAGCCAGCTCTGGAGCTAACACATGTCCTGGCTACTTAAATAATGCATATTTACTGCTCCCCATGCCCGTAATCCGGCCCACCTCTTTCCACTGAAGACTGTGCTGAGAGATGGGTGGGATTAAGGGAGTGGAGAGCAGTGAATGTATCCATTTTCTTTCATAACAGTACACTGATAACCCAGCTGCCGGCTTCCTGCAATTGCTGGGTGATCAGATGTGCTACACTGGCGGACATACCGCAGGTGCATTTGCATTGGGGCCTATAAGGAGGTGGCCCAAACAACTGTAGAAAACTCAGTCTCCCAGTGACTGCAAAGAAGGAGGGGCCATTCCAGCATCATTTGCAGATATAAAGGCCGAACTCTGCAGATGATGCTGTCACCCCCTGCTCCTTCTTGAGTTGCTGCTTGCAGGGTCTGTGCAGGAGAGGTCGGCACTGTGGGAGTCATACATACAGTGTGCAGGGCCCGAGGTGAGGCTGGGGAGGGCTCTGTCACCCTGGATACCAGTCTGTATGGCTGCTGCGGGGGAGAGGTTTGTCCTGCTTCCATTGTGAGCTGCAGGGGATGTTAATGTCAGTGCAGCCCCTTCCTCTCCCTCTGAGTTGTCACTAGAAGCAGTCAGGACTGAGATCAGAGGGAGAAGGAGGAGGACATGGCACCTGTTGTAGCAGAGCCAGTGGCAGGGGCAGCTCTGCTCTGAGTCCTTCTCTGTGCTGTGTCCTCCATTTCCTCCAGACCAGAGACTTCACTGGTCATGGTTGCTGTACTGCGATGGGGCAGAGATGAGAAGGCCCCACTGCTCCTGGAGACTGACTTCTGCATAGGAATGTACATGTAATAGTGTGTATGCGGTATATGGTGTATATCAGTGTGTATGTGGGTAGTATATAGTGAATATCAGTGTGTATATGGGTAGTGTTTGGTGTATAGAAAAGTGCATATAATGTATATAATAGTTTATATTGTATATAAATCCATATATGGTATACAGTAAATGTAATATTGTGCACAGTATACTATGCATGTAATATTGTGTATGTACAGTATATAGCATGTGTTTCTCTGTAGGGGTATATAAGCGCACATGGAAAAACTGTATCAGAAGAGAACATCATGCACCGGGGCAGGAGATGGAAGGCGAGTATAATCATTACATTTTTTTTACTGTGTGCGGTATGATCGAGATCATATGTACCAGAATGGGGACATATATACAAGAATGAGTGAAAAAGATACAAGCATGGGATGGTTAAGCTGGGTGAAAGAGGCTCTTTCCCTCAGCACCAAGCTTTTCCATGCTCTGCTAAATATATTTCATTCAGCACTCAGCTTTTCCATGCTCTGATATCAAGGGAAAGCTGGGTGCCGAGGTAAAGATGTATAGCAGAGCATGGGAAAGCTGCGTGCTAAGTGAAAGATGTACAGCAGAGCATGGGGAAGGTGTGTGCTGAGGACAAGATTGATGTCAGAACATAGGAAAGCTGGGTGCTGATAGAAAGATGGATTTCAGATGGGAAAGCTAGGTGCTGAGGGAATGAGACAAATGTCAGCATCATTATCCTGTACCCCGAGTGTCGGTGTAATTATCCTGTATCCCGAGTAAAGGTTTACAGTTGGGGGGCCCAGGTCCAAATTTTGTATTAGAGCCCATCGAACTCCAGTAACGTCACTGCTACCTCCTATTGATTTTAATGGGAGGTAGAGATGTAGTACCCATCCACAATCATGACCACTATCAGTTGATGGGACATCTTCGGAACATTTCCAGATGCCTGCTGTCGCCGGTACCAAGAACAACTGATCGGCGCAGTACCGGGAGGTGTACCACATCCGATCAAATATTAATGATCTAATATATAACAAACGTACCTTTTCTAGGTTAAAAGTATACAAATTTACAGCCTGCCCCCCCTCTGTCACAGCCTGCACACCTTCGGCATAGTCTGCACCCCTCTGGCATAGTCGGTCCCCCTGTCACAGTCTGCACCCCTCTGCCACAGTCTGCTCCCCTCTTTCACAGCCTACCCCCCTACCTAATTTGGTTCAAAAATTGAATTTTTGAACATTTTGATTGATACTTTGCCAACTGGCAGATTGTCCACCACGGTATTTAGAAAGGATACAGCCATAAACACGCTGCTACATGCAGATTCCTCTCACCCTTAAAGCACTATCAAAGAAATACCAATAGGACAGTTTCTGAGAGTAAAAAGGATATGTTCCGATGAATCTAAATTTCTCCATCAATCACAGGAGCTATCACATCGGATGTTGGAACGTGGGTATAGCAAAAGGTGGATTAAAAAAGGATATAAAAGAGCTGCACGAATGTCCAGGAACCAACTGCTATATAACACCTCACATAAAAATAAAGGGAAAGCAGGCAACCAGGTACGCTTTATAACAGGTTTTCACAACCAATGGCAACCCATGGTAAAGATTTTTAGAAAACATTGGAACATTCTTCAATCTGACGCTCTTCTAAGAAAAATCTTGCCTGAAATTCCCTCTATAGTGGCTAGACGATGTCGCAACTTGGGTGACAGTTTGACACAGTCATTTTCAAAATCCCAAAAATGATCCAAAACAGGTACAAATTCATGTTTTTTTCCCATGTGGCCTGTGTAAGGCATGTGTTAATACAGTGAAACTAAAACTTTTCCTAAGTTTGACGGCTCACGGATCTTTGAGATCTGTAAACATATCACGTGCTCAACTAAAGGGACGATTTATCATGCTCAATGTCCTTGTGGCAAGATATATGTGGGCCTGACCACACGGGAATTAAAAGTAAGGATTAGAGAACACTGCCGTGACATAGAAAAGGCCAAAACATGTGAGGATGACTCCCAACTCAAGACATTACCCCGACATTTTAAAAAAGAACATAATTGTAATCCTTTTTTATTGAAATATAGGGGTATTGACACAGTGGACCTTGGATTTAGAGGTGGGGATTTGGCAAAAGCCCTGGCCCGTGTTGAGAGCCGATGGATTTTTAGATTAGGTGCATTAAGTCCCCAAGGTCTAAATGAAAGCATGGGTTTTGGAGCTTTTTTTGTAGATTTGTAATATTGATGAGAGATTACAGCAATAGGGGAGGGTTTGTGTTCGGTTTTAATGGTGTTTTAATTCATGATTTTAATCCTTTTTTCTTAATTTTATAATTAGTGCTTTCATCTCAGAGTCTGATGTTCGGACCAGGAACATTCTACATCTTGGACTCTGATTATATGGATTACCTACTGTGGAGCGCTTTAACATGAAAAGTCCTTGCGTGAATGATAATTATTGTACTTACAGTACTATACTGTACACATAATTTTGATATGGGCTATAGGATATATGTCTACTACTCTATCTGATTTTTCAGGATACACTTCACACACAATTATCTTATGCGGTTTTATGATTATATATATTTTACACTGATACTACATTTATATACATTTAATATTTTCAGCTATAGTAGCTGTTTTTATTTTATCATACACTATATTTATTGGTATTGGGATATGACAAATACTACACTCACAATATATATGAGTTTTTTGTTAATGATATACACTTTTTTGTTTATTTCACATATTTATCTGCCTGTATAAACAATTCTTGCAAAATATATATATTTATATAGTTATAATTATTTGCACTTTTGGTACTACACATAACACACTTAGTTTTTATTGTTTTTACGTGATTATCACTATATTTGATTCATTAGAACACACTTTCATGCACATAGGTGTTTTCTGTGGTTTCACAATGAGTAAACACATTTGCATAATAATATTTTAGTTATTATTAACATTATTAATAATAATAATTGCCCCTTTTTTTATATATATATATTTTTTATTTTATTTTTCACGACATACATCACCTAATGTGATAGGATCTACTTTTAATTTCACATCACGTTTGGAGATATTTTTAGTGATATATACTTTTTCAGTAAATTCACATATCTACCTGCTCACATAATTTATTTTTACATAAAAAATCGTGAACCAATGGATATCATTTTTGTAGCGCAAAAATAGGTTATCTATATAATTTATATATAACTTGTGGATATTGGTTGAATACTGTATCTGTTGCTGAAATATATATGTGTGTATTAATTTATTTATTTATTCATTGTTTTTTACTAATGTATAGAGATGAGCGAACCGGTCCCGGTTCGGCTCGAGGTCGGTTCGCCGAACGGAGGTCCCGTTCGAGTTCGGCTCGTCGAACCGAACTCGAACTGCATAGGAAACAATGGCAGGCAATCACAAACACAGAAAAACACCTAGAAAACACCCTCAAAGGTGTCCAAAAGGTGACAAACGACTCACAACACATGGTAAAGTGACAAGGACATTTACTCATGCGAAAACAAAACAGCTGGACAAGGAAAAAGAGGAGGACACACAGATATAGGCATGGCACGCCCTTCTAAAATCATGTAAAACACCGCAAGGTGACTCCAAGCGTAGTCTCCCTTTTTTTTCCAAAAATTGGGCCCCACACACACCCACCCATTCAGTGGCAGCAGTTGTGCCCCAGTTGTACAATTCACAGCTAGATTTGCATCAAGCACATTAAAAAATACGCCATTCTTATCCGTCCCCAGGATGACATCGGGGTAGGTAGCAAAGTCTTTCCTGATCCCAGCTCTGTTCATCTTGGCTTCTTTTAAAAACACAGCAAGCAAGGGTTACTCTAAGCGGAGTCTCTCTTTTTTCCAAAAATTGTGCCCCACACACACCCACCCATTCAGTGGCAGCACTTGTGCCCTAGTTGTACACTTCACAGCTAGATTTGCATCAAGCACATTCCAAAATACGCCATAATTAACCGTCCCCAGGATGACACCAGGGTAGGTAGCAAAGTCTTTCCTGATCCCAGCTCTGTTCATCTTGGCTTCTTTTAAAAACAATGTAAGCAAGGGTCACTCCAAGCGGAGTCTCCCTTTTTTCCAAAAATTGGGCCACACACACACCCACCCATTCAGTGGCAGCACTTGTGCCCTAGTTGTACACTTCACAGCTAGATTTGCATCAAGCACATTCAAAAATACGCCATTCTTATCCGTCCCCAGGATGACACCGGGGTAGGTAGCAAAGTCTTTCCTGATCCCAGCTCTGTTCATCTTGGCTTCTTTTAAAAACACAGCAAGCAAGGGTTACTCCAAGCGGAGTCTCCCTTTTTTCCAAAAATTGGGCCACACAGACACCCACCAATTCAGTGGCAGCACTTGTGCCCTAGTTGCAAACAGGATGTTTTGATTTGCATCAAGCACATTCAAAAATACGCCATAATTAACCATCCCCAGCATGACACCGGGGTAGGTAGATAAAGTCTTTGCTGAACCATGACTTGTTCATCTTGGCTTCTTTTAAAAACAATGTAAGCAAGGGTTACTCCAAGCGGAGTCTCCCTTTTTTTCCAAAAATTGTGCCCCACACACACCCACCCATTCAGTGGCAGCACTTGTGCCCTAGTTGTACACTTCACAGCTAGATTTGCATCAAGCACATTCAAAAATACGCCATTCTTATCCGTCCCCAGGATGACACCGGGGTAGTTAGCAAAGTCTTTCCTGATCCCAGCTCTGTTCATCTTGGCTTCTTTTAAAAACACAGCAAGCAAGGGTTACTCCAAGCGGAGTCTCCCTTTTTTCCAAAAATTGTGCCCCACACACACCCACCCATTCAGTGGCAGCACTTGTGCCCTAGTTGTACACTTCACAGCTAGATTTGCATCAAGCACATTCCAAAATACGCCATAATTAACCGTCCCCAGGATGACACCAGGGTAGGTAGCAAAGTCTTTCCTGATCCCAGCTCTGTTCATCTTGGCTTCTTTTAAAAACAATGTAAGCAAGGGTTACTCCAAGCGGAGTCTCCCTTTTTTCCAAAAATTGGGCCACACACACACCCACCCATTCAGTGGCAGCACTTGTGCCCTAGTTGTACACTTCACAGCTAGATTTGCATCAAGCACATTCAAAAATACGTCATAATTAACCGTCCCCAGGATGACACCAGGGTAGGTAGCAAAGTCTTTCCTGATCCCAGCTCTGTTCATCTTGGCTTCTTTTAAAAACACAGCAAGCAAGGGTTACTCCAAGCGGAGTCTCCCTTTTTTCCAAAAATTGGGCCACACAGACACCCACCAATTCAGTGGCAGCACTTGTGCCCTAGTTGCAAACAGGATGTTTTGATTTGCATCAAGCACATTCAAAAATACGCCATAATTAACCATCCCCAGCATGACACCGGGGTAGGTAGATAAAGTATTTGCTGAACCATGACTTGTTCATCTTGGCTTCTTTTAAAAACAATGTAAGCAAGGGTTACTCCAAGCGGAGTCTCCCTTTTTTTCCAAAAATTGTGCCCCACACACACCCACCCATTCAGTGGCAGCACTTGTGCCCTAGTTGTACACTTCACAGCTAGATTTACATCAAGCACATTCAAAAATACGCCATTCTTATCCGTCCCCAGGATGACACCGGGGTAGTTAGCAAAGTCTTTCCTGATCCCAGCTCTGTTCATCTTGGCTTCTTTTAAAAACACAGCAAGCAAGGGTTACTCCAAGCGGAGTCTCCCTTTTTTCCAAAAATTGTGCCCCACACACACCCACCCATTCAGTGGCAGCACTTGTGCCCTAGTTGTACACTTCACAGCTAGATTTGCATCAAGCACATTCCAAAATACGCCATAATTAACCGTCCCCAGGATGACACCAGGGTAGGTAGCAAAGTCTTTCCTGATCCCAGCTCTGTTCATCTTGGCTTCTTTTAAAAACAATGTAAGCAAGGGTTACTCCAAGCGGAGTCTCCCTTTTTTCCAAAAATTGTGCCCCACACATACCCACCCATTCAGTGGCAGCACTTGTGCCCTAGTTGTACACTTCACAGCTAGATTTGCATCAAGCACATTCAAAAATACGCCATTCTTATCCGTCCCCAGGATGACACCGGGGTAGGTAGCAAAGTCTTTCCTGATCCCAGCTCTGTTCCTCTTGTTTCTTCAAAAACACAGCAAGCAAGGGTTACTCCAAGCGGAGTCTCCCTTTTTTCCAAAAATTGGGCCACACAGACACCCACCCCATCAGTGGCAGCACTTGGGCCCTAGTTGCAAACAGGATGTTTTGATTTGCATCAAGCACATCCAAAAATACGCCATAATTAACCGTCCCCAGCATGACACCGGGGTAGGTAGATAAAGTCTTTGCTGAACCATGACTTGTTCATCTTGGCTTCTTTTAAAAACAATGTAAGCAAGGGTTACTCCAAGCGGAGTCTCCCTTTTTTTCCAAAAATTGTGCCCCACACACACCCACCCATTCAGTGGCAGCACTTGTGCCCTAGTTGTACACTTCACAGCTAGATTTGCATCAAGCACATTCAAAAATACGCCATTCTTATCCGTCCCCAGGATGACACCGGGGTAGGTAGCAAAGTCTTTCCTGATCCCAGCTCGGTTCATCTTGGCTTCTTTTAAAAACACAGCAAGCAAGGGTTACTCCAAGCGGAGTCTCCCTTTTTTCCAAAAATTGGGCCACACACACACCCACCCATTCAGTGGCAGCACTTGTGCCCTAGTTGTACACTTCACAGCTAGATTTGCATCAAGCACATTCAAAAATACGCCATAATTAACCGTCCCCAGGATGACACCAGGGTAGGTAGCAAAGTCTTTCCTGATCCCAGCTCTGTTCATCTTGGCTTCGTTTAAAAACAATGTAAGCAAGGGTTACTCCAAGCGAAGTCTCCCTTTTTTCCAAAAATTGTGCCCCACACACACCCACCCATTCAGTGGCAGCACTTGTGCCCTAGTTGTACACTTCACAGCTAGATTTGCATCAAGCACATTCCAAAATACGCCATAATTAACCGTCCCCAGGATGACACCGGGGTAGGTAGATAAAGTCTTTGCTGAACCATGACTTGTTCATCTTGGCTTCTTTTAAAAACAATGTAAGCAAGGGTTACTCCAAGCGAAGTCTCCCTTTTTTCCAAAAATTGTGCCCCACACACACCCACCCATTCAGTGGCAGCACTTGTGCCCTAGTTGTACACTTCACAGCTAGATTTGCATCAAGCACATTCCAAATCCTCAAGCATTTACTCTCCCCAGGATGACACAGGGGTTGTAAATTCCTTCTGGATCCATGACTTGTTCATTTTGATGAACGTCAGTCTGTCCACATTGTCACTGGACAGACGCGTGCGCTTATCTGTCAGCACACACCCAGCAGCACTGAAGACACGTTCAGAGACAACGCTGGCAGCTGGACACGACAAAATCTCCAAGGCGTAAGTTGAGAGCTCTGACCATTTTTCTAGGTTTGAAGCCCAAAAGGAGCAAGGCTCCAGTTGCACAGTCATGGCATCGATGTTCATTTGGAGATACTCCTGGGAGATTCACTCCCTGCACCTGCACGGTTGTTTGGTGGAAAAGCGGATCTAAGATCGAGTAACAGCTTCTGCTGATACTCCTGCATACGTTCGTCCCGTTCTATGGCTGGAATTATGTCACAAAATTTGGACTTGTACCGGGGATCTAATAGTGTGGCAAGCCAGTAGTCATCATCACTTCTAATTTTGACAATACGAGGGTCATGTTGGAGGTAGTGCAACAAGAAGGCACTCATGTGTCTTGCGCAGCCATGCGGACCAAGTCCACGCTGTGTTTGTGGCATAGAGGTGCTAACCGTTCTTTCTTCCTCTGACATCTCCCCCCAACCTCTTTCAACTGAAATTTGACCTAGGTCTCCCTCATCTGCTGAGTCTTCCATGTCCATGGACAGTTCGTCCTCCATTTCTTCATGTCCTCCTGCACCTTCCTCAACATCTCGCCTGCTACCATGCGCCCTTGTTGATCCCTGTCCCCCATGCTCCCATGCCTGGCGCCTTGGTGATGATGAATGTCTGGACCTTGGTGATGTTGTTGTGTCTTGCGCATATGAATCCTCCTGTAGTTCATCCCCTTCCTGTTGTCCCACCCCCTTACTACGAATAGTGTTTAGCGTGTGTTCCAGCATGTAAATGACTGGAATCGTCATGCTGATAATGGCATTGTCAGCGCTAAACATATTCGTCGCCATGTTGAAACTGTGCAGAAGGGTGCATAGGTCCTTGATCTGAGACCACTCCATCAGGGTGATCTGCCCCACCTCTGCATCTCGTTGGCCCAGGCTATACGTCATGACGTATTGCACCAGGGCACGGCGGTGCTGCCACAGTCGCTGTAACATGTGGAGAGTGTGTGTCGCCACATCGCATTTCAGGCGATGAACCGGCAGGCCGAAAGACTTCTGGAGCGATGCAAGTCGCTCAGCTGCGGCGCTTGAACGGCGGAAGTGAGCAGACAGTTTTCGTGCCCTGTTCAGAAGGCCATCTAGGCCGGGATACTGTGTTAAAAATTGTTGCACGACAAGGTTCAACACGTGAGCCATACAAGGTACGTGTGTCACCTTGCCCAGGCGAAGGGCCGCACCCAGGTTTGCAGCATTGTCGCACACGGCCTTACCAGGCTGCAGGTTGAGTGGAGACAACCATTTATTAAACTCGGACCGCAGAGCTGACCACAACTCCTCAGCTGTGTGACTCTTATTCCCAAGACATGTCAAGCTAAAGACCGCCTGATGCCGTTGCGCTCTGCTGCCAGCATAGTAATGAGGGGTGCGTGATTCCTTCTGCGCAGTGAGAACGCTGGTGGCCTGACCAGGCAGGCTTGGGGCGGAGGTGGAGGACCCAGATGAGGTGGAGGATGCAGAAGCAGTGGCGGAACTTGGACAGACAGAGGATTGACACACAAGTCGTGGGGATGGCAAGACTTGTGCAGCAGACCCTTCACCATCTATCACCATAGTTACCCAGAGCCCAGTCAGCGACATGTAACGTCCCTGTCCATGCTTACTGGTCCAAGTATCGGTGGTGAAATGCACCCGTTCACACACAGAGTTTCTCAAGGAAGCGGTGATGTTGTGTGCGACATGCTGGTGTAGCGCGGGCACACCTTTCTTAGAGAAGTAGTGGCGACTAGGCATCTGGTACTGGGGCACAGCGACAGACATAAGGTCTCTAAAATCCTGTGTGTCCACTAGGCGGAAAGGCAGCATTTCGGTAGCCAACAGCTTACAGAGGGATAGAGTCAACCTCTTAGCTTTGTCATGGGTCGCAGGAAATGGCCTTTTATTTGTCCACATCTGAGGGACAGAGATCTGGCTGCTGTGTGTAGACGGTGTTGAGTAGGGTGTCCCTGGAAAAATGCAGGTTTGAGAGGAAAGTGCAGGCGGAGACATGATGTTGCCTTCATCCAAAGTTGGTGCTATCGATGTCTGAGACAGCTGTACACACTCACTTGTTTCCCCTTCCAAAACAACTGACGACCTACCAAGCAAACTGCCTGTTGCGGTTACAGTGGTGGAAGTTGTGGGTGGAAAAACAGGTGTGACAGCTGTCCCCACAGTCCTAGAAGATGACGAGCGCGCGGATGCACTGGAAGGGGCAGGCGGTGGATGGTTCGCTCCGCTAGGCCGCATTGCAGCACGGTGAGCTTCCCACCGGGCCATATGATATTTATTCATGTGACGATTCATGGAAGAAGTTGTCAAACTGCTGAGGTTTTGACCTCTACTAAGAGAACCATGACAAATTTTACAGATCACATAATTTGGGCGATCTTTTTCTATGTCAAAAAAGGACCAGGCTAGGCAAGGCTTAGAGGCCATGCGACCTGATGATCCACCCCGAATAATGCTCAGAGGCAGAGTGGTGGCTGAGGATGCAGTTGTAGACGTGCTACCAGTACTCCGACTCTGTCCAGGAAGGCGCAAGGTAACTTCGTCATCAGTTGCATCCTCCTCCACGACCTCTGTTGACCTCCTCGAGTGCCTGACTGTGGGTTGACAGTAGGTGGGATCTAGAACTTCATCATCAATTGTTGTGTTTGCACTCCCCTCCCCCTCAGACCGAGCCTCTTCTTGCCCTGACCGAATATTTAAGTTGTCATCCCAATCGGGTATCTGAGTCTCATCTTCATCAGTATGTTCCTCATTGTCTATCACCACAAGTGTTACAGTTTGTGACAAAGGGTCAACATTATGCTCCGAAACTTGGTCCTCACGGCCTGAATCAGAGTCACAAAGGTTCTGGGCATCACTGCAGACCATTTCCTGTTCTGTACTCACTGTAGCTTGGGAGCAGACCTCTGATTCCCAGGCTATAGTGTGACTGAACAGCTCTGCAGACTCAGCCATCTCATTTCCACCATACTGTGCAGGGCTGATGGAGACTTCAGAGCTGGGAGAAATCAAGTTTGATTGGGATGACAACTCAGAGGACTGGTGTTTTTTGGATGCGGTACTTGAAGTGGCTGAGAGGGCACTTGTTGGACCACTTGAGATCCATTCAAGCATTTTCCTTTTTTGACCATCATCTACCTTTGTTCCTGTTGTTCGTGTCCGTAAAAAAGGGAGCACATCGGATTGTCCACGGTAAGTAGTAGACATCTTACTTTTGCTGGTAGATTGTCTATCTTCAGCAGATGATAATGGAGCTTTTCCACCTTCCCCACGGACAAAACCTTTTTTGCCTTTTCCACCACGCCTCTTCCCCTTTCCACCAGCATCTGTCATTTTGCCACTCATGTTGATTGCGACAAGATTGTGGACTGACAATGTGGTAGTAAAAATTGAGAGGTGGTGTAGATTGCAGTGGTGGTCTAGCTTTATTAACAGCAGAATAATAAAGAATAAATATCCCTGACAATGCAACTACGGCCCTTAAACTGGCAGCAAAAATTGCTAGGATAATGGCTTAGTTATAATGAGTTGGAGTGTGCAATGCAGGCAGACGTGCTCTGCAAATGTCTTTGCACTAGTGTGACTATAGCAAAGTCCAATAGCCACGTTTAGGATGCCACTAGGTACACTGAGTGTTTGCTAGTATAATGGCTTAGTTATAATGAGTTGGAGTGTGCAATGCAGGCAGACGTGCTCTGCAAATGTCTTTGCACTAGTGTGACTATAGCAAAGTCCAATAGCCAAGTTTAGGATGCCACTAGGTACACTGAGTGTTTGCTAGTATAATGGCTTAGTTATAATGAGTTGGAGTGTGCAATGCAGGCAGACGTGCTCTGCAAATTTCTTTGCACTAGTGTGACTATAGCAAAGTCCAATAGCCACGTTTAGGATGCCACTAGGTACACTGAGTGTTTGCTAGTATAATGGCTTAGTTATAATGAGTTGGAGTGTGCAATGCAGGCAGAGGTGCTCTGCAAATGTCTTTGCACTAGTGTGACTAGACAACAGTCCAATAGCCACGTTTAGGATGCCACTAGGTACACTGAGTGTTTGCTAGTATAATGGCTTAGTTATAATGAGTTGGAGTGTGCAATGCAGGCAGACGTGCTCTGCAAATGTCTTTGCACTAGTGTGACTATAGCAAAGTCCAATAGCCACGTTTAGGATGCCACTAGGTACACTGAGTGTTTGCTAGTATAATGGCTTAGTTATAATGAGTTGGAGTGTGCAATGCAGGCAGAGGTGCTCTGCAAATGTCTTTGCACTAGTGTGACTAGACAACAGTCCAATAGCCACGTTTAGGATGCCACTAGGTACACTGAGTGTTTGCTAGTATAATGGCTTAGTTATAATGAGTTGGAGTGTGCAATGCAGGCAGAGGTGCTGCAAATATCTTTGCACTAGTGGGACTATAGCAAAGTCCAATAGCCAAGTTTAGGATGCCACTAGGTACACTGAGTGTTTCCTAGTATAATGGCTTAGTTATAATGAGTTGGAGTGTGCAATGCAGGCAGACGTGCTCTGCAAATTTCTTTGCACTAGTGTGACTATAGCAAAGTCCAATAGCCACGTTTAGGATGCCACTAGTTACACTGAGTGTTTGCTAGTATAATGGCTTAGTTATAATGAGTTGGAGTGTGCAATGCAGGCAGACGTGCTCTGCAAATGTCTTTGCACTAGTGTGACTAGACAACAGTCCAATAGCCAAGTTTAGGATGCCACTAGGTACACTGAGTGTTTGCTAGTATAATGGCTTAGTTATAATGAGTTGGAGTGTGCAATGCAGGCAGAGGTGCTCTGCAAATGTCTTTGCACTAGTGTGACTATAGCAAAGTCCAATAGCCACGTTTAGGATGCCACTAGGTACACTGAGTGTTTGCTAGTATAATGGCTTAGTTATAATGAGTTGGAGTGTGCAATGCAGGCAGAGGTGCTCTGCAAATGTCTTTGCACTAGTGTGACTAGACAACAGTCCAATAGCCACGTTTAGGATGCCACTAGGTACACTGTGTTTGCTAGTATAATGGCTTAGTTATAATGAGTTGGAGTGTGCAATGCAGGCAGAGGTGCTGCAAATATCTTTGCACTAGTGGGACTATAGCAAAGTCCAATAGCCACGTTTAGGATGCCACTAGGTACACTGAGTGTTTGCTAGTATAATGGCTTAGTTATAATGAGTTGGAGTGTGCAATGCAGGCAGAGGTGCTGCAAATGTCTTTGCACTAGTGTGACTATAGCAAAGTCCAATAGCCACGTTTAGGATGCCACTAGGTACACTGAGTGTTTGCTAGTATAATGGCTTAGTTATAATGAGTTGGAGTGTGCAGAGGGCAGGAGGGTACAGTGCCAGGATTGTGGGGCTCTGGGTAGAGGAATGGAAGCCTGCCTTTCTATTCCCTCCTAATAGGGAAATGCAGGGAGGAAATCCCTGACCTTGGCTACACAGACGCTGTCGCTGTTTTTAGGACCTGTCACCTATGGCTCTGACCCTAACGGTTTGAGCCCTTAAAAGGACTGCTAGAAAGTGCTATCCCTAAGCTGTCCAGCGCTGTGTATGGAGCGCATACAGCTGTATCAGCGATAGGACAAAGGACGGAGCTGCGACAGTGATGTCTGACACCAAAGACGCAGAAGAGATAATGGCGTCCTGGAGGAAAATGTCCGGTTTTATAATGCAGGGACATGTGACATGGACATCCTATAACACATGCCGTTGCTTCTCTGGCTAAAAGTCCACTTAGCTGTGTGTGTGTCTGGGATTGGCTGACATGCTGGCCCGCCCCACTACACACGCGCGCTTAGGGAAGTAAGACAAGGAAAAAAAAAAAAAAAATGGCGATCGCCATTATAGAAACAGCAGTGATCTGAAGGCGCTGTTCACGCACACTATACACTGAAATGTCATAATAGTGTGATTCACAGAGTGACTTACACTATTACAGCGGAAACCAAGCTAGGAATTAGCTGTTTTTTTGATGCTAGAACCGTTCTCGAACGTTTCTAGAACTATCGAGCTTTTGCAAAAAGCTCGAGTTCTAGTTCGATCTAGAACAGGCCCCAAAATCACTCGAGCCTAGAACTGGAGAACCTCGAACCACGAACCGCGCTCAACTCTACTAATGTATATACGGATGTAATATTTCATATAATGATCAGCTCTTTTATTCAGTCTATGCTTCATTAATGATATATATATGTTAATATAATAACTTATGTATACATATCTTTACTTGATATTTTTCCCTTTTATATTGATATGTACGTACAAAGCAAATTCTACATACAAAGCACTTGTTTAGTTTATTTAATTTAAGGAAATCCACATGTAATCTGAATTTATATACATTGCTTTCTCTGTGCGGTGCGCATTTACGGGATCGCGATGCTGTTGCTTCCACACAGTAGTATATCTTGACGCAATGGGGTTTCCATTATCAAGTGACAAATGGAACGCAGCCTGCGTCTCATATTCACTGTTGGGAGGCAATCTTTAGGTACAGCCCCGTGACCCAGACCATGCGCCGCAATGCACAGATGCCGGCAATTTCGAATTATTTGACACACTTTAAAAAGACCGCAACCCCTCACCTTAACATGCCCCCCGAAGAAGAAAAGGCGAAACATATGTTGGGGTGACGGGACGTGGAGTGAGTGCAGTCTGTTTCTTATGCCTCCTATAACTATATAATGAATACGGCTGATGTCCATTACCTTGATCAGTGAGAAACTTGTACCGAGCACATTGTGCAATACTAACAGGCTTTTGTTAATCAGTGATCAGAGCACTTTCTATCAGCACTTTAGGCTGCAATATAGGGCTTTTTTCATGGGTGTTATATATTTATACATGTTTTTACCTTCTAATGATTGCATGGTTTAAATTTTTGTATATTTGTTTTTTTATAATTAAGACAATGCATTTTGCAAATAAACCTTGATATTATTATACCATATATAAATATATATTTTTACAATAACAATTACCCCGTTATTTATATGAATTTTGCCCTTGAAGAATTATATGCACTAGTTCTAATATTTATTGATCACTGTTTTATATATATATATATATATATATATATATATATATATATATATATATATATATATATATATATATATATATATAAAAGGGATATATTTTTATATACAGTGCCTACAAGTAGTAAAGTAGTATTCAACCCCCTGCAGATTTAGCAGGTTTACACATTCGGAATTAACTTGGCATTGTGACATTTGGACTGTAGATCAGCCTGGAAGTTATTTCTTTTTTTTTTTTTTTTTTTTAAATTGTGAA
The DNA here is from genome assembly GCF_048569485.1 of Anomaloglossus baeobatrachus. NCBI lineage: Eukaryota > Metazoa > Chordata > Amphibia > Anura > Aromobatidae > Anomaloglossus > Anomaloglossus baeobatrachus. The sequence continues at coordinate 478,054,683 of NC_134356.1, forward strand.
AAGTTTATTCAGAGGGTCATTTATTCTTCAACCCCTCAAACCACCAGAATTCTGTTTGGTTCCCCTAAAGTATTAAGAAGTATTTCAGGCACAAAGAACAATGAGCTTCACATGTTTGGATTAATTATCTCTTTTTCCAGCCTTTTCTGACTAATTAAGACCCTCCCCAAACTTGTGAACAGCACTCATACTTGGTCAACATGGGAAAGACAAAGGAGCATTCCAAGGCCATCAGAGACAAGATCGTGGAGGGTCACAAGGCTGGCAAGGGGTACAAAACCCTTTCCAAGGAGTTGGGCCTACCTGTCTCCACTGTTGGGAGCATCATCCGGAAGTGGAAGGCTTATGGAACTACTGTTAGCCTTCCACGGCCTGGACAGCCTTTGAAAGTTTCCACCCGTGCCGAGGCCAGGCTTGTCCGAAGAGTCAAGGCTAACCCAAGGACAACAAGGAAAGAGCTCCGGGAAGATCTCATGGCAGTGGGGACATTGGTTTCAGTCAATACCATAAGTAACGTACTCCACCGCAATGGTCTCCGTTCCAGACTAGCCCGTAAGGTACCTTTACTTTCAAAGCGTCATGTCAAGGCTCATCTACAGTTTGCTCATGATCACTTGGAGGACTCTGAGACAGACTGGTTCAAGGTTCTCTGGTCTGATGAGACCAAGATCGAGATCTTTGGTACCAACCACACACGTGACGTTTGGAGACTGGATGGCACTGCATACGACCCCAAGAATACCATCCCTACAGTCAAGCATGGTGGTGGCAGCATCATGCTGTGGGGCTGTTTCTCAGCCAAGGGGCCTGGCCATCTGGTCCAGATCCATGGGAAGATGGATAGCACGGCCTACCTGGAGATTTTGGCCAAGAACCTCCGCTACTCCATCAAGGATCTTAAGATGGGTCGTCATTTCATCTTCCAACAAGACAACGACCCAAAGCACACAGCAAAGAAAACCAAGGCCTTGTTCAAGAGGGAAAAAATCAAGGTGTTGCAGTGGCCTAGTCAGTCTCCTGACCTTAACCCAATTGAAAACTTGTGGAAGGAGCTCAAGATTAAAGTCCACATGAGACACCCAAAGAACCTAGATAACTTGGAGAAGATCTGCATGGAGGAGTGGGCCAAGATAACTCCAGAGACCTGTGCCGGCCTGATCAGGTCTTATAAAAGACGATTATTAGCTGTAATTGCAAACAAGGGTTATTCCACAAAATATTAAACCTAGGGGTTGAATAATAATTGACCCACACTTTTATGTTGAAAATTTATTAAAATTTAACTGAGCAACATAACTTGTTGGTTTGTAAGATTTATGCTTCTGTTAATAAATCCTGCTCTTGTTTGAAGTTTGCAGGCTCTAACTTATTTGCATCTTATCAAACCTGCTAAATCTGCAGGGGGTTGAATACTACTTGTAGGCACTGTATATTTTTCTACTTGTATATATATTTATATTTTTACTAATTAGACATTTTCTTACTGTGAAAATAATCCTTTATTTTGCTTGTCGACTCACATTCATGTCTCTGTTGTATTTACAGTTAGGTCCAGAAATATTTGGACAGTGACACAATTTTCGCGAGTTGGGCTCTGCATGCCACCACATTGGATTTGAAATGAAACCTCTACAACAGAATTCAAGTGCAGATTGTAACGTTTAATTTGAAGGTTTGAACAAAAATATCTGATAGAAATTGTAGGAATTGTACACATTTCTTTACAAACACTCCACATTTTAGGAGGTCAAAAATAATTGGACAAATAAACCAAACCCAAAAAAAAATTTTTTATTTTCAATATTTTGTTGCGAATCCTTTGGAGGCAATCACTGCCTTAAGTCTGGAACCCATGGACATCACCAAACGCTGGGTTTCCTCCTTCTTAATGCTTTGCCAGGCCTTTACAGCCGCAGCCTTCAGGTCTTGCTTGTTTGTGGGTCTTTCCGTCTTAAGTCTGGATTTGAGCAAGTGAAATGCATGCTCAATTGGGTTAAGATCTGGTGATTGACTTGGCCATTGCAGAATGTTCCACTTTTTTGCACTCATGAACTCCTGGGTAGCTTTGGCTGTATGCTTGGGGTCATTGTCCATCTGTACTATGAAGCGACGTCCGATCAACTTTGCGGCATTTGGCTGAATCTGGGCTGAAAGTATATCCCGGTACACTTCAGAATTCATCCGGCTACTCTTGTCTGCTGTTATGTCATCAATAAACACAAGTGACCCAGTGCCATTGAAAGCCATGCATGCCCATGCCATCACGTTGCCTCCACCATGTTTTACAGAGGATGTGGTGTGCCTTGGATCATGTGCCGTTCCCTTTCTTCTCCAAACTTTTTTCTTCCCATCATTCTGGTACAGGTTGATCTTGGTCTCATCTGTCCTTAGAATACTTTTCCAGAACTGAGCTAGCTTCATGAGGTGTTTTTCAGCAAATTTAACTCTGGCCTGTCTATTTTTGGAATTGACGAATGGTTTGCATCTAGATGTGAACCCTTTGTATTTACTTTCATGGAGTCTTCTCTTTACTTTTGACTTAGAGACAGATACACCTACTTCACTGAGAGTGTTCTGGACTTCAGTTGATGTTGTGAACGGGTTCTTCTTCACCAAAGAAAGTATGCGGTGATCATCCACCACTGTTGTCATCCGTGGACGCCCAGGCCTTTTTGAGTTCCCAAGCTCACCAGTCAATTATTTTTTCTCAGAATGTACCCGACTGTTGATTTTGCTACTCCAAGCATGTCTGCTATCTCTCTGATGTATTTTTTCTTTTTTTTCAGCCTCAGGATGTTCTGCTTCACCTCAATTGAGAGTTCCTTAGACCGCATGTTGTCTGGTCACAGCAACAACTTCCAAATGCAAAACCACACACCTGTAATCAACCCCAGACCTTTTAACTACTTCATTGATTACAGGTTAACGAGGGAGACACCTTCAGAGTTAATTGCAGCCCTTAGAGTCCCTTGTCCAATTACTTTTAGTCCCTTGAAAAAGAGGAGGCTATGCATTACAGAGCTATGATTCCTAAACCCTTTCTCCGATTTGGATGTGAAAACTCTCATATTGCAGCTGGGAGTGTGCACTTTCAGCCCATATTATATATATAATTGTATTTCTGAACATGTTTTTGTAAACAGCTAAAATAACAAAACTTGTGTCACTGTCCAAATATTTCTGGACCTAACTGTATGTGGAAATCTTATTGAAATTTTATATTTGTAGCAATAACATTTTTTAATGATATTTGAATAAAAATTAATATTTTATCACTTAGTTTCTATAGCTTCATTGTTCTGAAAATACCAATCAGACATTGTGTGTCATCCCCTCTTTCACAGCCTACCCCCTCTGTCACAGCCTGCCGCTCTGTGACAGCCTGCACCCTCCGTCACACTCTGTCCCCCTCTGTCACACTCTGCCCTTTCTGTCACACTCTGCCCCCTCTGTCACACTCTGACCCCTCTGTTACACACTGCACCCCTCTGTCACAGTCTGCCCTCCTCTGTCACAGCCTGCACCCCTATCACAACCTGCACCCCTCTGGAATAGTCTGCACCCCTATCACACTCTGCCCCCCACTGTCACAGCCTGCCCCCCCCTCTGTCACAGTCTGCTCCCCCATATCACAGTCTGCACCACTTTGTCACAGTCTGTCTCTCTCTGCCACACTCTGCACCCCTCTTTCACAGTCTGCCACTCTCTATCACAGCCTGCACCCCTCTTCACAGCCTGCACCCACATGTCCTCCTTTTCCTTCATTACCTGTCATGTGCCCTCATCTTCTACAGCTTCTTCTTTATCTTCTAGATCCTCCCACATGGGTCACATGGGCATGATGTCATCGCAAGTCCTGCACATCTAGCAGGTGTTTTCTTCTGTATGGGCCAGGAAGAGATTACAGCCTCTCTGCCTCGTCAGCGTGCTCATGCATTAAATTCCCTCCCCCCCTTGAAAGAAATCGCTGGATTTGCTTGTTGGCCCAACAAACGGGAATGAAGTTTTTAAAACAAAACAAAAAACTGGTGTCTTAACATGACCTTGGGTGGCAGTAGATCCTTGGTGGGCTTATCTAGGTTAAGGGCCTGGAGCAACTGCCTCCTCTGCCCCCCCAGTAGCTACATTACTGTGTCTGTGCACTGTACGTGTTTCTCAGGCTGGGGAGACCCATACTTATTGGGCCCCCTGCAGCCCAAAAATAGCAACCTTAAGCCGCCGTCCATTAGATGTGACAATCCCAGCACTTTACCCAGCTGTTCCCGATTGCCGTGGTGCGATGGTAATTGGGGGTAATAAGGGGTTAATGACAGCTAACAGCTGTCAATAAGCCCTAGATTTGTAATGGGAAGCGTCTCTTAGACCCACCCATTACAAATCTGTAATGAAAAAAATAAACTCAAACATTGAAAAAAAACTTTATTTGAAGTACAATACAAAAGAAACACGATCTTTCACGAATTTATTAATCACAAAAACACCCAGGTCTGACGTAATTGTCATGCTCCCCGGATCCTGGTGCCACCTGTCCCTCACCGCTCCGGTCCCCGGCCCTCCTGCCCGCGGCTGTTCCTCTCAATCACCCTCCTGTGCATCCTCCGTGCCTCCCGTCCGCTGGTCCCGGCGTCCCGCTGTGACCCAGGACTCTGTGCCTGGCTCCCCTGCATCTCCTTCACCTTCCTCTCTGCTTCCTGCACTGGTCTCCGGCACTCAGGCCTCACGCACGCGCATTAGGGCGCGGGCGCACTCACTCACCTCTTCTTAAAGGGCCAGCGTCCCAGGAACAGGATATGGCTGATTACAGGTACAGGGTGTGGAGACACGGGGCTCAGTGGGTGCTCTTTTCCACTAAAACCCGCCGCCTTTAGAAAGACAGCGTGGCTCAGGGCTCATCCCACCTGAACGCCGGCCTCCTTAACCGTGGGCGTAACACTACTCAGACAACACAGGGTGAGGGAACCACAATAATTAGACTTTATTGGATCCCCAAAATATTAACGGCACATAACACATAACCAGCAAAACACACAAATGTAACAGGCAACAGAGTCTCACCCTTCCGCTGGCTCACCAGGGATTTAGAATGTCCATGCCTCAGAGCTTCCAGGGCCGCTTACTCCAATCCAGCAGTACCCCGCTTTCGGCGGGCACCCACCGAGAAAAGAATAGCGCCAGATTTAGGAAGCTGTGTGAGGTCTGAAAAGTTTGTAGCCAGGTGACCGGATTGCCCCAACCTGAGTGTCCTCCTTAGGTAGTCCTGATATGATGTTACAATCCTGGCAGCCGGAGTCGAAATCCCTAGGCTGTGGATATTGTCTCCAACCGGAACCGGAGTCCCTAGATTGAAGCCATAAGATATCCTGATCCTCTAGTCAGCTCCAAAGAGCTTAGACTGGATCCATCAGCATCCATCAACAACCTGGTGGCTTAAAGAAGTCCCTTTTATAGCCACAGCCTTCCACTTGGATACACTGCATCATCATCGATTGATTGGACAAGATCGCCTCTCCCATTGGATGAATCTCAAGCTGCATGGCCAATGTTCATCCAAATGATGTCTGCAGAAAGACTGTGGGTATACATGTAGTCTGGGAGTCACCGACTAGACAATGGCTACTAAGGTAATCACATTAGCAATACACAACTACAATACAATGATTACTGGAAAAGTCTGGAGAAACAATAGGTCTGGCTTTCAGTGGCCAACACAATTACATGAGTCCAAAAGAGTCTTGTAAAAACAATGAGGGACTTATCCCCCGTCTATAAACAATCTATCATCCTGTCTGGCTGAATGTTAAGAAACTTTAACTCATGAGAGTCCATGTCGTCACACAGGGCATATAAGACTTCCTTTTCCATGTGGGCGGTGCCTGTTCAACGTGTTCCTATAGCTAGGTGTTCAGGTCCCTCTGTCTTGTTTTCCCAGATTAACCCTGTCTCTTCCGCAGTGCCCGTTTGCCGTCCTGAGTGTGCCCAACCTGCCGGTTTCCCAGGAGTTGCCCCGGTGACTGTCTGCTGTTAATCCCACCATCTTCCGTCAGCCTGTTCCCTTCACTGATCTTGGATTCCACCTGGCTACTTCAGTCTGCACGTCTCGCTGGATCCGGACCCCGTCTGCTGTTACTACCTGGCACCTGTACCTGGTTCCAGTCATCTGTCCTGCCTACGGTTCCCATTGGACTAATAATCACCTCGCATACAGACTTCTGTAGGACCCGTAATCTGTACCCCTAGTATTCCGGCTATCGTGCATCTAGGCCCTTTGGAGGGGTGATCGGGACAGTCCCTATATAGGGGTTCGCTCTTGGTTGCCTCTCTGGGGGAGTCCGGTGCACGGTCCCGTGGATCAACTTCCTAGATGTTACAGTATTACATGTACACACTATACACTATATACAGAACTCCTAAAGTCACCGATGATCGTTGTATTACTAGTACACTAACATTATATACAAAGCACCTGTGTGGCACTAATGGTAATATTAGTATTATTAGTATTGCGATTTGTTCATTATTGTAGTACGTGGTCTGGTCATGAGGTGTTGGTATTTTACCCTTGTATGTGGTTGTATTCCACACTATGTGGTGGTAATATGTGGTCTGGTCACAGTGTATTTCTCTCTTATATGCAGTATTCAGTATTATTTGGTCATTTTGTGTTCTGGTCATAGTGTTGCAGTATTTCTCCCTTGTATGTGGTATTATTCGGTCACTATGTGTCCTGGTCACTGTGTAGTGTTTTTTCTTGTATGTGTTTGTATTTTGTCACTATGTGGTAGCAATATGTTGTTTGGTCATGGTGTGGCGATATATCTTCCTTTTATGTGGTATAATTGATCTTGGTATAGTGGATTGTGTTGTGTATGGAGGTCACTTTTTCTCTCTGTTATCAATATGGGGAACATTCTTTACTTCCAATAAAGATTAACTACTTGAACATCCAACCCCTCCCTGTCCTGTGACTATTAATAATAATAATAATAATAATATTAATAATAATCTTTATTTCTATAGCGCCAACATATTCCGCAGCGCTTTACAATTCAGGAGGATCATATACAAACAAGTAACAGTTATAGAAATACAATATTTAGAGGAAAAAAAAGAAAAAACACAACCCTGCTCATGAGAGCTTACAATCTACAATGAGATGGGGGGGGGAGAGGCAAGGTTCAAGTGTTTATTTACAATGACAATCCAGCCATCTCACGGAAATGGGGGATAGATAATGGTTTCCTGGACCAGTGGGCCAGAACCTTGAGATGCCTTTGGGTGCCATGGAGTTTGATGTGGAGTTATGTTGTGAGAAGTTGTAGAGGGACTATGTGAATTGAATCTGATTAAGGAGTGGAATAGGCCGCCCTAAAAAGATGCGTCTTTAGGGTGCGTCTGAAGTTGAGTAAGTTGGGATTTGTCCTAACTTCTTGGGGTAGAGCGTTCCAGAGGGTTGGTGCAGCTCGGAAGAAGTCTTGGATCCGGGAGTGGGAGGTTCGAATTAGTGTGGATGTTAGTCGAAAGTCGCTTGCAGAGCATAGAGAACGGGTGGGGTGATAGACAGAGAGGAGGGTGGAGATGTAGGGGGGTGCCGCACTGTGGAGAGCTCTGTGGGTGAGAACAAGCAGTTTGAATTGGATCCTGTGATATATGGGCAGCCAGTGCATTGACTGGCACAGAGCAGAGGCATCCGAGTAGCGGTTAGCCAGATAGGTGACCCTGGCTGCTGCATTAAGGATGGACTGTAGAGGAGAGAGTCTAGTTAGGGGGAGACCAATTAATAGAGTGTTACAGTAGTCAAGGCGAGAGTGGATCAGGGCCACGGTGAGGGTTTTTGTCGTTTCCATAGTGAGAAAGGGGCGGATTCTAGAGATGTTCTTGAGGTGCAAGCGGCAGGAGCGGGCAAGAGACTGTATGTGGGAGGTGAAGGAGAGATCAGTGTCAAGTATAACACCTAGACAGTGGGCCTGCTGCCTAGGACTTATCGTTGTGCCACACACAGAGAGGGAGATGTCAGGTTTAGGAAGGTTGGAGGATGGAGGAAAAAGAAGAAGTTCAGTTTTGGAAAGGTTAAGTTTCAGACTATTACTCTACAGCAAATATGCACTTACAAAGGTTCTCCGCTGAAAACAAGTAATCACCTATTCTAAGGCCATGTTCATACGTTGAGTACTTGGTTAGTTTTTTACAGCCAAAACCAAGAGTGGTAAAATCAGAGGAAAAGTATAATAGAAACATGGAACCACTTCTGTATTTTTCACCCACTCCTGGTTTTGGCTACAAATACTGATGTAACATACTGACCAAATACTGAAAGTGTGAAAGTGACCTAAAGATAAGTGATAACTTATTTATCAGTGGGGATCGATTGCTGCGACCAGCACTGATCAGCAAAATTGCCAATTTTTATTTCCATTAAAGTGGAGCTCATGTACGACTCAACCACTGATCCATTCATTCCTTCAGTGGCTGCCGTGCGCTGTTATTGGCTTTTTCTGCAAGCGCCAAATAGGATTAATGGAGCTGCGGTCACACATCCGACCTGCCGCTAAATTTTATAAGCTGGATAAAAGTTCCCTGTCAGGGATAAAAGTTATTATTATTAATATTTTTTTATACCACCATTGATTCCATGGTGCTGTACATGAGGGTTACATACAAAATACATATACAAGTTACAATAGACATACTAGTACAGAGGGAAGAGTATACTTCCCCTGTGGGCTTACATTCTGTTTGCTAATAGAGAGGAAACAGTAGGTGGGCGGTGGTGAGGTGGTAGCTCAGGTGGGGGTAAGGTGGCAACTCCGGCAGTGGTGATGTGGCAGCTCAGGTGGTGGTGAGGCAGTGGGGTCATTGGAGACTGTAGTCATTTCTGAACAGATGAGTTTTCAAGTTCCGTTTGAAGCTTGCAAGTGTAGCAGATACTGTAATCTGATGTGTTTAGTCATCGAATTCCAGAGGACAAGAGATGCTCTGGAGAAGTCTTGGAGACAGTTGCATGACGAGTGAAAGAGTGAGGAGAAGAGAAGGAGCTCTTGGGAGGACCGGAGATTATGTGTTGGAGTGTATTGCGAGAATAGTTCGGAGATATATGGAGGAGACAGATTATAGACAGCTTTGTAGGTCAGTGTTAGTAGTTTGAATTGGATACGGTTGAGGATTGGGAGCCAATGGAGGCATTTGCAGAGGGGAGAAGGTGAAGGTGAGGTGGTATTGAGGTGTAAGGTGAATCAGTTGGGCAGCAGAGTTAACCCTAGAACGCGCAACCATAGAAATCAACCATAGAAAACAAGTAACCTAGCAGGCCTGCAAGGCCCCAGTTATGCATTCGAGGGTTAAAGATGGACTGGAGTGGTGCAAGAGTTTTAGCAGGGAGACCATAAAGTAGGACATTGCCGTAATCGAGGCGAGAGATTGAGGGCATATACTAGCAATTTCATAGATTAAGAACTGAGGAAAGGACGGATTCTGGAAATATTTTTTAGTTGAAGACGGCAGGACATGGCAAGGGATTTGATGTATGTTATGAAGGACAAGGCAGAGTCGAAGGTCACTCCGAGGCAGCAGACTTCAGAAACTGGAGAGAACATGATGTTATTTATTGTAATAGATAGATTAGGTAGGAAACATAGGTGAGATGGAGGAAAGATGATTAGTTCGGTTTTGGCCACATTGAGCCTTAGGAAGCCAGAGGAGAAGGAGGATATGGCCAATAAACATTCCTGGATTCTGGACAGTAGAGATTTGACATCTGGGCCAGAGTTCCACATTCTTCTGATCACCGCAGTTTCCACTGGTCAGATTCCCCCGATCAATAAATTATCACCTACCTAATCTGTGGAGCGGTGATAACTTGTTTTCACCAAAGAACCCCTTTACTGCAAACTATGCAACTATGCAATTTGTTGCCCGTGGCACACAAACTCGTTTACCCCGTCACACGTACTTACCTCCTGAATGACTTCGCTGTGGGCAGCGAACATCCTCTTCCTGAAGGGGGAGGGACGTTCGGCGTCACAGCGACGTCACACAGCGGCCGCCCAATAGAAGTGGAGGGGTGGAGATGAGCAGGACTTAACATCCCGCCCACCTCCTTCCTTCCGCATTGCCGGCGGGACGCAGGTAAGCTGTGTTCGTCGTTCCCGGGGTGGCACACGGAGCGATGTGTGCTGCCTCCGGAACGACGAACAACCGGCGCACAGAAGGAGGAACGACTTGAAAATGAACGACGCGTCAACGAGCAACGATAAGGTGAGTATTTTTGCTCGTTCACAGTCGTTTGTAGCTGTCACACGCTACGATATCTCTAACGATGCTGGATGTGCGTCACGGAATCCGTGACTCCGACGACATATCACCCGATATATCGTAGCGTGTGACGCCGCCCTTAGCCAGATGGAAAAGATGGGAAAAGTGAAAAACTCCATCAGAAAGAATGTCAGCTGTAAGTCACCATCTATTACTATACTGCAATCTGTTATATGATCTGCAGGACTGGTATCTACCACTATATGGTCACAGTAACAGCATGGTCATCTGCTAAGGTTCTGTATACCTATGATTAGGCTGCACCACCGTAGTTGTAATCAGGGTTTACTGGTTAGGGGCCCACTCAGATGTTTCGCCCCCTGAGCTGAACCCCTAGCTACACCTCTGCCTAAGATGTTAGGTTTTGGGGTCAGGGATTGACTTATAATGAGATGAGCTTTTTCCTGTGTCTTTCACTTATTACAGATACAAATATTACAGCAGTCATAAATATGACCGATAAAGTGTCAGAGCTGCTCTTGATGCTCCAATATAGATAATAAAAAGCAATTACTGCTCTTTGTTTTCAAGTGTGTTTATGCAGGATTGATGATATGAATTTACAGAAAACTACTTAAATGACAAGTCACACAACTTTAATGTACTATTACTGGACAGTAAATAACCAAATTGTAAATTTAAATGTACAAGCAATTTACATGCTAATTCTGTTCTCCAAATGTCTGTCCTGAAATGCACTATAATATTAATTTTGTTACGACACTTCCAGAGGTGAAAATTAATCACTTTTCACATTGCTGGATTACACTTTTTGTCTAAATATAGTAGTGATAAACTTTGCCTATATTTTTTCATTAAACTTTGTTATATTTTTACTGAAGGCATAAAATAAATCCAGATTACTGGACTTAAGAAAGTAAAGTGTGACACATACTTCCAGATTTAAATGAGGTTCACTCATCTGGACTTTCTTTATATATGCAGAATACAGCGTGAATGCAAAATATGGGGTGAACAGAGGTTATCACCAAGAGAAAGACACATAAAGAAATTACAAGCAAGTAGCTAAAGTTTGGTAATTTATTATACAGTATATCACAAACTTGAGTATACAACTCACATTTTTGCAAAATTTTTATTATATATTTTCATGGGACAACACTGAAGATATGAGCTTGTATAACTGTAAATGTGGTGTGCCCTCTAAATAACTCAAAACACCGTCACTAATGTCTAAACCAATACAACAAAAGTGAAAATGGCCAAATTCTGCCCAAAGGGTCAATATTTTGTGTGGTCACAATTATTTCCGAGCTAATTCTCTTGCGTATGGAGTTCACTAGAGATGCACATGTTGCCAGTGAAATCCTCTTCCAAGCCTCTGACATCATGTAGCTGGTGGATGTTAGTGACCTTGCACTCCTCCACCCTCCATTTGAAAATGTCCCACAGATGCTCAATAAGGTTTAGGCCTGGAGACATGCTTGGCCAGTCCAGCACCTTTACTCTCAGGGTCTTCAACAAGGCAGTGGTCGTCTTGTAAGTTGGTTCAGGGTCGTTATGATGTTGGAATATGAAGGGAGGGGATCATGCTCTGCTTCAGTATGTCACAGTACTTGTTAGTAGTCATGGCTCAGTCAATGAACTGTAACTCCCCACAGTCAGTAGCACTCATGCAGCCCTAAACAATGATACCACCACCATGCTTTTCTATAGGCAAGACACACTTGTCTTTGTACTCCTCACCTGGTTGCCACCACACATGTGTGGCGCCCCTGAGGCATCAGGTGCCACAGGGTATTGCACCCGGGAACAGATGCGGTGCTAACCCTGGGATTCCTGGAAGACCAGTGCCGGTAAATACCATTCAAACACACACATCCAAGCCCTTTTTCCCAGGCTGGAGACAGATCTGATGGATGGCCACCTATGGGTCGGGACTTATCCAATCCACTAGTGAGAAACCTAGGAGGAGGAGGGGCTAGTCAAGGCAGTTGACGGGAGACGGACATCTTGTACGACATTCAATCAGTCAGACAGTCTGTGGGCAGTCAGTCAGAAGTCGACGCTCGGACAGAGAGTGTAAAGTGACTTATTGGGCTAAAGGAGTACGGTCACCCGGGAGAGTATGGTGTGAGTACTCATGGGACCGAGCACTGGCAGGGTGCAGAGCCCTTATTCAGGAAGACGCTTTAAGCTCACCTGATAAATCTGCCCGGTGAGGGGATCATCAAGGTTCCTCACCAATATTAGTGTCCGGGGCACAGCAGCAAAGAGGGAACCTGGGAACGGGGACAGAGGTCCGACAAAAAAAGAGGTTCAAGCTGCCTGCCAAACGGGTCAGGACTGTAAAAAAAGGAGGGCACCCCAAAATGCTTCAGGCCACGGGGACCCACCAACTGTAGATGGGTGCATGGAAGTAAAACTCACCAGGTCACGACACCAGCACTGGGATCAAGGGAATACTGGATTACTTGAGGCTCAGATTGGTAGAGACTAGCACCAGCCGGGTTGCAGCTTCAAAGAAACAGTGAGTAAAGCAAAAGTTAAACCGTAGCCCTGCCGTTGTCTGAATTCTTCCTACACCTCTACATCACCAACTTCCACCATACTACAACAACCATTATTCTCCACTGGGGCTTAGCTCTACTTTCGGAGGGCGATAACATCCAAGCTGCTTAATACCACCTGTCCCAGTTGTGAGAGACTTTACAGCGGCGCCTTTCCCCACATAGCCTCATACTGCAAGTGGTGTCACGAAAAACATTTTATTTTTTTTCCTTTTTGTTTTTCCTCTTTCTTTTAAGCGACCCCCAGGATCACAGAAACGGGCACCGGCCACCCGTGAAACGTCCATGTGAAACAAGGCCCTGGGATGCGTCACATGCTTGACACAATCTGACCCAAATAAGTTTATTTTGGTTTCAGTAATCCATGCCCTTAGTCTGCTTTTCTTCAGCCAACTGTTTGCTGCATTCCATATGCAACATGTTTAGAAATGGCTTCATTCCAGGATAACAGCCATGCAGACCAAATTGATGCAGTGTGTGCTGTAATGTCTGAGCACTGACAGACTGATCCTCCCAACATCCCTTTAATCTGTGTAGCAAAGATGGCAACACTCATATGTTTATTTTAAAAATCAACCTCTGGATATGAAGCTAAACATGTACACTTAATTTATTTGGTCAACCATGACGAAGCCTGTTCTGAGTAGAACCTGTCTTGTTAAACCGCTGTATGGTCTTGGCCACCATGCTGCAGCTTAGTTTCAGGGTGCTGGCAATCTTCTTATAGCCTGGGCCATCTTTATGTAGCGCAACAATTCTTTTTTTCCGATCCTTAGAGAATTTTTTGCATTAGGTGTCATATTGAACTTTCAGTGACCAGTATGAAAGAGTGTGTGAGCAATAAAAAATTCAACCCACCTGCTACCCATTCACACCTCAGACTTTGTACCACTAATGAGTCATATGATACAGGAGAGGGAAAATGGCTAATTGAGCACAATTTGGCCATTTTCACTTAAGGGTGTACTCACTTTTGTTGCCATCAGTTTAGACATTAATGGCTGTGTGTTGAGTTATTTAGAGGGCACACCATATTTAAACTCTTAGGCCGGGGCCACACGAAGGACTACTGCGATCCTCGCATGACACTCGGCTCACGCTGCCAGCACAGCGGGAGCCGAGTATCATGCGAGTGTCTCTGCGACTGAGGTCCGATCATGCCACAGCTGCGGGGGGCCGGCTGGCTCTGAGGAGGGATGGGCCATAGCTGCGGAGGGGAGGGCCGGTGCTAAGGAGGGGAGGGAGGGATTTATCTCCCTCTCTCCTCAATTGCTGGCTATTGCCATTCTTGCTCTGCACTCATAGTACACCGATGTACTGCGAGTGCAGTGTGATTTTTCTCTCTCCCCATAGACTTGAATGGGTGCGAGAGAAACAAGGATCGCATTACACTCGCAGCATGCTGCGATTGTTTTATCGGTCCGATTAGGGCTGAGAAAATAATCGCTCATGGATGCTGACACACAGGCTAATATTGGTCCGAGTGGAATGCGATGTTTTATCGCATTCCTCTCGCTCCAATTTTCATGCCGTGTGTCTTAGGGCGGCTTTGCACACTATGACATCGCAGGTGCGATGTCGGTGGGGTCAAATCGAAAGTGACGCACGTCCGGCGTCACTTGCGATGTCGTAGTGTGTAAATCCTAGATGATACGATTAACGAGCGCAAAAGCATCGTTATCGTATCATCGGTGCAGGCTCCGACATTTCCATATTGCCGGTTCTGCGACAGGTACGATGCTGATTCCTCGTTCCTGCGGCAGCACACATCGCTGTGTATGAAGCCGCAGAAGCGAGGAACATCTCCTACCTGCCGCCGGCGGCTATGCGGAAGGAAGGAGGTGGGCGGGATGTTTACATCTTGCTCATCTCCGCCCCTCCGCCGCTATTGGCCGCCTACCGTGTGACGTCGCTATGACGCCGCACGACCCGCCCCCTTAGGAAGGAGGCGGATCGCCGGCCAGAGCGACGGTCGCAGGGCAGGTGAGTGCATGTGAAGCTGGCGTAGCGATAATTTTCGCTACGCCAGCTATCACCATGATATCGCAGCTGCGACAGGGGCGGGGACTATCGCGTGCGACATCGCAGCATCGGCTTGCGATGTCGCAATGTGCAAAGCCCGCCTTAGGCCTTATACAAGTTGTTCACTGACTACTTTACATGTATCAAAGTGTTATACCATCAGTGTTATCCGATGAAAAGATATCATAAAAAATGTACAAATATGTGAGGGGTGTATGCAGTTTTATGATATACTGTGCTCACAACAATATTGTAATTTTTGAATTAGCTATTTTTACAAAACTGACAATAAGAAGGGCAACAATATAGGGTGGTACAAATGAAAAAAACTGAATGAAAAACATGCAGCACAAAATTAAAAAAGTCAATGAAAACACACTTAGCTGCTCTCTGTGCTTTGTTCTGTAACATACAATATGTTCATTTTTATGTTTATGGAAGTAAATTTGTATAAACATTGCTTAGTGTTCATTATCTCTGTCTAATAGAGTTACGCGGGCTTTACACGCTACGATATTTCTAGCAATTGCTAGCGATATCGTACGCAAAAGCACCCGCCCCTGTCGTGCATGCGATATCGTATGATCGCTGCCGCAGCGAACATTATCGCTACGGCAGCGTCACACGCACTTACCTGGTTAGTGTCGTCACTGGGACTGCCGAACAATCCCTCCCTCAAGGGGGACGTGCGTTCAGCGACACGGCGACGTCACCGCGACATCACTAAGCGGCCAGCCAATCAAAGCAGAGGGGCGGAGATGAGCGGGACGAACATCCCGCCCCCCTCCTTCCTTTTTCATTGCGGGCAGGACACAGGTAAGGTGAGGTTCCTCGCTCCTGCGATGTCACACACAGCGATGTGTGCTGCTGCAGGAATGAGGAACAACATCTATAAACAACCATTAACAATTTTTGGTTTTAGGACGACCTCTCCATAGTGAATGATTTTCACCACTTTGGAGGATGTTTAAGGTCGCTGGTAAGTGTTACACGCTGTGATACCGTTAATGACGCCAGATGTGCGTCACTAACGACGTGACCCCGACGATAAAACATTAACGATATCGTAGTGTGTAAAGCCCCCTTAAGGCCGGCGTCACACGGTATGATCTATAGTGCGATCGCACGAGCGATCGTACCCACCCCCGTCGCTTGTGCGTCTCGGGCAATTAGTTGCCGTGGCGCACAAAGTCGTTTACCCCCGTCACACGCACTTACCTGCTGAGCGACGTCGCTGTGGGCAGCGAACATCCTCTTCCTGAAGGGGGAGGAACGTTCGGCGTCACAGCGACGTCACACAGCGGCCGGCCAATAGAAGCGGAGATGAGCGGGACGTAACATCCCACCCTCCTCCTTCCTTCCACATTGCCGGCAGGACACAGGTAAGCTGTGTTCGTCATTCCCGGGGTGTCACACGGAGCGATGTGTGCTGCCTCGGGAACGATGAACAACCGACGCACAGAAGGAGGACCGACATTTTGAAAATGAACGACGTGTCAACGAGCAATGATATGGTGAGTATTTTTACTTGTTCACAGTCGTTCGGTGGTGTCACCCGGTACGATAACGATATGTCTAACGATGCCGGATGTGCGTCACTAACCACGTGACCCCATCGACATATCGCCCGATATATCGTACCGTGTGACGCTGGCATAAGTAAAGATCATGTCTAGCTCCTATATTTCCTCATCATGCCCTAACGGAAGATTTTACCAGATCTCTTTCTAAAGATCCCTTTAGAAAAAGCACACTTTAAATTAATAGACCCAGCATGAATAAATGAAATGACCTCCTCTGTATAAATTTAAATATAGCATAATGAACTCTTAACATACTAAACAAATCAAAAAGTTCAAGTTTAAATAGTAATAAATGTATATTATATATTACCTACTTTGAGAACAAGGGCTAGTAAATGTTGACTCTTGCGGTAGTTAGTTCATCCTCATCATCATTACACCAATGTATAAAGCCAAAAAACAATCAACAAACCCATCAGTCCGCATTGAATGTGATGATACATTAGTGGTTGCCAAATAAAAATCAAGACATTCTCAGTAAGGACATAATCTTTTGTTCAACCGTATTATCATTTTAGTCAAATCATAAAGAAAAGAAATGCTTATTTCAGTGGCAGCAATTAGAAAGCTACTTACTTTATTCATGCTCAATTTAGTTAAGATAGGAAGCCAGAATTAATCATTCAAAAGGTTGTACATTAGAAAAGATGGTTTACGTAAAAAGAACTCATTCAGATTGTCAGAAATAATCATGAATGTGGAGATACACTGTCAAGAGTGGCAGGGCATAATAGCGCTGTGATTTAGAACAAAATGCCACTGAGGTTAAATATAAGTGTTCACTTTCTACTTCACTAATAAAAACAGTAAATGAAGACGCCTAATGTGACAGTGCCTTCGCTTTATATGCTATTAGGACAATCAATAAGAAAGCAACTAACAGTAAACACTGAATACTCTATCTCTCGCGCTCTCTATTTATATATACATATACAATGCTGAGCATAAATGTGTGAACCCTTTTGAAAAGTAAGATGTTAATCACTGAACATAGGACAAATTTCCAAAAATTTGACAGGACTAAGTTTCAAAACATTTTTTAATCCATAAGTTAACTAAATAACTTCCTTACAAAATCTTCAGTTTTACTCAAATTAGTTAAAGGGAATCTTTCAGCAGGTTTTTGTTACCTCATCTGAGAGCTGCATGAAGTAGGGAAAGCGACCCTGAATCCAACGATGTATCACTTAGAATACTGAATGCAAACAATCTAACAAAATCAAAGACTTTAGTTTTATAATGTAGCAGAGCTTTCAAAGCTGCCCCCACAACACCAGGTTCTCAATGCACATTTCCATGGACAGAACATGCTAATCACAGAGGGGGCGGAGTCAGACTTGAGCTCATGTGCTCCTCACTCAGACTAAAGATAAAGCAAGGAAGTTAAACCCCTTAAGGACGAAGCCAGTTTTGTACTTAATGCCCAGGCCATTTTTTGTAATTTTGACCAGTGTCCCTTTATAAGGCTATAACTCAGGAACACTTCAATGGATCCCGGTGATTCTAAGATTGATATTTCATGACATATTGGGCTTCATGTTAGAGGTAAATTTAGGATGATTTTTTTTTATTTTATTTGTGAAAAAATCTGAAATTTGACAAAAAAAAATAAAAATTTTGCAATTTTCAAACTTTTCATTTTTATGCCCATAAACCAGAGAGTTATGTCACACAAAATAGTTCATAAATAACATTTCCCACTTGTCTACTTTAGATCAGCGCAATTTTTGAAACAAAATTTTTTGGGGCTAGGAAGTTAAAAGGGTTCAAAGTTCATCAGTAATTTCCCATTTTTTCAACAAAATTTACAAAACCATTTTTTTAGGGACCACATCCCATTTGAAATGACTTTGAGAGTCCTAGGTGACAGAAAATACCCAAAAGTGACACCATTCTAAAACCTGCACCCCTCAAGGTACTCAAAACCACATCCAAGAAGTTTATTAACCCTTCAGGTGCTTCACAGGAACTAAAGTAATGTGGAATGAAAAAAAATAAAAATTAACATTTTACCTAAAAATGCTGCTTTAGCACTAATTTGCTTACTTTTTCAAGAGGTAATACCAAACATTGGACCTCACACTTTGTTACCCACTTTTTTATGAGCGCGGTGATACCTCACATGTGGTCAGAAACCTTTGTTTGGGTAAATGGGAGAGCTTGGAACGAAAGGAGCAATATTTGAATTTTGGAAAGCAAAGTTGGCTGAAACAGATTGCGGGCACCATGTTGCATTTACAGATTCCCTAAGGTACGTAAACAACAAAAAACCACCACAAGTGACCCCATATTGGAAACTAGGCCTCTCAAGGAATTTATCTAGATGTTTGGTGAGTACCCTGAGCCCCCAGGTGCTTCATGGAAATTTATAATGTTGAGCCATGAAAATAAAAAAATAAAATTTTACCACAAAATTGTTACTTCAACCAGGTAGCTTTTTTTTTTCACAAGGGTAACAAGAAAAAAATCACCATGAAATTTATTGTGCAATTTCTTCTGAGTTTGGTGATATCTTATATGTGGTGGAAATCAACTGTTTGGGCACACGGCAGGTCTTGGAAGGGAAGGAGTGCAATTTGACTGCAAAATTGGCTGGAATCAATAGCGGACACCATGTTGCATTAGGAGAGCCCCTGAGGTGCCTAAGCAGTGGATGTCCCCCACAAGTGACCCGATTCTGGAAAATAGACCCTTCAAGGAATTTATCTAGATGTTTGGTGAGTACCCTGAACCCCCAGGTGCTTCACAGAAGTTTATAATGTTGAGCTGTGAAAATAAAAAAAATACATTTTTACCACAAAATTGTTACTTCAACCACATAGCTTTTTTTTAACAAGAGTAAAAGGAAAAAAAGCAGCATAAAATCTATTGTGCAATTTCTCCTGAGTATGCTGATACCTTATGTGTGGTGGAAATCAACTGTTTGGGTGCACAGCAGGGCTCGGAAGGGAAAAAGTGCCATTTGACTGAATATTTGGCTGGAATAATTAGTGGACACTATGTCGCATTTGGAAAGCCCCTAAAGTGCCTAAACAGTGGAGGTCCCCCACAAGTGACCCCATTCTGGAAACAAGACACCTCAAGGCTTTTATCTAGGTGTATATTGAGCATTTTGAATCCACGAATACTTCACAGAATTTGATAAGCTTAGGTTGCCATATTGAAAATTTTCATTTTTTTAACAAAAATGTTTCTTTAGCATCACATTTCTCACTTTTTCAAGAGGCAACAACAAAACGTGGACCCCACAGGTTGTTATCTAATTTCTTGTGAGCGCAGGGATACCCCATATGTGGCCAAAAACCTCTGTTTGGATAAATGAGAGGGCTTCGAATGGAAGGAGCACCATTTGAATTTTGGAAAAGTTGAAATAAATTGCGCGCACCATGTCACATTAGCAGGGCATCTTGGGTACCTATACATTAGAAACCCCCCACAAGTGACCCCATTTTGGAAACGGGACCCCTCAAGGATTTTATTCAGGAGTATAGTAAGCATTTTGAATCCACAGGTACTTCACAAAAATGTTGCTGTAGCAACAATATTCTCACTGTTAGATTATGTGGCCATGATCCAGCGACACGGCGTCTAGTACACAGTGTCAGCCTTCCTGCAGAGATGTGAGTGTTGTCCACGGGAGAACGCAGCTGCCTATGCCCAGGATTTGGGTTCAGGCTGCTGTAGACTTTAGTTCTATTCTACCTGCAGGGAACACTCATCTCCGCAGCATAAATTGACATGCTGAGGCTCAGGAAGCTGCACCACAGGTCGGTTTATGCTGCGAAGAAAAGAAGCACAGCGGGCACAGGTTTTCTAAAAATCCTTCCACTGTGCTTCTACTGCACAACGCAGCGTTATGGACGCAGGGAAAACACTCTGCACCTAAAACGCTGCAAGCCCTGATTGTGGGCACACAGCGTAAAAAGCTACAATGGATGAAATAAATAAATAATTAAAAAAACAAACAAACATAGGGTCCCCCAAATTGGATCACCAGCCAAGGTAAAGATGACAGCTGGGGTCTGGTATTCTCAGGGTGGGAAGAGCCATGGTTATTGTACTCTTCCCAGCCTAAAAATAGCAGGCCGCAGCCGCCCCAGAAGTGGCGCATCCATTAGATGTGCCAATCCTGGCGCTTCGCCCCAACTCATCCCATTGCCCTGGTGCGGTGGCAAACGGGGTAATAAATGGGGTTGATACCAGATGTGTAATGTCACCTGGCATCAAGCCCAGCAATTAGTTATGTCACGGCGTCTATTTGATACCAGACATAACTAATTGACAGTAATAAAAAAAAAAAATTGACAAGAAAAAAAAAATTATTTGAAAAAACACTCCCCAAAAACATTCCCTCTTTGACCAATTTATTGAAAAGAAAAAACAAAAATCGGGTCCCTGCTGTAATCCATTGTGAAAGTCCCGCGGCGATTCTGGACCTTCTAGAATATGGGGGGCACGTTCAGGGAACGTATCCCCCATTTTCTAGGAGTGCAGACCCTTTATTTGAGAAGAGTGGGTGCAAAGAATTTGCACCCACCCTCCCCGGGTCACAGCTGCAGACTGCCGAGCAGCAGCAGCCAGCGTCTCTGAAGGCAAAGCAGGAAGTGGAGCTGACAGCCGCGCTCTGCACGTGTGACCCTCGTGCACTGTGAAGGAGGAGGGGGCCGCGGGGGATCAGAGCTGACAGGTACGGGGGACACCGGGAAATACCGGGGTGGGAATAGGGGGTGACCTGGCAGGGCCTGGGGAGCAGTTTTCTGTCGTATTTGTGATAGCACATGCGACAGAAACCAGAGGAACAGGGTAAATGCGGCCGGCGCGCTGCTGTGCGCGCCGGTGTGCGCGGCGCCATGTTAGATTTTCGGGAGGGGGGTGGGGGGACACTTTGGCGGGACCGGGGGACCGGAGAGGACAGGGGGATGAGATTTATCTCCCATCTGACATGTTTGTTTATGCCAGATGATAAATAAATGATTTTCTACTGGCGCGGTCATTTACTGTAAGGTGATCATCGGTAAACGGTGTGTACCGGTGATCATGTGTGCGGGGACCGGAAAAAACGGCCAGAATCATGATCTCCAGAGTCTCAGCTACCCCCAGCAGTTGAGACCCCGGAAATTTTCCGACTCTGGGGGGCGCTAGACCCTTTTTTCCGACCGCCGTTAAAAAGCGTCGGATCGGAAGAAGTACCCTAATTTGTCGCCGTTAAAAGGCGTATCGGCGGTCGTTAAGGAGTTAAACTAACATTACAGGAAAACAAAAACACACTTTGTGATAAAAGATGCCTGGCTTTAATCTGGATGATAACCCTTACAGCATGCTGTCTTCAGATTACATAGCAAAAACTTGCTGACAGATTCCCTTTAATGCAAAAATGAATAGACCCCACTCACAATCCTACTAAATTTGCTATTTTGAAAATAGTAGAAAAGTGTGGACTATGAATGCCATATAAAATGTAACTTTTATTGCCCACATTAAAAATTAATAGAAACAAAACAGACAGGACAAGAATAAGTGTGATAGCCAAGGTATAAATCACACTATTACGCAAAATGTTGTAACAGTACAGCATAATATGGGTTACAAAGAACAGTATCATAACTTCATTCAATTAGTAATATACAAATACGGACCCAGAATGCTACCTCAAATTATATAGTATAAAAACAGTTTTTATTGAAATTCATTAAAAATTAAAAATTCCACCTGTGAAAAATTATATAACACACAAACATAAACCCAGGACCATGGGACAGCTCCAAAATATCCGTCCAGAGGAACAAAATTATTCCATAGAGAATCACATTAGTAATCCTGCCAGGGGTATAGTTTTTAAATGACCCTAAAGGCCCTGTCACACACAGAGATAAATCTGCGGCAGATCTGTGGTTGCAGTGAAATTGTGGACAATCAGTGCCAGGTTTGTGGCTGTGTACAAATGGAACAATATGTCCATGATTTCACTGCAACCACAGATCTGCCAAAGATTTATCTCTGTGTGTGACGGGGCCTTTACTCTTTCTTTCCTCTACCTGCCAATGGAGGTGCAACATAAAGTCACAACACACCCTAAAGGTAAAAAGGTGCCCCCATTCCTCGGCGGCTTTCCCTCCTAAGATATCCCTAATCTCCCTCGTGATCAAATTAGGTCTAGAGGTTATACCATTAATGGTCAGGAAAGATAGGGAAAATAAACTTATCTGAAAGATGTTTGAGTCAGAAATAATCCCTTAGCAATCCTTTTTTATTTTTTCATAACGTGAAGGCGTCCGGGCTTATATATATAATATACAAATACCAATGAAAATCTCCCTGGGCCACAAAATAAACAAAAAGAAACCAGCACAGTAAATAACGAGTAGTCTCAATATGTCCACAAATAGCCAGATCCTAGAATTACCTGTATGAGGCTTAGGTCATGTAATAGCCCTGGTATAGCAGCCCCAATGGGTGTTTCATGTGTTACTGTGCTTGCTTTGTCAAGGGGAGTGATCATGAGTATTTGCCAGGACCTTTTTTTGCATGTGGCCACGGTCACATGTTCCATATTGGCCAGTTGTAATGGGCAATGCAGCGCATACGCCCTACATTGCCTGAATTGTCCACTGCGGTCTCGGAGTCATGGTCCATTTGATTGTTTATATATATATATATATATTATATATATATAAAATATATATATCTCAACACACAAGGTGGACCAGCTGTCCTCCGAGCTCTGGATAGTAAATACCTGTTCACTCTGTGTGTGTGTCTCTAGAGTCTCCAAGACAACTTGGTGTTAGTGGAACAAGAGGTTTTAAAAAGTGATCTACCCATTCTCCAAGTCTTTCGCTGAAAGAACCTATGCCTGAGACTATAGGTCTCATGGGGGGAGGAAACACCTCTTTATGTACCTTGGGAAATGAGTGGTACACTGGTATAAGGGGATTTTCTACATATAGATATTTCATAATTTTATTAGTGATAACTCCCATACCAAAACCCTCATGTAACAAAGCGTTCATTTCCATATTAAAATCCAATGTGGGATCCTGTTTTTACTTGACTTAAGTGTCTCTGTCCTCCAGATCCTGCAAGTTGAGTTTTTTATACAGACCAGCATTCATGGTAACAACAGCGCCGCCTTTGTCTGCTTGCAGGATGAGGAGGTCAGAATTGTCTTTAAGTTCTGCAATGGACTTCTGCTCAGAGAGGCTGAGATTGAAATCACGACCACTACTTTCAAGATTTTTACTAAGATGTATTAGATCATTCTCTATAGCCTCCTGAAAGAAGTCCAGTGCAGCTGGTCTTGATTTGACAGGATAGTAGTCAGAAAAAAGCATACAAAAGGTATCATTGAGATTGACAAATTCAGACACGTCGGTTTCACTTTCCAAATGTCTAAAGGTCCAGTCACACTAAGCAACTTACCAGCGATCCCAACAACGATAGGGATCGCTGGTAAGTTGCTAGGAGGTTGCTGGTGAGCTGTCACACTGCGACGCTCCAGCGATCCCACCAGCAACCTGACCTGGCAGGGATCGCTGGAGCGTGGCTACACGAGTTGCTGGTGAGCTCACCAGCAACCAGTGACCAGCCCCCAGTCTCCTAGTTACAGCACACATCAGGTTAATTAACCCGATGTGTGCTGCAGCTAAATGTGCACAGAGCAGGGAGCAGCGCACACTGCTTAGTGCTGGCTCCTTGCTCTCCTAGTTACAGCACACATCGGGTTAATTACCTGATGTGTGCTGCAGCTACATGTGCACAGAGCAGGAGCCGGCAGCACAGGCAGTGAGAGCGGAGGAGGCTGGTATCAAAGGTAAATATCGGGTAACCAAGGACAGGGCTTCTTGGTTACCCGATGTTTACATTGGTTACCAGCCTCCGCAGAAGCTGGCTCCCTGCTCACTGCACATTAGTTGTTGCTGTCTCGCTGTCACACACAGCGATCTGTGCTTCACAGCAGGACAGCAACAACTAAAAAATGGCCCAGGACATTCAGCAACAACCAACGACCTCACAGCAGGGGCCAGGTTGTTGCTGGATGTCACACACAGCAACATCGCTAGCAACGTCACAAAAGTTGTTCGTTACCAGCGATGTTGCTAGCGATGTTGCTTAGTGTGACGGGGCCTTAAGGCTATTCAAAG
Source organism: Anomaloglossus baeobatrachus (assembly GCF_048569485.1). Classification (NCBI taxonomy): domain Eukaryota; kingdom Metazoa; phylum Chordata; class Amphibia; order Anura; family Aromobatidae; genus Anomaloglossus; species Anomaloglossus baeobatrachus. Next base: position 478,079,268 of record NC_134356.1, read on the forward strand.
TGATTTGTTCATTAAAAGAGGTTGCCATTATTCTATTGTATGTATCATTAGAAGAACCAACAATCGGTAAACTAACATGATCGTGAACCGCTTCAGTATCAAAGTGTACTTTTAAAGTCAAATTGCGAGCAAAGCGGTTCACATCAATAATAGTGTCATACAAATGAAATTTATTAGTAGGTGCAAACCCCAGACCTTTGGAAAGGAGACCGACAAGGGACTCGGACAAAATATAACTGGATAAATTGAACACTGGAATATCTAGCGTTTTTTGTTCCTGATTTTCATGTGAAAACCTCTTGGGTTTGTGTTTTCTTCCTCCTGTTCTGTGTTTTCTTGCCCGTTTTTTGACAAGGTATTATCCTTATTAGTATTTTTGTCGAAAGTCCCTTTTTGTTGTTTTTCTAAGATGGTATAGTGTCTATTGAAGTGGTGGACGTGTCCGTAGAGTCCCCTGATGTTTCTCCAAATGTAGTATCCATGGTGTCTGGATTATTTCTAAAAGTGACTTTAGATTTTTTATACCAAGGTCTACGTTTCTTTAGAATAGAAGAAGGGTTGCCAACCCAATTATATACTTTATCATTTTTGTAATCGTCCAAATCACGTTGAAATTTTCTTTTTTTCATAGCAATGATTTAATTTTCTTTCTTTTTTAAATTTTTCTGGACCCGTTCTAGAGATTTGGAAAAATCATCAGTGGATTGTATTTCTAAGATCGCTTTTTTTTAGTTTTTGTATATCATCATTCAATTCATTCATCATTCAACACAGAATGAACAGATATTTACTATCCAGAGCTCGGAGGACAGCTGGTCCACCTTGTGTGTTGATTCAATTTTGGAATATTGGATCGTGCTTATATATCTCCAGCACATTGCTGCGATTCATATGGTGCAAAGACTTTGCTTGTCTTTTTAACTGTTTTATCTGAAAGTTTGTTTATATGTCAATGGTGTGACAGAATCAGCTATATTGTCTAATATGGAGGACCAACAAATCCGCCTAAACAAGTTGGCAGCTATTTTTTCAGAGGACAACCTAGAAAATCCATGTTTGAAATGATCCAGATTCCCAAATGGCAGAGCTGGAGCGGTTGCTCACCAGGGAACAAAAATTATGGTGGGATCACAACTCACTAAATGGTTATCTGGAAAGATCAATGATTCCCAGTGGATTAAGATTAAAAAAGTACTCTATTACTGCATATGGTTATCCCTTTCAGAAAAAATGGGACAATATTCTAAGCAATTGTTCTCTGAATTTAATTGAACTTATTGTGGAGGAAGAAAATAAGGAGCTAACTAAATTGAATGATGATATACAAAAACTAAAAAATGCGATCTTAGAAATACAATCCACTGATGATTTTTCCAAATCTCTAGAACGGGTCCAGAAAAATTTAAAAAAGAAAGAAAATTAAATCATTGCTATGAAAAAAAGAAAACTTCAACGTGATTTGGACGATTACAAAAATGATAAAGTATATAATTGGGTTGGCAACCCTTCTTCTATCCTAAAGAAACGTAGACCTTGGTATAAAAAATCTAAAGTCACTTTTAGAAATAATCCAGACACCATGGATACTACATTTGGAGAAACATCAGGGGACTTTACGGACACGTCCACCACTTCAATAGACACTATACCATCTTGGAAAAACAACAAAAAAGGGACTTTCAACAAAAATACTAATAAAGATAATACCTTGTCAAAAAACGGGCAAGAAAACACAGAACAGGAGGAAGAAAACACAAACCCAAGAGGTTTTCACATGAAAATCAGGAACACAAAACG